>NW_026067895.1:2219316-2375072 GCF_014885135.2 Alexandromys fortis
ATATACACACACATCTTTTCCAGCCTGGCTTTATTCTGTTAAGCCATTGGCCAAAAGCAGCTTCTTTTTTCATTAGCCAATAAAAGCAACACATATACAAAAGGACTTCCCACAGCAGGAGTGGAGATGGCTTCTCAGAAGAGATGTGTTTGGAAAAGAAATGACTTAACTTTGCCCAAGGTAAGAGATGGCATTCCTGGAAAAGGAAAAGGGGGTTCACCAAGGTCTGTAGATGACAACAGTACATTTGTCTGAGGTTCCATTAGCATGGCAGACAAGGGGACTCTGTCATAGAGGGATGCTGCTCCTGGGAAGCAGGGTTGCAGGCTCGACTTTAAGTTTTCTGGTAGAGCACAGCTCAGTACTTCCCTTCACTGGAATCTTCAGTGCCTGTATCAGACTGACCTAGACTCTGTGGACATCCTGAAGACTCCTGCAGTTGTGTGACCCGCAGAGCTCAGCTCTTGGCAGGCAGAAGCAGCCCCGCTGGAGTCTATGAGGATTCAGGAGGAACTGCAGCAGCCTGGGAAGGAGCAGGAAAAGTCTTCTCCATGTCTAAGCGCTTTCTTCAAAGCTAGCCTTTCCTGGAAAGCGTTTCAAATACCGTGATATAAAATTATTCTGATCTTATGCCCTAGATCTTAGAGATGATGAGGGCAGAAAAACAAATACAGAAAAGGAAGCTAACTGCCTTGTGTTATCCCTTTGTATAGTTCTCAGGAGTTTACGATGCCCAATAATCGCTTAAAGTTTACATTCTTACTGTCTTTTTTAAATTGGTTTTTAATTTTTAATTTTATATGTATGTTTTATATTAAGGTGATTTTATATGAACGCTTTAATTTTATATGAATGTTTTGCCTACACGTATGTCTGTGCACCACATTTGTGTAGCACATGCAGAAGCCAGAGGAGAAGAGGGTGTTGGATTCTCTGGAACTGTAGTTACAGATAGTTGTGAGCCACCAAATGGGTGCTGGGAATTGAACCAGAGTCCTCTAGGTGAGCAGCCAATGATCTGAACTTCTGAGCCAGCTCTTCAGCCCCTTAATGTCTTTTCCTAAGTGTGAAAATCATCTAAGAAACAACTGAATGTTAGAGTTGGGTGAGTCCTTTGAATGGATTCTAGTCCATTGATCTGCTTACAGTTAAGAAAAGTGAAATCTAAATATGATGGGAGGGGCCACAAATAAATCTACCAGATAATTAGAGTTGCTTGTGGTAGATAATCTGCCAGCCAGTTTTGACTCAGAGCAACTAACCTTTCTGCTATATGTAGTGTAGGCTCTCAAAAATGCAGGTGTGTATTCTCACCATACCATTTGTATTTTACTGGTTATATATTTGTGCCTTGTCTTTTCAGATGAGTGTATTTTGAGGGTTCTTGCCAGTTTGTTATTCTTATGCAGAATTGCATGAATAATAGGAATAAAGTCTAAGGAATATGTAGCTAATCAGCTCCAATAGTGCATGGCTGCTCTGGAGTGTTCTTATACACGTGGGGACAGTTATACTATCATTTGGTGATGTGAGTTTTTTTTTTCTGTGCTGAATGTTACATGCACAGGAGGCAAGTGCGTTACCACTGAACTGCAGCCCCAGCCCTGAGAGAAATAGTGGGACCATCATGACACAGGCAGTCTGTCATTCACCAAAACATCACAAGGTATTTGTTATTCATTGTGACTTAATGTTACTGATTACCTTGTATGGCCCACGCCCACGTGGTTAATTTGGCCTATTCCCTATTGTTGACATTCTCATCATTGAGGGTTTTTTTTATGTTTGTTTGTTATCTGAAGATAAAAAACCTTTGCCTACAAACTGTGGGGCTTCTCCGGGGTCACATCCTCTGGGAGGATTACAGGTTGGATAAGCAGATAGGAACCCTGAGGGCTTTTGATAGGTACAACCAAGTTCACTAGGGACAGTCTGCCATGATCTGTTTTTGAAGACTAGTAACTTGAGACTGACTCTTTCAGTTGCTCCAATTAACTTGGAATTCAGATTTTTCTCTGGTTTTAGTATCCATGAGAAACTAAAAATTATGATAGGGACTTCTGTTGGAGGAGCCAAGCCGTGGAGATCTCCGTGTAAAACAAGTCTGTAGCAGCTGAGGAAAAACCCAGACGTTTTCCTGCAGGGGTCACTGTTGCCGTCAATTTATGCCTGGAAGGAAGCTTAAAATACAAGGGTATTTTAAAGCCTGATTAGTCCGCACTTCTTAAACTGTAAAGTAAACAAGACTTTGCAGCCAGATAGCAGTAGCTGCCAAGTTCTTATATAATGACCTCAGTGCCCCACGCCGGCTTCAACTCTTTACAGGGAAAGCATTAGCGTGGATTCCGTAGGTGTGCACACGTTGTACGCCAACTTGAATAGGAGGGGGGAAAAAAGGTTTAGACAAAATCAAGGAGTACAACTTGTTTTGTGTCTTTCCATTTGAGTTGTCGAGAGTGCGCGATCAGATTTTACACGCGGCATTCCCGGAGCTGTCCTAAGGCGGCAGCCTGACTGCAGGGTTGAACAGGGAACTGCCAGGTGTGTCAGGAAGGTGCCAACTCTTTTTTCTACAAAGCATGACTCTTTTCCATCACCAAATGCAAAGCAGTCAGACGTTTTTTCCACCCTCACCCCTCCAGTTCCCGGCCCCCCATCCGGTGCCAGGAGGTAGGACGGGCTGGGAGGCGTTAACTAGCTTGCCTGCTCTTTTACCCGACCCCAGAGGCTGCTGTGGTTCCTCGCAGAGCCACCCAGCCCATCTACACTAGACAGGCGAGCTGCGAGCTGACCCAGGACTTGCGTCAAGCCCAGGCTGGGCTGGGGCATCCGGGAAGCGGTGTGAGCCGGTCTAGGAACCCCAAGTGTGAGCAGTGGAGAGGCTGGTGAGCAAGGCTCAGTTTCTAATGGGAGGGGAGACCAGAGCCTAGCTGTTAGCACACAGTGTGTGTCCTGGCTGCAGCCGCCTGATTCGGGTCCACTAGTGCGCTGCCTCCGCCCCTGGCACTGAGGCTGGGAGTTGGCGAAACTCCCTCACCTGTCCGAACCCGGATCTGGCCGCGGGAAGGGCCTGGAAGCCAGCGCCTGCTGGTTACAGCAAGTTTGGCAAGTGGCCCTTCCTGCACTAGGGCGCCACCGCCAAGGAGGCAGGTGTGAGGCTGCTCTGCGCCCTAGCCTCTTCGTCTTCGTTTTCCTTTGTTCCCAGACACCATTAGCCTGGAAAAGGCTTAGGGGCAGCTCCCGCAGACGCCAGGGCTGTAGGTTCGAGACGCCCCGCCTCCTCCTGCCACTTAGAGCCATCAGTGACGGAAGAACCTTCCAGTCGGAGGCGAAAGTCTCCTGTAACTGCAGAGGTTTTCGGAACTTTGCAAGCAGAGGCAAGCTGGTCCATTGACTGAAAGCCACGCCACTCCTGCTGCTAGCCTGCTACACCCCCCAGACCCGAAGAGACTACTCTCCCAGCGGCACCGACGCCCCAACTTTTGATTCTCGCGGAGGCGCGCGTCTTTTGAAGACCGCGCCATTCACACAGCCCAGCTCGCTCTTTTCGCAGGAGTGAAGGGGCTGGGTGCCTGATCCAGGACCGCATAGGCGCTCTGGAGGAACTGCCTTCGAGAAGTTTAAGATCGGAGCTCCGTCGGGGCCTCTTACTCCAAACCATAGTCAGTTCAGGCGTTTCCTCTCTAAACCCTGCGCCTGGAGCGGATAATCCGCGAAGCCCGGCGGTAAGCGCGGGGGTCCCTGTCGCCCCGTCGGAGTGACAAACCATGGCCGGCTGCTGCTGTCTGTCTGCGGAGGAGAAAGAGTCGCAGCGCATCAGCGCGGAGATCGAACGGCAGCTTCGCCGCGACAAGAAGGACGCGCGCCGTGAGCTCAAGCTGCTGTTGCTGGGTGAGTGGCTGCGTTTATCCGGCGGGCAGCCCTGATGTTCGCGTCCTGGCTCCTTCCCGTCCCGCCGTGCAAGCCCGACGGCGCGCTGTCCTTTCCAACCGTCCCTCTGCGGCTTACAGATGCTGCCGCCTCCGGGCTTAGGCGCGGGTCTTTTTCACCTAGGGCTGGGTACTTTCGACCCCCGACTCCCAACACCCCAGAGCACGGCTAAGCCTCAGCCTTTGAACTCTTGTCGGTCTCCCCGACCCCCGCCTCACCCCCCGCACTGATCCTTCGTCCCTGGGCTCCCAGCACCGGTGGTCGGTTGCTGCAGAACCCCAACCTGGATGTTGACAGGTAGTGTGGAACTGCACTGCCTGCAGTTTAGGTTCTGCTTCCCTTGGGTTTGTTGCAGGTGCCACATGTTGCCTAGTTTTTACCGGCCAGGTAAGGTCATATGCGAAGGCTCTGTCCTCACAGTAAGAACTGACAAAGTTAACTCCAGAAACTGACAAACCTGAGGATAGGTGGTGAGCCATGGAAGTGAAGCCTCTACCGCTAGTCTCTCCCTGCAGCGACAATGCCGGGATCTTCCAGAGTCCACATGGAGAGAGCAGGCTTAACCCTCCCTTGGCCCACCTCGGTTAACTTGGTTGACCAGTGACTCGGCAGGCTTTCAGAAGGTCTCTGCAGAAGTGTTTTCAAAACAAAAAGAAGACTTTAAGGGGCGATTCATTCCCCCAAGGCAAGGGTCCCTGTCTCTGTCTCTGTCTCTGTCTCTATCTCTCTCTCTCTTCCCCCTTCGGTCCATCCACTGATGAATACTGGCTTTTTTTTTTTTTTCACCGTTCCTCCCTAAATAGCTGCAAGTATTTCAACTTGTTTCCTCCACCCTTCCTGGAGCGAGTCCTCTCTTTTCCTGTGTGTTTAGTTATCTTCAAGCAATCACATTTCAAGAACGGAGGAGAAAAAGATTGACCTGAAGAGGCCTTTTTAGCCTGTTCTGCCTTCAGACCCAGGCAAGGGAGCCCTCTATTGGGTAACCCCGTAGTCCTGGGTTTAAAGGGTCTCCCTAGTTTTCCTCAGACCTGCAAGTCCAAAGAGCTGACTACCGAGATTCCACACGCCCTGCCCGAGGGATTCCTAGCTCACTATCAGGGTCTTAGCCAGTGAGGAGGAGAGACTTGATCCAACATGAAAGCCCAAAGGGAGACTGTGGGGCTGTGAGGGAGTTTGGGTCGATGGAAGGGCTTCCTAAGGGGGGCGAATTATGACGTAAGGGTGGAAGAGAGGGGCTCTGTACGCTCTCCACCCCCACGGCCAGGGCTACCCATCCAGAATTGGGCTGGGCCTGGGAGCTCTAGCTGAACCCTGCAGGCTGCGACCAAGCTGGGCTTGTCAAGTGGAGTGCTCTGTCGCAGTTTGTAGCTTGATTAATACTAAGGTAATTAATTATGCCTCCCTTTGACTTTAGATGCATAGTTTTTCTTGTCAAGGGCAGACTAAATTCTAATTCATTTTGAAATATATAGATTCGTGTCAATGTGTGAAGTATTGTAAGGCCTATACCAAGAGTTGGACATATGCTGGCTCCTTGTAAGGCAGATTACGCAATAAGCTGAGCCATAATGCATTGGTAATAGGCCTGTTTGACACGCTTAGACACACAAAGTAGAAAAGGAACACTCAAGGGTATGCCGTTTGCCTTAAAATGTAATCCAGGCAACAAAACCCTCAGGCTGTTCTAGCCCTTGCTCCACTTCTCTTGACCCTTTGAAGTACTTTGTGCTCCCTTCTTCCAGATGGGACTGACCATTATTATGGTGACAATTTTCCCATTCAAGGTACAGTTTCAAATTCCATGGAGCTACCAGAACCTTAAGGATGGGCTTAAATGCCCAAGTTTTTTCTGTCTTTAGAGGATTAAAGCACAGTCCAATTCTCAAGCTAAATGAATTGGCTGTGACTCATCAGTTCCAGCAGCCAGGGAAGGGTATGTGCTATTCTATCTGAAATCACAGAGTGGAAATTTCACCAGAGTTTCTAGAGTGGCTGGATCAGATCCTTCACTGATCATGTGTCTCGGGTATAAAAGCCCCACTTCACACACGGGACTTTGGGATCCTGTGTGGAGTTATGTTCCCAGAAGCCATGGGCTCTCACAATGATGAGAGTGTCTGCAGACAGGGCAAGGGTGTTTCTGAAGTGGACGCAGAGTAGCAGAGTCCTGACGGTGCTTAGCAAAAGCCTAGGTCACTGTCCAGTCCAAGATGTTGTCTGGTTACAGTTGGTTGCAAGATGTTGGCGGAATGTTTTCTCAGCAGGAGGAGATGAAGAAAATAAAGGATACAGTTAAATTTAGTAGGAAGAAAGGTCTTCCAGTTGGATAAATACTGGACCAAAACAAACAGGAATAATAACACTGGTGGAAAAGTGACAGCAATACGTGTCCTGTACACCCGTGGGAGGTGGAGCTTGGACTTGTGCCTCTGAGTCATGTGCCTGGGAGCTTAGTATTCCCCTGTGGCTGGAATGGGAAAGGAATGGACATTCCTCCATACTAACGTCCTTGTCAGACCACAGACAAAACCTCCCAGTTCCTTGATGCAGAGGCTGGGGCTGAACCAAAGGTGTGTGGCGTTCTTAAAGACAGATGCAGAGCCAAAGGCCATTTTGCCTTACAAGAAACTGAGACTTCTGAGAGATCTGTGGCTGCAGACAGGATGCCCCGTAAGCCTAGGTCAGCAGAGCTCAGGGTACTCAACCCAGAGTTAGCAGCAGCAGCAGCAGCAGCTCCTTGAGAAAGAAAGGACCCCCGGCACAGCTAGCTCCCTCTGACCCACCAGCTGCTGCGGAAAGCGGCCCCTAGCTCTGACCAGGGCAGTATGTGCTGAGAGCACCGGGGATGCCCTGTGGGTAGAGGTGCCAGCAGCCTTGAATTCCTGTCCTAACGTTGGGTGGCAGCTTGGCTATTCTTGAGGCTTTAAACCTGGGGGTAGAGGAGAGCCACTGGTGGGAACAAAGTGCTCTATGGACAGTGGCCCTTGTGGCCCGACACCCTTCGGTGACTTCACTTCCCATCAGAACCACGATAGGCTTTCTACTTAGCTGCGCGATGAGCTCATGCCCCTCAGCTTGGCCTCTGAACTGGGCAGAGTTGGGGTGGGTTGCTGATGTAGGGATCCTCAGAGTGAAACTTGGGCATAGTCAAGGGGCTTCACTCTTGAGACGTTGGCACCTTTCCTACCTCTGGTAGGGATCCTGGTCCCGGCAGGACACCCAGGCCTGGTCAAGCTTCTTCATAGGCCATCATATCATTGGTGCTTCAGCAGCCCTGTGAGGACTGTCCTGAGCTGGGAGCCCACTCTGATGTCCTGGGTCACCAAGGATACCGAGGAGCTTGTATCCTATTTGTCCCATTTCCTTTACCACCTTGCTTCTCCCACATCTGCCTTCAGCTAGGGTGCACTGTCTTGTGGTCTGTCTTGCTCTGAGCTAAGGCTGTTACCCCCATACGCTCATTCCTATGGTCCTGTGAAATGGTCCTATCTGGAGACAGATCAGGTCTGGCTCAGTAGCTTCCTGGTGGAATGGCTGTGAAAAATGTGAAGAACAAGGCCTCATTGCTCCCTCCCACCGACCCAGAGTCCACCTTACATCCTGGAGGGGGCATCTGTGGCTCTTCAGCATCCAGGGTGGTCCCCAACCTCCTACAGGGGGAGCCACATGTTCAGGCTCCATCCTCATTGGCCACTCTTGGAGAGGGGGCTGGTGGCAGTGGCAGAAGCATGGCCTGGGCAGAGAAGATGAAGTCAACAGACTGGGGATCTTGACACACTGGGTAAATGGATGTGGGTAACTGTGAACATGGAGGCCTGGCCACAGATCCCAAGTCCCTTTTATCAGAGGCCGTCTTGGCTGTCAAGTATGACACCAAGGCTGCTTTACCGAGTAGAAATGTTCTCTCCTTAAAGAAGAAGTTTCCTGTGTAGTGAGGGTGGATACAAAAGCTTGTCAGTGCAACACAGCCTAGCATGCCCTGGGGTAGCTTACAGGGCTTCTCATTGACGTGTTCTTCTGAGTGCCAAAATTTCTGGGGTTTATCTTTGGGTGACAACAGTCTGCCAATGGTCTGTGGCCACCTTCTCATGATGCTTCTCCTGGGGAACCGAGGGATTCTCTTCAGGTTCCCCCTTTGGCGGCCAGCCTCGGGCTTGCTTAGAGCTGGGACTGAAGCCTAGGGCCACAGGGCAGCTGCAACATTCCAGGTCCAGTGAAGGGCACGTAGGGAGACTGAGTAAGCATTTCTGGGACTTCCGTGCAATAACTGCAGGAACGTGCCCTGAGACGGAATATCTATGCAAGGGTAGAGCAGCACTCAACAACCGCTGCTCCCTGCAGTCTCCAAGACCCATCTCTGGCTGGGCATCTGGGGGGGAGGCACGACTGATCCAGGGGATGTCAGGGTTCCCCTCTTTAAAAATGGACTCAAAGCCATCTGGTGATGGTACACACCTTTAATTCTAGTACTTTGGAGGTAGAGATGGGCAGATCTTTGAGTTCAAGGTCAGCCTTGTCTATGGAGAGACTTCCAGGGCAGCCAGGTGTACAAAGAAACCCTGTCTCTGGAGGAAAAAAGACTCAAACTAGCTGAAGGATGATTTTATTAGTTTAAAAAGGGAGAAGAGGAGACGGGAAGGAGAGGATAGAGAGGAGTGGGAGGGGAAGGGTAGCAAAAAGAAAACCAGGCCTGACAAAGTGTAAAACCTTAGCAGCTGCCTGGAGGGGGAAAGGGGAGGAAAGGAGGAGAAATAGACAGTTCTGTTTTAGCTGGAGGTCAGACACGCTGACAGACAAGCGGCTGTGGTGGGAAGGGGAGGCTCTAGAGCAGTGTCACAGGCTCCTGATGCTGCGACCCTTTAATAAGATCCTCGTATTGTGGAGACCCCCAGCCATAAATTTATCTTTGTTTCTACTTCATAACTATAATTTTGCTACTGTTATGAATGGTTATATAAATATCTGTGTTTTCCAATGGTCGTGGGCAACCCCTGTGAAGGGTAGTTTGACCTCCAAAGGGATTGCGACCCACAGATGGAGAACTGCTGCTCTGGGGATACTAACGAGGCCTACAGTATTGAGAAAAAAGCTCCAATGGTTGAGGACAGCATGCTTCAAAAAGAGAAAGAAAAGTTATGCTTTTCTGATAATCAAAAAAAAAAAAAGTGAATTTACAAGCTGCATAGGAATTCTGGGAAGAAAAAGTATAGTATCTCATCAAAGGACTAATTGTATCACCTATCTCTGTTGTATAGCCTAAGGTGGACCTGCCTTCTTGGGGTGGTCCCCTAGTCGTGTGAGCTACCCAGCCCAGTCGAAATGGCAGGTCTCCCTCCAGGCTGGAAACTCTATTCTCTTGATCAGTTTTTTTCTTCTTTAACACCACATGGAGGCGAGCAGTCTAGAGGCCTGACATGATCACTTCATTCACCTACACAAAACATGTGCAAGGCCTTCCTGTGAGCACACACATGGAGGGCGGATCCCAAGACAATGGCTCTCTGCACAAATGATTGTCTTATAGGGTTACCATTGTTTTAGTGAAACCCCATAACCAAGGCAACTTGGGAAGGAAGGGATTTACTTGGCTTACATTTCCACATCACTATTCATCACTGAAGGAAGTCTGGACAGAAACTCAAAAAGGGCAGGGACCTGGAGGCAGGAGCTTGTTGTATGGAGGAGGGGGCTGCGTCCTGCCTCCCGGCTAGCTTAACCCCTGAAATAACCACACGGAGATCTCTAATAATTAAATTGCTGCCTGGCCCATTAGCTCTAGCCCCTTATTGGCTAACTCTCACATCTTGATTAACCCATTTCTAATGATCTGTATGTCACCACGAGGCCATGGCTTACGGGGAAAGATTCAGCAGTGTCTGACCTGGCAGCTTCATGGCGGGTAGCTCTCTGCATGCCTGCTTCCTCCCAGCATTCAGTTCTCTTTTCCCACCTATCTAAGTTTTGCCCTGTCAAAAGGCCTAGGCAGTTTCTTTATTTGACCCATGAAAGCAACACACAGAAAGAAGACCCTCCTACACCAGGAGCTGATGCAGAGGCCATGGAGGAGTGCTGCTTACTCACTTGCTCATCATGGCTTGCTCGGCCTGCTTTTTTATAAAACCCAGGATCATCAGTCAGGGATGGCACCACCTGCAAAAGGTTGGGCCCTTCCCTATCAATCACTAATTAAGAAAATACCCTACATGCTTATGGACAGCCTGATCTTATGGAGGCATTTTCTTTTTCAATTGAAGCTCCTTCCACTCAGTCAACTCTAGCTTGCGTTAAGTTGACATAAAGCTAGCCATATAAAAATAGCTAAAGCGATGATGGAGGAACTTTTCTGTTTTCTGTTTTCTAATCTTTGTAGGATGAACATGAATTACATGGCAATGAATTTCTGTGAAAAAATAAAACAATCCAACACCACCATGGGTAGTGTTGTCAATGCAGAAAACTTCATTTCTGGACAATAACAAATAAAGGAATTGCTTTCCTTTGACTTTAGTGCTCTGTGAGGCATGGCAAAGCATTGAGTGTTTCCAGTCACCCTGACATAGACTTGAACATAGACTTCATCCTGGAACTTTCTGGAAAGAAGCGGAAGTGGTACTTAATTATAACCTTCTGGCAGAGCGACCATGATAAAATAGCACAGGTTTGGGCAATGGGAATTGATTTTCTCCCAGTCTGGAAGCTGGAGTCTATGGGTCAAGGTGCAGGCGGTTTTGTTTAATCTTGAGGCTTTCTTCTTTGGCTTGTAGACAGGAGCCCTGTCATGTCCTCCTGCGGCCTTTCAGCCGTGCATGTCCATTCCTGGTGTTTTTCTCGTCCTCCCGCAGGGAGTCTAGTCCTCTTAGATTGGACCTTAAAGGCCTTGTTTTATATATTAATCATCTCTCGCTAAAGTATTGATGGTTGAGACATCAACAAATAAATGTTGGCAGGAGGGTATAATTCAGTCAATAATGTCAACAGTGGGGGGAAGACACACCTCACAGCTGCCGTTGCCTGTGAATTCCCCACGTAGCCCTCTTCGCTCAGGTAGAGCTGTCCGTGGCTACAGCACAGAACAGCAATTCAGGACAAGTCAGAGTGACGCTAAGTTAATGGGGGTTATTACACAGAGACACGGGGTGATACATGCTTCCGACTGAAGTTCGGAAGGAAGGGGATATCACGGTCACTTCTTATGGCTGTGATAAAACACTCTGACAACAGCAACTTCAGGAAGGAAGGGTTTCATTGGCTCATAGTTCCATCGTGGTGGGCAGGTTCCGGGGGCAGGAGCATGAGGCAGCGGGTCCCATTGCATCCAGAGTCAGGCAGTAGAGGGATGGCCACCTGTGCTCAGTCAGCTCCATTCTCCCGATGCAGTCCAAGACCCAGGCACAGAGACTGGTACCACCCTCCTCAAGGTGGTCCCCCACATCAGTCGACCTATTTAACTCCTCACACGCATCTTAGGAGACTAACCTAAACTAAATAATTTCTCAGAGATGTCCCGGATCCTTTCAAATTGACAATAACAGTAACCATCACAACTGGTCTATTTGAAAAGAAAAAGGAGACTGTACAACTCAAACATGGACAATTTACAGCAAGGTTTAAGCAGTGTTTAAAAAATAGAGCAGAAAAATGTGAGTTGGTTTATTTCTCTCATCTTAAAGGATTTCCTAGCTGGGGGATGGTGGCTCACACCTATAATCCCATGTGGAAGGCAGAGGCAGAAGAATCAATATTTGAAATTCTGTAGAGAGTTGGATGCTAGAATGGGCTACAGAGACCCTGTCTTAAAATTAAGCTACATGTACAAATTAAGGAAACATTCATTTTGTTAGTGAGGGTGATTTTATAAGGCTCATTGTTTGGGTTTAGGAAAGAGAGAGAAGTCCCGATACAGCTAAAATGCAAGGCCTGGACTTGAACATTCTGGCCCCAGCCCTAAGTAAGCAGGGCCTGTTGTTTTAACATCCTTGTCAGAGACATCATTAGGAAGGCCAGCACTATCTCTGTAGGAAATTCTGATGTTATCAGTTGTGTTGATGGCCTTGAATCTCGGCCAATAGAAATACAGACTAGATCACAGGGTGAGAGGCTTCTTTCTTGACTGTGTCCCTAAAGTCTCCAGGTCTTTTTGTCCTGCCCCAGTAACACTGAAGGAGTTGAAAATGTAGTCTGCACTGCTGGTTTCAAACTCAGGCTCTGCCGTTTCTTGTCTGCGAATGTGATCCATTAATCTCTGCCAGGAACACTGTGTGCAGTGAGCGCTTGCTGATCCATCTTTAATCCCTGCCAGGCACACTGTGTGCAGTGAGCACTTTTCCCATCTTTAATCCCTGCCAGACACACTGTGTGCAGTGAGCGCTTGCTGATCCATCTTTAATCCCTGCCTGGCACACTGTGCAGTGAGCGCTTGCTGATCCATCTTTAATCCCTGCCTGGCACACTGTGCAGTGAGCGCTTGCTGACCCATCTTTTGGTAATTTTTCAGGCATCAGATAGGTGTCATAGGTGTCATCTTCCATTTTAGCTGACCAGTTACTGGCTGCATAGTGGTTTGCTAAAAATTTCCAAGTAGTATTTTAACGGGGATATTTTGCTTTTCTCTTCTTTCAGGGTTTCCTAGACTGTAAATTGATTGTGGTTATTTTTCCTAATTATACTCTGCAATAGAATGCCTAGGTCCAAACAGGCTTTATCAACTCAGACAAAACAAAATCTCCCCTTAAAACTAACTGTGACATTTCTGGGTAGGAGACCACAGAGGCAATGCTGCATGGTGTTTTCTGTAAACGGAAGCTGCGCTTTCATTTCCCGGCCACCCAGACCCAAATAATCACATAAAACTATATTAATTACAACACTGTTTGGGCAATGGCCCAGGTATAGTCCTAACTAGCTCTTGCATCTTAAATTAACCCATTTCTATTATTTTATATTTTATCATGAGACTCATGGTTTGTTATCTCACATTTTGCTTCTTAGGTAGCTATATGGCATCTGCCTGACTTTGCCTTCTTTTTCCCTGCATTCAGTTAGTTTTTCTGCCTAGCTCTATTCTGCCCTGCCATAGGCCAAAGCAGTTTCTTTATTAACCAATGGTAATAAGACACATTCATAGCATACAGAGGGGCATTTCACATCGGTTTTCTCTGTAGAAGGTGACAGTTTCCTGAAAAAGAAAAGAAACATAACAGCAATCACTCCCTAATTTCCTAATCTTAGTTTAGTCTGACAGCGTTCTCCAGAGTCGCAAGCCTGGTGCTCAGTATAAGGAAACTTTCCTCGAGGAATGGAATGAAAAGATTGCCACAAAGGCGTAATGGCAACCTGAGATGGCAGCCCAGGCAGAGTGGGAAAGAACAGGGTCGCTTCAGGGGGCTTCATGATGCGTGGACCCCAGGGTGGAAGTGACAGACTCTTCACAAACTAGGGTTGAGGTGGTCCTCATGCCAGGAAGAGAGCAGAACAAACTGTTCGTCTATCAAGGGAGATTGCTGAGGACAGTGGATGATATTCTCAGGATCGGGTATAGTACGCAGGACCCTTTGGGCAGCAGCTTTTATGCTTTAAGTCTTTGTCAGAATATTTTGCTCACTGTAAAATAGATGTTAATATGAAGATGATTGTTTTTGACCAAAATATGCTTTGGAAGATCGTGTGTCTCTCTCTATACCTGCAATACATGAGCCCCACCCACCAGAGAGATGACCTGTTTCCATCCATAATGCGGTCATCCCTGGAGATGTCTTAAGGGATAATGGTGGATACCCATCTTCCTTCTGTCCGTCTGTCCTGGACAATCTTTTGACTTTCCCCATCATATTTTTCAAACTCTTTTGCGGTATTTTACATGCAGTGAAAGCTGACAATTCTAAGTGTATGGATGCGAACATGAGCATTGTATAAACACAGGCATAAGTATGACTTAGGCCATTCTCCCCTTCCCGAAAAGTTTCTGGCATCCCCTTGTAGGTATTCTCCTCCCTAAAATTATTTATTGTAGCTCTTTATGTGGAAACATCTTTGAATGTATAAAAAATGCAGGAAAAAGAATCTAAGGGGCCTAAGGAGATACCTCGGTGGGTAAGAACACTTTATTGTGTAAACAAGAAGATCCGAGTTCAAATCCTGAGTACCCACATAAAATTTAAATATGACCACATGCACCCAGAACCTCAGTGTTTGAGTCAAGGACAGATGGATCCTGAGAGCTCATTGAGTGGACCAGGTTCACTGGGAGGCCCTGTCTCGCAAATAAAGTGGAGAATTCTAGAGGGAGATATTTTACTTTTCTCTGTAGTCTGCAATTTAACCAATGAAATCACACAAAACAGACCCACCTATATCATACACACACACACACACACACACACACACACACACACACATACAATGAGTTTATAAACTATTGAGGTATATTATTTCCCTAATTCACTCGCTATATGACCTGCAACCTCTTTTTGTTCTTTCATGTGTATTTTTGAGAGTGTTATACATATATGTGCTATAGCCTTTAGTTCTAACTACATCCATGTAGTTTTCCTAAAACAGGAGAAAATCCTATGTAAGAATAGTTCATATGAAACTTTGGTGAGTTTAACCATGGTAGGATATTTGTGTCCAGTGTGTTTCTTGTATCCTAGAGCTGTTGGTCAGCCCAGGAATGTCCCAAGTGGCATTGCCTCATCCCGAGCCCAGGGATCAATACCAGCTAAATATCACATTTGATTCTCATGTCTTTTTGTTTCTTTGACTAGAACATTTTACAGGCCCTCAAGATATTGAATTTTTGAAGAACACATCCCTCTTGCCCATCTTCAAACCAAGCATCCCTTGTTTAGGCTTTGTCTGATTATTTTATGACTGTAGTCCAGCTAGACATTCTCGGCTGGATCACCAAGAGGTACATCTTTCAGAGGGACTTACATGGGAGGTACACGGAGGCCATTTGCTTCTCATTGATGACTTTAACTTTGATTACCTGGTCAAGATGCTGCTTGTCTTACCCCTTGAATTACACTGTCAGTTCTCAAAATGTTCTTTTTAATAACATTTTTTTTCAGGCCTTGCACATTAGGCAAGTTCTCTATTCCTGACCTACAAGCCCAGACACCAGAATATTCTTGATTTACTAATTGTTTTTTCTTCCTAACTGGTCAGTTGTATGGTACGATGCCTTCAAACTTATCTTCCATCTCTAGGAGTCTCTTCGGTGCTCACGGGTAGGCACTTGGCAGCTACCGAAGAGCCTTTCTGTCGCCTCTCTTTACTTACTTCTGTCTTTCTTCATTTATTTATTATAGTGTTGGATCATTTGGTTCTCAATGTGTACAAGACTTGTGCAATGAGGAAGGTTCCTTCCAAGCTGGCCTCCCATGGCATTGTGACATGCCACCATTATTTTCTTGATTATGTTCTGCCTGGCACAACATGATGCCCCAGGATCAACTTGTATCCATTCTGTTTGCCTTGAGACACTTCCAAAAGGACCATGATCCTGGCAGCAGAGAACTGTTAGATGTTTAGGGATTTGAGACAAAAACAATTGTGTCTATTAGTCTGTCAATTCCAGCACCTAAGTCCTGAAGAGTAAAGTTTTTAAGCCAGACCTCTGGGAGATGAAGTTTTGAGGCTTTCATGAGTCTTAAACTGTGAGCAGATACAAAATAGGAAGAACCACCATGGAGTTTGGCAAAAAGCAATAAAAAAATGTCTCTCATTTTCAACCCCCTACCTTAAAATATACTTTCCTGGCTGGGGAGAAGGCTCAGTGTGAGGAGCACTTGGTGTGCAAGCATCGGGACCTGAGTTGACTCCCCAGACATGGCAGTGCCTGTGGCTGTCATCCCAGCACTCCTACAGGGTGGCAGAGACAGGAGCACCTGTAAAAGCTTGGAGGCCAGAAAGCCTGGCATGTGCAGCCGTGAACGAGCAACTCTGCCTTAAGCAAGGGGCAAGGTGGGGGCCAGTAGCTAGTTACCTTCTGATATCCTTGTGTTTACTGTGGTGTTCAACATGCCTGCACCCACAACACACACACACACATCATACAAACACACACACACACCATGTTATCTTCTGATATCCTTGTGAGTACCGTGGTGTTCAACATGCCTGCACCCACAACACATACACACACACACCATGCAAACACACACACATACATCATACAAGCACATACACACACAGGGGGAGAGAGAGAGACAGACAGACAGACAGACTGACAGACAGACACACCTCAGTTTTAAAAGATGCTTTCTGATCTATATAATAGTTTGTTTTATCTCTGCCCAACACTTCCTGAATCACAAAGGGAGAACTATCATAAGAATTCCCTCCCCTCTGTGGCATGCAGGGGGATGAGTAAACAGGGAAAAGGGATTCCAGGAACCTCTATAGCAAAGATATTGCACTCCGAAGATGAGACTGGAATTCAACCTCTCAAAAGTAGATTTGAAAAATGAAGACTGGCAGAGGGCCCTGGCCAGGATGGTTGGCGTGGATGACCTTTATGAGCCACCACTATCCTTCGTGAGTGGCAGAGTCCTCTGGGTGGACTTCCTTGCTCTGTGGAAACTGAAGGCACAGGATGCGCCTCTTGACAGGGTCCCCTCTGGAACCATTAGTCCTGGCAAGGGACATCCATTCCAGACATGGCTGTCACCAGGGTGAAAGCCAGGCAGCCTTGACGGTGTGCACTGTCAGAGGAAAGAAGCATGCTGTGGGAATCTGAGGCCGCTGAGGGCAGAAGAAGGTGCAAGGGCATCTGCTGGAGTCCTTACTTTGAGCACAGTGGCTGGCTGGCTGCTGCTGTGTAAATTAACTGTGCTGGCCAGGGCTCTTGGTTGCAGATCGTTTCAGCAGAAAAATAATATATTAAGAGGAAGGTAGGAAACGGAGTTGATGAAAGTTGGACATCAGACTCAGCAAAAATGGTAGGCTCCAAGAAAGGCTCGACACAGTGAGCCCTGGCATCAACCCAGTCTGCCACTACCAGCCAGGTCACTCTACACAGGACCTGTAGCTTTTGCTGGTGAGGCACTGGACATTTTGTCTCTCAGCAGCTCTGCCCCTAAGGACCTGTGATCCCTGATGCATCCTTGTATTGCTTTGCAAAATGAAGGCCATCATGGGACCAAACCCCTAGATTGCTGGGCTTCATGATTAGGATATGTGTTTGGAGTCAGCCTTGCTGGGTTGTACATCTAGGTGCTTTCACTGAAAAGCTGTGTGCATGCTTGAATTAATGCAGTTTCCTCATCCATTAAGTGGGAATAGCAAGCACACTAGGCGGATGGTGTTATGAATAATTCAGCACAATGAGTCATTATTTTTATGATGTTTGGTGCCTGTCACGTAGTCAGTGCTGTTTACTTCTTCCAGTGCTGGTTGCCCAGACCTGGTGGGGCACATGCTGTTAATCCAAGCACTTCGGAGACAGAAGCAGGCAGATCTCTGAGTTCGAGCCTAGCCTTGTCAACATAATGAACTCCAGGCCAGTCGTGGCTATACAATGAGACCCTGTCTCTAACAAAACAAAATCAAACTTCCGCTGGCTGAATAACAGGGCGCTGATGTTGGGTTTCTACCATCGGAACCTGGGGCGTCTAACTTTTCTGAAATTCCCCTCCTGCCACCAAAAGTGGGTGCTCAGATGCTGCCCAGCCCCAAATGACCAAGGTCCAAAACAAAGCTATGAGGCTTTCGTAAAGGAAGAAGGAAGTCTTCTCTAGTGGGCTGGTAAATGCAAACTGAAAGAAAAATCAGATAGAAGCCGCCGGACAACGGAAACCGAGCGGAAAGGAAGCAGATGTCTTCAAATCTGAAGGCAGACTTAACAGTGCCTGCAATCATTTCTGGTGGCTCTTTTTTATTGTGTTTATTTTATGGGGATATAAACATGTCACACATGCATCCTGTTATCCCAGGAAACTCTCACAAGCCCTTGCCAGCCCTGTCTCGGGCACTAAAGTTCTTCCCCCAAATGTCTGAAGCCATGAGCCCAGGCCAGGTTGTGCCAACCCTACTGGATCTCTGCACTGTCTCCCTGAATCCCACTGTTTATACTGGCTTTCCACGGCCCATCTTAAACTTAGATCATATTACATCGATGCAAGCCAGGGTCTTAAAATGGGACTCAGTTTCCAATGCCTGTCGGAATGCAAATAGCATTGTCCCTCCTTCCTCTGGCTCCCCATCCTCAGGCCGACGTTCATCAGCTGTCTGGTTTTGGACACCCTAGGTTTTGTTGTCGTTTGCCTCTGAGTCTCTGAGCTTGCTTCTTTTCCTGCCTGGAACATTCTTTTCTGCTTCCTGCCCCCTTGCTAGTGCCTAGGCTGTTTCCTTTTTATCTTCACATCTCTGCTCAAAGTTCATCCCACAGCAGAGCCTGTCCTGGTCAGCCGCTGTTGCAGCCTCCGCTCCCAGTTGCTGGATTCTGTTACCCAGCTCAGTAGCCTTGTAGCTTTCGTCTTCAAACAGAGCTGCAGTTCCTCCGAGACTACAAATTCCCGAGACCAGGGTTGTCCTGTCTAGTTTCTGAATCCTTGCTAGAAGGCAGCAGCCAAGCATAGACAAGCTGTAATAACTCTCCACTCACTGGAACCTGCACAGGCCATTGGACTATAACAGATGTTTTTCAGGGAATACTTGTTGATATGCCCATTCTGCGGCTTGGTTTTTGCCAACTTGGTACACACCTAGACATATCTAGGAAGAGAGAATCTTAACTGAAAAAAAAATGGCCCTGTAATATTGGTCTATAGGCATATCTACTGGGTATTGCTTTGAGTAATGATCAATATGGAAGGGTCCAGCTTACTGGACAGTGCCACCGCTCAACAGGTGGCCCTGGACTGTATGAGAAAGCAGGCTGAGCGAGTCATGAGAGCAAGCCAGGAAGAAGCACTCCTCAGTGGCTTCTGCATCAATTCCTGCCTGCGGGTTCTTGCCCTGCTTGAGTCTCTGCTCTGAGTTTTCTGTGTTAGATTATTCCCTGGGAGTACGACATAAACTCTTCTCCTCCCCTCTGTCAAGTTGCTTCTGGTCACAATGTTTATCACAATAGAAACCCAAACTGGGATGCCCTTTTACAGACAGAAAAAAAATCAAATCTTCATAACTGTTAAGAATCTTGTTGCTTAGTAATAGCTCTAGAGCGTGTGTCTAATACAGTGCTCTTATTTTCAGTGATTTTTTTAAATACAGTTTTTAAAAGAAAAATGAAAGGTATCAGAGAATAGCAGTCCAGGCTGATGCTTTCTAGATTATGAACACAGAGGCGCTGCCTATGGGCTTGGTCCTGGCCAGCACATACTGTTCATAAGAGGGAGACAGAAGCAGTTTAATGATGGGGCAGCCAAGAAGGTTCCAGTAGACATAAATAGTAAATTTAATCCCAGCTCTCGGGAGGCAAAGGCAGGTGGATCTCTGTGAGTTTGAAATCACCCTGGTCTACAGAGCAAGTCCAAGACAGCCAGGACTACACAGAGAAAGCCTGTCTTGAAAAAAACCCAAAGGGGAAAAAGTATTTTTGTGAAATTTATTGAAGGAGATTTCTGGCATGGAAATTAATTTCTTGTGTCTTTTTCCCCACAAATATATACCTGATCACAGATTTTGGGGGGAGGTGAAGTTGACATCCATTTAGTTATGGAAAGTCAGAAGTTTCAGGGCCCAGAGGAGCCCAACATCTCTGTAACTTTCTCTCTCCCACCACGCTCCTAAGAGTTGAGGAGTCCATGACCAAAGAATTGACATGAAGGGCACTAAGCAATATTCCTGGAATTTGGCAGGGAGAGACAATTAACAGCAAAGAGGAATGGGAAACGATAAAGACTAGAAGTTGAGGATTAGAGCAAGGAAAAGAATTCGGCTAGTTCATGACCCTCTGCTTCTTGGTGGAACTGTCTTGTTTTGCCTTTCTGAAGAAGTTGGGGGCTCTGGGAGCATGCAAATGAATTCTGAACCCACAGCTTCTCTGGTTCCCATCCTGCTGCCTGTTGAGGCAGGGGGGCCAACAGCTTGTTCCTTCTCCTGCTGGTGTTCCTTTGTAGAGAAAAGAAACCCACTGTGCACCAGATGCAGCCATCTGTTACCAAACCTTGGCAAACCTTCTGAGATGCATCCTTGATGTTCATCGGAATTGCATGGTTTAACCTGCTGCACAGTAGACTGCATGGTATAGCCCGAGACTTCTCAGCTGTGAATCTGTATGGTATGCTAGTTCCATGAATATTATAGATAGCAGCAATGGGTCTAAATAAATCTCAAATAGATAAAATAGAGGAGGGAAGACATCAGTGACAGGATTTTTTTTTTTACGCCATTATAAGTGCATAAGACCAATGTCACACAGCTAGCCCATCTGTGACTGAGAGACGTTACTATGAATCTTCTGAGGGTACAGAACTATGAGATGAATCATTGGTTTAAGCCCTAGAGACTTCATTTATTTTGTGTGCAGGAAAAGAGACTGAGTACTGGCTTTTGGCAACAAATAAGGCATTTATTTCCTGTGAACCTAGAGCCCTCCTTCCCCTGTAAAATGAAAGGTGAGCACGTAGCCTCACCAGTTCTGTCAACATGTTTCCTGCCCACGGTTCTCCGGCTGTGACTCCCCAGAACCAGCGGTGCCAGCAACAGCCTCTTCTAAGTCCTTGGTGGAAGTGCCCGCCTGCAGTCTGTTGAATCAGCTTTGGGAGGGAAGCCAGCAATCCATTTATTAATAAGCCCTCTGGGTGATCCCGACACTTGCTCAAGCTTATTCGAAGCCTTCAGCCTGGAACTCGTGAGCTGACTAGCCTCTGATGGTCACTGAAGCCCAAAGCCAGCCTCTCTGTAGAATAGCAGGCACCAGGGACTGACCTGCCCAAGGAGATACTTGATCTGAAGTTGAAGCAGTTTTCCCTTCACCTTCTTGATAAAGAGGCCTCAAAATCCGAGTGTGACATTTTGTTTTACGGGACAGAGAGTTTACTATATTGTCCAGCCTGTCCTCAAACTCATGATCTTTGTGACTCTGCCTCCCAAGTTGGGTTTAGGGGTCTGTGCCACTACACTCCATGAGATGGGCAATATATTGGGCTCTTGTTTGCATTTGTCCAGATGCCAGACAATGACGAAAATGGAAAAGCAAGCACAAGTATATGTTTTTAATCTGTGTTTCATTGAGTCACTCACATTTGTGTGGGACTTGCATTTTAATGTATGCCCCAAAAGTTGTATTTACATAATCTGCAATGGCTTTTGTAGCTCATAGACATTAAATAGTTATATTCTCTGTCACCTATTTTCTCTTTGAAAACCCACCTCCATGGAGTTTTGGTTGGTTATTTCTAGGCAAGGGGTAAGATTCTTGATGTATAAATTCTGTTTTTCTCAAAAAAAATAAATAAACGCAAGGAAAAGGTCAGATTCGTTTACTTGAAAGGCCTCTTCTGTATGGGCATGTTAGCCATCCTGTGATTCAGGTGCATCCATGACATGCGTACGACCTTGAGGAACTCACCTATAGAGCTTGTGTTTTTGGTTCCCAGTGACAATGGAATTGGGAGTGTAAGCTGATTGTGCTACCAATTGAAATCAAATAAACAAGGGTGATCAAGCATTTGTAGACACATCATCTAATCTTGACAACAGTGAGAGAGTGCCACTCAAAGTGCCCAAGCAGGGCTGCACACATGACAGCCCTGTATATAGGGAAAGCATAGATGACAACCACCTAGAGACTCACGTTACTGTAGCATCCAAGTTTCTACTGTTCATAAATGTGTCAGTCTTCAATCGATGGGAGAACCAAAAAAGCTGACTTCCTTAATACAGTCTGCAAAAGTTCCTTATGTGGTTTAGTGGGGGAGGATCTGGAGCAGTGGGGGGGGGGATGTCAAAGGCCTGGGTGACCTCTACTGAGTTGGAAGAAGAGCTTAAGTGAAAAGCCCTGTCTCCAGCCTTACCCTTTCGCGGAGGTCTCCGTCTTCATGCTGAAGTTCTCAGTTTCTGTGGCAGCACTGATTCTAAGGCAGGCTCTTGCTTTCTGAATAGCGTTTCAGGGAAACAAGCAGCACCACAAGTAAGGATACATAAATGTGCAGACATCCCAAACTCAAAAATGGTGCTTTGTGTAGACAAAGGTCTTAGAATTCAGAGCACAAGATGAATTGCTACCCTCTCTTTCTCTTTCTTTCTCTTTCTCTCTCTTTCTTTTTTGGTGTTCTCCAACCAGATAGTACAAATATAAAAAACTGCTCTGGTTATTGACACAGTATTCGATTTGATTAGATCTTTCTTGATGGTGAACTTAGATTAGAAAAGAGGCCTATGTGTTGTGCCATCAGCCCACTGAGGTCTATCTCAAGTGGTCTTTGTAGACAGAAATTTCTGTCTTGTCTGGTCCTGCAGTCATTCAGTCTCAAGGAAATACAAAGAGAATTATATTAATTATAAACTATTTGACCTATTAGCTCAGGCTTATTATTAACTATTAACTAGCTTAAATCAACCCATAATTCTTGTCTGTGTCAGTCACGTGGCTTAGTACCTTTTCTCAGTAAGGCATTCACATCTTGCTTCCTCTGTGTCTGACTGCCTCTCTGCCTTTCCTCCTCCCAGAATTCTCCTAGTCAGGTTGCTCAGCCTACATTTCCTGCCTGGATACTGGCCAACCAGCATTTTAAAACCAATATGAGTGACAAGTCTTTACAGTGTTCAAGAGTATCTCACAGCAGGTCATATCACACAGGACCTTAAAGACTTGCTTTGTCGATTAGTACAGTATATAAAGGAGACCCTGGAAGAGGAGAGAGCACATGTTCACATTCTAGCACAAATTATCCAGTCTGGTGTCTAGACAACTGTGGGGGAATTACAGCCAGACAACGGGTGAGTCTAGGAGAAGCTTCACACGAAACCTTCAGGGAGGATATTGCTGATCCCGGGGGCCCCAGTCATCCCCCAGAACTGAGCTTGAGCACCGCTTCAGTGTCTGCGTAGGTTTCCTTTTCTAAACTGCTTTGTGTGAAATCCCATCTGAGTGACAGGAAGAATTCCTTCCAGAAGTTTGAGATCCCTGTGGTCTGAGATAATCTAGGCAGGTTTATAAAAGAATACAGACCTGGGCTGGGCCTTCCAGAAAGGACAATTAGAAAATCCAAAATATTTTACATGTTCAATATCTTGATAATTTATAATTTTGGGTTCATATGTATGTTTAATTGAGCCCAAGTTCCCGGGAATAAGATGAGATTTGGGGAATGTATTTCCTGTGTTTCCAGAGATATTTTCCCTAGTGACTGTGGTAAGACTTTGATATGTAATTAGAACTGTAGCTGAGAAATTTCCTAATCCTTCTGTTGCTTTATTCTGAAATAGCTGATTCAAACCAGAGTCCATTTTTTTCTGTAATAGCCTACAGTGACAATAGGACCGAATGATAAGGCTGTAAAGTTTATGCAGCCGCTGTTCCAGGCACCTTAATGAATGGTGCCATCTCCTCCTCCCCATGCATGTTTGAGAAGACACTAGTGTACTCCCATCCATTCCACCTATGAGGAAACTGAGGCTCCGGGACCAGGCTCAATGCTCATGGCAGAGCTGGGATTGGAACCCACAGGGCTTGACATCAGAGCCCTGGTCTTGGTCACAATCTAGTTCCTGTCTCCCACAGCCAACATCTCACCAAAGTCTATGCAAGAAGCTAACCTCCACTCTGCCCTAGCTACTGTCTGAACCTGTTCTCCTCTACCGTTGTCTCCTGTGCAATCTCCACCCCAGCCTGGGAGTAGACTTTTAGAGACATAAGTGAGTCTTCTATTTTTCTGCTACAGACCTTCCTCTGTACCCTTATTGCCCATGGGCACAGATCTAGAACCTGCACATAGTCCTCTGATGTGCACCCCCCAGCCCATGCCATTATCTCCAGGGTGACTAAACTTTTAACACCCACTCCTTTCCCCAGAACACTAGATTCTGCAATGCCAATCCATTGGCCCACAAATCTTTCTTACTAGTCCAGCTAGCTGGCACCCATTAGAAGGCATCTTAAATATCTCTTCCTGCTAGAAGCCTTTGTTGGTTTGCTCATTCAAATGAAGTCTCCCAGAATATCCTTTATGGGATCTTCTACATTAAAAAAAAGCAGAACCATTCTGGTGCATGCTCTATTTACCACCCATCTTCCCTGCTACGTTCAAACTTCTCTAGAGGAAGGGGTCTTGTATTATCAGTAGATCTTCAGCACTTTGGATAGCGATGAACTCCATAAAGACTTGCAAAATGGAGCAATATGCTGCCATTCGACGTTTCTAGCGATGCGTAAGAGGAAGGGTATTTTGGCTTCAAAAACTAGAGTGAGCTTGATGCATTAGAGCATCACGTTGATGGAAGAAACACAACTTCAAGACTCATTCTCCATTCGTATGGATGAAAACGTCCTTACACACTGACACCAGATGACAAACTGATATTCCAAAGGAACCATTTAGTGTTTGCATCATGCTGCCTGGGTAATCACATTTCCTTGAGGCAGGAATGTGAACAGACACTCTGAACATGGTCTTTATCTTTTAACATTAAAAGTGGCATAAGGAGAGTAGCGGTCACACAGGTATACATTGCTTTCTCCTCCTTCAATCCTGAAAATTTTTGTCTAGGCGCACCTAGTTAAAGACTAAACTTCGAAGCTTCCCTTGCTGTTAGAGGTAGCCATGTAGCTAAGTTACAGGCATTGAGACATCGGTGAAATCAATATGGGCAATCTCTGAGTTGCTTCCTTAATAGGAAGTGGTTGTTCCTTTCTAGGAAAGGATATGGCCCTAACAGTAGGAGCTGCAGCAGCTGTCTCTACGACGAGGAAGTAGGATGTTGAAATGAGAAGGCAATGCTTGAAAAGACCATGAAATGTTTCTAGTAACCATGAACTGGCTTGCTCATATCAGCCAGGAACCAATAATGCTGGAAGGCCTTTCTGGTCAGAGGCTGCAGTCTATCATGGCCTGGCAGCTGTTTCCAAAGCGCAGTGGCATGGGGACTTCCTCCCCAGTGAGACTTCCTGCTTTCTACCTGCCCTTATCTGGAGAATGTCCCTGGCCTCAGAGGACTGACCTTATCTAAAAGCTGTCTCTAAGCCTATTGGGTACCTGGTTTATCTCTAGTGTGACCCTTGGCACACTTCCCCCACTAGAAGCTTCCCCGTTGTACATATGGTAACTAAGACGTGTATTAGCTTTGCTATGGACCCTGCATACTTCTTAGTGCAAACTAGGGTTTGTCCCCAGGCTTCCCAAGCCTATATATTCCCTCTACTCTGGAATAAAGCTGAGTTGATTCACTGAACTCATCTCCTGTAGGGCTGCGTTCATCGTGCCCACAGCAGTCGGAAGTCTGTTTCCCACTTCTGCACCCTCCACCCTCGTGGACCAAGACACCAATGATCCCAAGGAAGAATCAGGGCCACACTATAAAAGGTTCAGCTCTCTTGTAATTGCCTGATACCTTACCTAAAAATACTGTCCATTCAACTGTGCTCTTAAATGATCAGTACTCGGTAATAAATACCCAGGAGTTCTCTCCAAATCACAAAGACTTCTAAAATACAAAAACTAACCTCTGATATGGGCCAGGGAATTAGGGTGATATTATTGGCTGTGGGCTGTGTGTAGCAGGGCCTCTGATTCTCCCACCATCCATAACGTCTCGAACTTGCAGTTTTTCTGAAGTACAGTTTTCAGAGAGTTGATATGGTTTTCTAGGCGCAAAGCAGCACTTAGAGCTACTTGTTTTAACTGATGTTGAGTTTAAAATGGAAAAGTATAAAAACTCAGTTTTCTTAAGCCCTTAAATACCTACTTTTTTAAGTATTTAGTATTCTTTTTAAATCAGTAACTATGGATTTCACTTAAATGTTTGGTCAGTTTTCCATCTGCCTATAATATAACTAATGTCATTTAATAATTCCCTGAATTAGCTAATAATTATTAAATGGTTCAGGGAATTATTAAATCCAGCTAATAACTTTCATTTTAGCAGCTAAGACATTTTCACATTTAAAGAACTTCTGTGGCCCCAAATATTTTTAATTTTAATAAGAAATGGAAATATTTTTTGGAAGAAAAAGGCTAAGCAGCGAAGCAACGTCTGGTGTGCCCTGCTGGTCTTTAACCGCTTTGGGGCTTGCAGAAATCAAGCAACCAGAAAGAGATGGAAACCTTGACCCAAGAGTTAGGGTTTAAGCCCATACGTAGTCTTAAATCCCAGAGCCTCACTTATTTCTTCATTCACTTCCCCGCTCTTTCTCTCACTGCTGACCGTCCTGCCCGTTTGCGTTGGTGGTGTGTCTCCTCACCTCCTCGTTTGTGCCGGAGTCTCCTCATGCTACGTGTTTTAAGCTCTCTTGGGGCTATCATTTCTAAGTCTTTTCTGACTATAATTAATTTCACTTTGCTTTTAAGGCAGTGTCATACTGTATATGTACCCCAGGACGTTCTCAGACAAAAATAAGAGGCGTGTGCTGTCATGTCAAGCTGTTACCTTTAAAAAGAAAAAAAAATAATAATCTCAGATTCAGATATGAAAGATATAAGGTAATCTTGAAATGCTTGTTCATACAGGCCAAGTGTCCCCTTTTTCTCCAAAATGCAAAGGAGCAGACATGGTTTAGATTTGGCCTTTCTCCAGTTTCGGAAATGTGTGCCTGTGTGTGATGCTACAACTGGCGGTGGAGCCTGTCTTAGCATGAAGGCACATTTATGTTCCATGCTTACCTCATACTCAGAGCCTGAGGGCATTTTGTGTGTGCGGCCTTTGACTGTGAAGCCAGGTGTGGGATCGTCCCCTTGTGGCACCGTCGTACCTCTAAAGAAGTTTCTATTTTTGGAGCAGTTTAAAAAGCTTTTAGGTTTATTTATTTTTATGTGTATGAGTGTTTTGCCTGCAAAAATGGTGATCAGGTTCCCTGGAACTGAGGTTATAGATGGTTATGAGTCACCATGCGGGTGCTGGAATCCAAACCCTGGCAAGATCAACACCTGCTCTTAATGGCTGAGCCATCTCTCCAAGCCCCATTTTGGAGCCGTTTTGATATGGGGTTTTTTGTATTAGGACTGACCATCCTTTATTCTACTTTGGCTGTCCTGTGTTGAAATCCATTTTCAGTCCAATGTTCCATGTATCTATATGCTTATTTTCTTTCCATTGGATGTTTAGGCTATTTAAGAGTGAATTGAAGACCAAGAGTAAATAAACAGAGCAATGGAAATCTAAAACCTTGTCTGGTTTAGCAAAACTCTCATCTCCCAAGATGCGCCTCTAGCCCCAAAGCCTTCTGGAAACTCTCCCACCAGCAAACTCTACATTCAAAGGCTCTGCATTCTACAAGCCACTGACTCATGCCCTTTCAACATCTCCCGTCTGCCTTTCATTTGCAGCTGTGGACTTGAATATAACTCACGCGTGAGAAAACTGCTTAAACTTTCCCTGACCACATTCAAATTGCCATTCAGCGCAAAACTCTTTCTCCCTGGCTTACAGGTTAATATGTGTCTGTGTTCGGAGACGGGCTGGTGTAAGGAATGAGGAAGAAGCTTTGGTTTTTGTGACGTAGCACACCAGAGTGAGATTGGACACCAAAGAGAATGGCTGTCACTTCAGTACAGCCCCATAAGGCTGATTCTGTGCGTGCACCCAAGTGTGAACAAGTACGCACACATATCTCTGCAGATGTGGTGAAATTACCATTCATGAAGTGATCTGAATTCGCTACTGAGATAGTTAATTCTATGCCAATGTGATTATAACTTGGTGCTAAGCGTAAAATGTCCAAAAGCTTACTATCCAGACAAAGTGTATTTATTGGTGCAAAGTATTTATTTGAGCATGTAAAACTTGTCTAGTCATTTTTTTCTTGAAGGAGAATCATGTTGGCCAAAGCTGAAGTCTTTCTGCCTAAATTATGAGTGGGAAGCTCAGATTATATTGATTATACTGTGAGATTCCGTGGGACTGCATTAGAAATATTATTTATAATTTATGTTTCTTCCAGAATTCTGAACGTCCCCTTTGATATGCTGTGCCTTCTGCTGAACAGATTGCTTTTTCTGTTAGTGCCTTCAACTTCCAATCCCTGAAAGAGTTAGGTATCGTCTAAACTCTCTGGTGAGTTGCCGGAACTCTTTGGTAGAGACCCCAGAACGGCTTCTAATTCGCAGTGGTATCTTTGGCAAATCAGGAGATCCAATTCTCTTCAGTAAACTGAGGAGCTAAGATCCATCAGCCTCCATTGCTTGCTGTCCTGATTCCATGGTAACTGTCCAGCGATTGTATGAGCCCTTTCAAGGGATGCTGATTCTTGCCTTTCTCCAGCACAATAGAGGAAATAGGATCAGGCTGCTGTTTGTGGTGACCAGTGGCAAAAACCCAAGTTCTTTCTATCCCCCCCCCCCACCCCTGGCTCACTATCAGTGTTTGAATTTCTCTCGGGACACAGGTCCTTACACGCTTACCGCTCTTAGTGTATCAAAACAGATTTCCCAGGGACAAAGGGAGTTGGGAGTCAGACTAGTACTTGCGATTTCAGACTATCTATCAACACCAATGACTTATTACTAAGAAGTCTTCTGGTCTTCAGATTTAAGCAGCTGAACAAGAGCAACAGCACTGAACATGCGCAGCACTGACCAAGGCCTGTAGTGGCCTTCTAACCTTTTGTATCTAATAATTCATTTCATCCCTGCAAGTCTCTGAGATATCGGATGCACTTTTCCATCTTGCTGATGAGAAAACCAAAATAAGAAAGATGAAGGAGCTGCCCACAGCCACACTTAGTGAGGAGCCGAATGTCGGGGATTTCTTGTTGTCCTTTCTGCGGCTCATACTGAAGTGTTCACGCCTAGGAGTCCAGGGCTTGGGAAGGACCGGGTGTGAAATGAGAGTGAAGAAAGGATCTGGAAAGTGCTTCTGGGTCTTCGTGGCGATGTGCTGGGGCTTTTAAAGTTGTTTCATTTCCCCAAACTCATGCTGTCCAAGGAATGTAAGCTACAAGCAGGAGCTATGCAAATAATTAAAATATTTTAATACATGCATGTTTAAAGGCTTAAAAAGTAATAGGTGAAATTTATTTTAAGATGTTACTAAGTGTATTTAAATATATCAAAATGAGTACTCTATAGTAAAATTCATCAGAGAGAGATCATCTTTTGTTTTTTGAACAGTACTGGAAATTGAACCCAGGATCTCCACACACTGCACAAATAAACTACCATTGGCCTATAGCCCCAGACCCCCCCTTTTTTGCATTTTTCATTTTATTTTTATTTTTTAAAATTGAATCATTTATTTTTACTTATGTATATGGGTGGTTTCCCTGCATGTATGTCTGTATACTATACACATGCATTCCCTAAAGAGGTTAGAAGAGTTAATCAGGTCCTCTGGAACTAGAGTTAAGAATGGTTGTGAGCTGCCATGTGGGTGATAGGAATTAAATCTGGAAGAGCAACCAATGCTTGTTACCACTGGGCCATCTTTATCTCTCCAGCCCCCTGTATTTTTTATTTCGAAGTTGTCACAAACATGTCGTACCTAGCCTTGAGTGTACTCTGTAGCCTAGACAGGATGTGAACGTCTGTCTTAATCCCTCCGTAATCTCCTGAGTAGCTGGAGTGAGAAGCCTGCAACGCCAGGCCCAGCTGAGATTCTCTTACATATTCCTGTTTCCATATTGGGTCTTTGAAATCTGCTGTGTGCTTTACACTTACAGCATGCCTGAGTGAAGACCCTGGGTTTAAGTCTTCAGTAGCTCACACAGCTACAGGCTGCCATATCGGGTGGCTCAGTTCTGAAACCTGTAGAACAAGATCACAGTGACATCCAGAAGCGCCACTCAGCTCTACCGCTCAGTGCTGCGAGTCGTTGTATTCGGTGGGTGCTTTGCTGTGTGGTTTATCCATTCCGGCTTAAGCAGAATGGAGAATTCCTTGTAAGGTAACAATTTAATGATGAAATGACCCTCTAAGACACTGGAGTGCTGACATAATGCATTCAGAACAGAGAAAGGTTTCTCAGATGAGGACGATGAATTAGAACCAGTTATCCTTCAAGTATCTGGGAGCTCATTGTGGGCTGGGTCCTGTTCTGGCCTCTGAGGCTCAGACCTGGCCGCTGTCATGGTGCTTGTCTTCAGTGTGATAGTGAAGAAGTGAAGAGATACACAGAGTGGACTTCTGGGTAGGGAAGTCCGTGAGCAAAGACGTACATTTCCTCTATGGAGGAAAGGTCTTAGGTCTGTGCTTGGGAAGTGCTGTCACCGGCATGAGTCATAGCTGCTGACTGCCTGCCTGTGTTAGGTATGAAGTATTGAAGTGGCCGACTGATGAAAAGCCACTGGCCTGAGCGCCACTTCCTCCTCTATGCTACACTCAGCTCCTGCAGCTTCTGTCCATACGGATGACGCATCTACAGCCAATGGTGGTTTTGCGGTGCGATTCTCTGCTTCTGGCTCCCAACACTTAGCACCCATCACTAATTCAGTAATTCAGGCTTCCTAAAGATGTCTATGTAGCCCCCCCCTCCCTCCCTCCCTCTCTCTCTCTCTCTCTCTCTCTCTNCTCTCTCTCTCTCTCTCGTGTGCGTGTGTGTTTATGTGTGTGCATTTGTGCTTGTTCATGTGTGTACCCTTAGAGGCCAGAGTTTGACAGAGGGTGTTTCCTCTATCACTCAACCATTTTTTGTTGTTGTTGTTTCTGTTTTTTTTTTTTTTTTTTTTTCAGAGACAAGGTCTCTCACGGAACCTCAAGCTCACCGCTTTACCCACCCCCCACTGGCTAGCAAGTCCCCCAGGATATTCTTGTCTCCCCACTCCTTGCCCTTGGGTATGGACCAAGGACGTTTACTGCCACACACATACCCCTTTTAAAGAAAAGGTTTATTTAATGTGTATGGATGTTTAACCTGCATGTATGTCTGTTTGCTACCTCCATGTCTAGAGAGTGATGGACCCCCTAGAACTGGTGTTAAAGGTGGTCGTGATCCACCATGTGGGTACTGGGATTGAACCTGGGTCCTCTGCAGGAGCAGTCAGTGCTGGTAACTGCAGAGCCACCTCTTTAGCGCCCTCCCCTTGTTTTGGTGTGGATTCTGGAGTCTGAATGCAGGTCTTTATGCTGGTGTGGTAAGCATGTTAGCCATCACGCCGTCTCTCCCGTCCTGAGATCTCCTCCTGCTCTAGTCTGTCTTCTTGTATTGAAATTCCAAAGACTCTCGGATCAGCCCAGGCAGGGCAATTCTTTTCCAGAAATGAAACCGTGACCAAACACCATCCACTAAGAGGTTTAGCCTGCAGGCACTGATTTCTCTGTCTATGAGATCAAGGTGCCAGCGTGGCTGGGGCCTGTTGGTTCTCTTTTCTGGGCTTGTATGACTGCTCTCTCATGGTTCCCTGGTATGGGATGGAAAGACTCAGCCTGCTCTTGTGGTTCTAGTCCTACCCCTGGGGCTCCAGTCTCAAACAACCTGAAGGTTCTTCCTCTTCACACAATCACGTAGTGGATTCAGGCTACATTAGGAATTTAGAGAGAGGGAAAACACTTAGTGCAAATCACTGAGGATTTTGCTCCTCGGTGTTTTTACAAGGTCTACCCAGAAAATGGCCTCTCTGTCCACTCCTGCTCATCAGACCCATGGCAGCTCACTTGATGGCAGCAGCCATGAGGCAACGCTCTTCGGACCCTGCAGTAGGATTCGGTGGGTGTGTTGATCCGTGTGGGACAGCACCCGGCTTAGAGCTCAGCTGTGGTGAAGAAAGCCCAAGAGGCTGAGAAGCTGGTTTAGCATAACCAGGGGATAATATTCTTTAACCAGTTCCTCCAAAAATAAGAAGCAAGTTCACGGGTTTATATGGAGAAAAGTGCTTTCCCTGACCCGCTCACTTACAGGACAAGGGAGCTTTAATAAGAATGAGGTCTATTAGTCTATTAACAAGAAAATCACCTTCTCAGAAACATTTTCTATAGGATACCTTTTAAAACAAGAAAACAATAATTTTGAATTGCTAGTAGATTCTCCCCTCCGCCACATCAATTAGACAAGGGGCTCCCAGGCCAAGGCCTTGCCAGGGCAGAGCTGCTGCCTTCTTTTCAGGACAGTGTTTCATTGCAGGAATGTAGCTCTCCTCGGTGCTGGTAAACACTTCCTGAATCGCCCCATTGTCTGAATCAACCCTCCCCGCTCACAGGAAGGGGAGACGTCTTTCAGCACAGTGTACTGAACTTATCAAGAACTGCTCTTTGCCAGCAGATAATCTTTTATCTAGTCTGACTTTATAGTGGAAAAACAGTCTTTTTTGTAATATTAGTAGGAGTTAAAAAGAATGTGGACATCTCATAGTTTATTACAGGAAACAGGGGTAGCTGGGGCAAAGGGAGAAACTTGCTAATTAAAGAATAAGAACTGGAATCAGGGCTCTCTGGCTCCCAATTTAATATAGTTTCCAGTCCACAGTATTGACCTTCTTTTTAACTTGGCTGGTACTTTCAAGCCATGATAAATGACAAGGAAACGAAGACCAAGACTTCCTGCAGCACTTAGGCAACAGCTCTCCCTTGAGCCTTTTCTGGGATGCAAGAATACGTGAGACACATGACTAGGAAACAAAGCTCCCCGAACACTCAGCAGCCATTTTTGTGTGTGTGTGCCAAACACTGTGTGGGTTGCAGGACCAAAAACTGGCATGTTTGGGGGCTGATTTAGTCAGGAAAGTATTTGTTATGCGAGCACAAGGGCCTGAGTTCAGATCCCCGGCACCCAGGTCAGTGCTCTGATTTCAGTCCAGTTCCAGTGCTGGGAAGGCCAGGGCAAAGGAGAGGCCTGAAGCTTGTTGGGCCAGCGGCTAGAGTGAGTCAGTGAGCTCCAGCCTCAGTGAGAGGTCCTGTCTTAAAAGTAAAGCAGAGAAGTAATTGATGAAGGCACCGCCATTGACTTCTTTTCTACACACACACACACACACACACACACACACACACCACCTTTCCTCCCACAAACTGGCAGTCACATGGTAGCCAGAGACCAATATGAGAAGAGAACACACTTGTTTAGAGTCTAAGAAAGAAAGGAACGGAGGGAGAAAGGGGAACGAGAGGAAAGGAGGAAAGGGGAGCATTCTGATGGTGGCTCTAGTCTGTGATGGTCTCAGTACAGTGGGGAAACACAGTCTTCCTGTGTCCTAAGTGTAGAAACACAAAAGCAGGGACACATTAGTGGGTCTGAGCCAACAAATTGCTGAGTTGAGCCTTTCCCCAGTTAGCCCAAGGAATTTTCTTGTGTTTCCCACTTCTAATGTCTTCAGTTAACACAGCTGAGACCCCAAATGAGTTTTTCCTAATTGGTATCTGCAGGAATTTGTGTACGACAAAGTCACTCTGGTTCCTATACTTGCTGGATCCAGGCTGTACTTTCATTTAAATCTTCTAGGGATTGGAATATATAATTCATGGTAAATCACTTGCCTTACAAGTTCTATGGCCCTGAGGTAAGAGTCTAGAACCCAAAACAAAACAAAATCACAAAATTCTAATTAAAAATGTAACATCGCCCAGTGGTGGTGGTACCTACCTTTTATTCCAGCACTTGGGAGGCAGAGGCAGGCAGATCTCTGAGTTCAAGGCCAGTCTGGTATACAGAGTGGGTTCCAGGACAACCAGGGCTAACAGAGAAATCTTGCCTTAAAAAAAAAATTGAGGTTATTTATATAGTTACCATAGTTAAGAACCACGTTTAAGTTTTCAATCACACAAACGCAAAGCTCAAAATCTGCCTGTGCTTTTCATTAATGTTTGAAGGTGAAGCCTTAGTCCATAGAATACACAGTGGGTTCCATCGCACTAGAGGGGTGGTTCTCAACCTTCCTAATGCTGTGACTCTTTAATACAGTTTTTCATGTTACGGTGACTTGTTGCTACTTCATAACTGAAACTTTGTTACTGTTACGAATATTTGACATTTGACTCCCAAAGGGGTCACAACCCACAGGTTGAGAACAGCGTCACTAGAGCAAAGCTGAGGCCAAAGGGTGTATTTTACCCTGGACTGTGATGCGGCTAGACTGGCAATGCTGAAATCAGTGAGGATACATGGTCTAATAATTGCTGATGCTTCGGAGTTGACATGCATCTCTTTCTATATTTAATCCGGTTCTCATTGTGACCCTGTAATGTCAACTATTGCTTCCTGTTTTCATTTGTAGAAGTTCAACTGCATTTAGCTAATGATGGAAATGTGGCTCAAGTTTGGATTTCTGGTCTCTGGAGTATGTGTTTTTTTTCTCAAGCCATCTAACTTCCTTGGTAAAGATTCATAATTGGATCATCAGGACTACTGGGTGCTGAAGGAGAAAGACGAGGCAGATGCTGTGGGTCTCACATTTGTTCCGGTGGCGTCATGGGCGTGGGACTGGAGCAAGTCCACTTATCCTGTTATCTGCCTGTCCGTGTTCACCCCGAGGATGAGTGATGGTGTGTGAACTCGTGGGACTGTCGTCTTAGAAGGCTTTGCTGGGTTGGCTTTGGTTTTGGACGTAGAAGAGCAAATGTTTTCATCCAAGCCTTCCTCACAGAATGAAAATGAAATGAAGGGAAAGGGAATAAAGAAGGAACCCTGGCCACTTGGGTATGGACTTACAGTGGTTTGAATAAGAATGCCCCCAGAGGCTCATATGTTTGAATACTTGGTTCCTGGTTGGTGGAACTGTTTGGGAAGGATTAGGAGGTGTGAGCTTATTGGAGGAGATGTATCACTATGAATGGGCTTTGTAGTTTCCCAAAAAAAAAAAAAACAAAAAACAAAAAACAACAACAAAAAAAAAACAAAACCCAAGCCATTTCCATTTAGCTTTTTCTGATTGTTCCTTGTATCTCAAGCTGTGAACTCTCAGCTACTGGTCTAGCCTTGCCTTTCTGCTGCCACGCCCCCCAGCATAATGGCCATGGACTTTAGCCCCCGAAACTGTAAGCCCCAAATAAACTGTTTCTCCTACAAATTGCCTTAGTTATACTATCACAGGGTTATATCAATATTGTCTCAGTAGGAAACAGATCTAAGGGTTTACATCTACAAAAATAATAACTATTTAATCATTCCCTAAAATCTCCATCCTGTATTGAAAACAATGTTTCATATGGCATACAGCGAGTACCAGTCTAGATATTTCTGTGCTTTCTGTGTTCGATGATATGCTGTTGACCACCCTTGGTTGTTCCTCTCAGGGTAAGAACCAACAACTCAGGCTAATCCTCACGCTCTTCTTGCTTCTACCAGCTGGTTGGAACCTGGGACTCTTTCCTGATAGCACAAATAGGTGTGGCCTGAGGGCTGCTTTAATGGACATGTTTATAGTCAACAGACCAAAGCACCTCATACCACACCCATTCCTCATTCCAATTTCCAAGAAATGATGTAATAATCAAGAAGCCAGGACGAAGCTTTAAGTAGTAGGTGCTATCCGGTTTTAATATAAGCAGGGTTTTTCCTGGGCACAGACTACAGATACAATGAAGCGGTGATTTTCCACGGGAGGCTGCTGTGTGGAGCTCTGCTGGCCACACTCTGGCAATTGTGTGTTTGTTGGGAACCTGGCATGACAGGATGTTTGTCCTGCTTTATAGAAGGTAGCAGAGTTGAAGAGCTATCATTTAAGACGTGCAGCCCACTGATAAGTTAGGTGGTAGTTTAAGCATGTTCTGAATAAGAAATAGAATTTTTCCACACAGTACAAATGCAAGGTGTAGGCTTCTGTGTAAAAAAAAAAAAATATGAAGGACTTGGAGACAGCAGCGCATTTGAAATAGAAAAGGAAGTGGGTCTCACATGAGAAATATGTCTTCCTGTGGATGCGGGGCAGACAATTCTTGGCTCTGTATGGAGAGGAGAGTGAAGAAAACAGACCCAGTGCTATAAACCTCTCTCTCCTGGGGGTTGAGTAACACAGAGAGGCTAGAGGAGCACCCACACAGCCACAGAAGGAGTTGGCTAAATAATTCTGGGCTTCTCTTCCACACAATTCACCAAAACTCATAACATTTGCTATGTGGTCAGAGAACAGCGAATTGGTTTTGTCTATCTTGAACAAAAAGAAGAGTCGATTGCAGAGAGAGGCTGCAAGCATTAGCACAGGCAGACGTTGCAGTTGTCTGGAAAAGAGGCAGCTGGACCCTGGTAAAACAAAGGCTGTCAACTCAAGTCAGCTTCATGGCAAATGCAGTGTTTGTACATTCAGTCGGGTGTCATCCTTAATCGGGGCATGAGACCAAACTCCTCTTTAAACAGGGGCAGCCAGGGAAGCTAACCCTGAGAGGGCCATGGTGAATGATGAGGCAAGTGAGAGAACACAGGACGTTGAGAGACACTCCGAGCCTCACCGTTCTATGAGAGATGCTGAGAGCCTCACAATTCCAAACACTATAGGCTTGACCAGGAGAGACTGTAGGTAAGATTTAACTGCCAGACCTTCTATGTGCACCTACGAGTCACAGTAATCACTCTGACACAGAGATCCTGTAGTCCTGGGAGTCTTCGAAGAATTGTTTCTGAGAGGAAACTTTAAGGAACAGGTGCTATCCATTGAATGAACCCTTCCAACAGTAGGCAGACACTGGAACCTGTGGTTCTGGAGCTGGGGGAGGTGGGTACCCAGAAATGCCTCTAAACCATGCCAAGCAAGTGCTTGGTGGGACTGAAGCTCCTAGCATTGACAACCACCATTCTGGAGCTCTAGGGATTGTCTCCCATCATTAAGAGGCAATTTTGGGTGATGCCCGGGCTTTTTATGAGTACCTGTAATTTCAAGGCTTTGAGGTGGGAGAAGAATTGCTCTGGTTTATAGGGCAAGTGCAATAGTGCCAAGTATGGGGAACTGGTTGCCATAATCTGGGAGCTATAGGCTATGGTACAACTGTCCTAAGACCCAGAAGTAGGCATAGAGGAAGCTGGAACCTTGAATGGAAAGCTATAGAGCCAAGGCTGTGGGCTGCAGAGACATTCCCTAGCTCTGGTGGGCAATACATAGGGGCTGAGCTTCTACCTACAAAGCTGTAAAGCTTCAGAGTCTGAGAGGGTGTGTCCTCCGCTCTAACAGCATCCACAAGTCCAAGGCTTCAGGTGATATCAGGTGGCCAGCACCTGGTCATTTGTTCAGGATGGCATCTGACAGTGGGGGTCTAGAATCTTGGATTTGGGGGCTGGGAAGGTCCAAAGTGAGTTTCTTCTTTGAAAAAAAAAAAAGCAGCAACTTGTTTTTTTGTTTTTTTTTGGTTGGTTGGTTAATTTCTTTCTTTCTTTATTTATTTTACAACAACCAGCTGCCCAGACTGGATTTAAAACCTGAGTTGAGTGTAGAATTCCCCTAAAATTAAGACTCCCCCTCTTTATTATGTATAATCTCTCTATATCAATTAATACTTAAAAAAATAAAATTTAACTGCCAGCATTATTGTCCATGGGCACCATGTGCTGGGTGGCTGTAATCTTAGCATTCTGTAATTTGACTTGATGGAGAATGGAAGGGATGCCTCACTGGGAGATGCCTCAGGCTGAAGGAGGTTCAGATACATCCATCAGCTCCTGGGCCAGCAATTCCTTGGCCAATACATGTGGACTTGACCAAGCTATTACTGGAAGCAGATTGTGGCAGGTTTCCCAGGACTGGCACTCACTTATCCCGGTTCAGAACTTATGGCATTTGTTCCCACTCAGCTTTGTGTTCTGCACAACTAACATTTATTGGCTAGTATAGCCTTGATCGGGAATTAGGAAAAGGTCACTTCTCAAGGCAAACCTGCTGCAGGTGGTGTAAATGGCTGAGAGCCCTAGGACGCCCAGTGTCCCAGTGGGGGGCTTGCTTTCAGTACCCACACTTTTGAGGCTCTTTTTCCGTTGTCCTTTCTTCCAGGTCATTCTTTTTTCCCAGCGACCTAACAACTTGATAAAGACGTTCAAGTCAAGATGTTAAGAGCAGTGTTTGTGCCAGGCCCGCTGTGACACCGCCATATTGTTTTCACTGTTTGGAATGCTGTGGCCTGGCTGTCTCAATTCCTGGTGGGAAACTCCTCACACGAATAGTGATTACCCTGTAAGGCATTCCCAGATCTCCTCACCTGAGTAATAACTGCATGATAATAATCTCCAAATTCTTGATGTAGTTGGTGTGTCTGTCTTCAGGTTTCTTACACTGCTATTACACATTTTCCTGTCTGTATCCACGTAGGCTGTCACTCCCTGAGATCAGATACAGTGCTGTCCCTGTCTCTATCCCAGCTCGTGCTTTATTACTCAGAAGTAAACAGGAAATGGGAAAGGAAAATAATTGAGAGACAGGCTTAAGTGGGGAGTGATGAGGCAGTAGAGCAAGGAGGGGACACCAAGGATGTCTGAACAAGCCATATGTAAACCTACTACGTTATAAGATATATACACTATATGTATATAGATACACGTGTATGTGGAACATATATTCATACAAATGAGTTTAATTGGCATTACCCTTCACAAGAGATAATAAACCTCCTAAAAAGCCATGGGTTGACAAAGAAAATGTCCAATATCAAGTATGACATAACTCCACATGTGTTGGTCAGAAGTGTCCTGGAAAACCAAAGGAAAACACACACACACACACACACACACACACACTATTGCTATTACTCCTGGTTGCCCCTAAAGACTTGATAATAAGACCCTGTTTTATTATTGAAACACAACATACATTGTTCACAGGACATAGAGAAATCAAGCTGATATTGACCAGGAAGCTTGAGAGCTTTCATAAGAAGTTGTGATGTAGGTTGCTAGGGAAACAAAGTCATCAATAGTCTTCTGTAGCTGAGAGCATGGTGAACTATAATAACAAGTATAGCAAGATGTGCCCACTGGTATAATAGTGGTACAAATGTTTTATGGAAGCAACCAAATGTTTCCTGATTGTATTTAAAGCCCACAAGCCCACTCTATAGGAGGAAACACATGCCTGGTACTAAAAATCTGTCCAAGAACCCTTGGTTGGCAAGCACAGGACCCAGGGATAAAGATATCACTGTTACTCAGTTAAATGCACGCAATATCAAACTGCTTTCTAAATGTATATCTCTATACCTATAAATTAGTGTAGTTCTCAAACCTCATCAGATAAGTTTATATTCACAATGGTTGGCAGTCAACTAAAAAACTCACATGTAGTCCGAGTATAGAGAATAAGCACACTCAAGCACACGTGGGACATATATATATTTACACATACTCCCAGTGTTCAGGGATTGTCACAGAAGAGAGTGTGGAAGGACTGTAAGGCAGAAGCCAAGGACGTCTGGAGTGGAACAATGTCTTCTGAACATGGCAGGACCATTGCTCTCACGAACTCACAGAGCCCATGGTGACTGTGTAAGATCTACACAACATTCCAGCACGGGCAGGGAAAGGACTCAGGAGCTCCCACCCCCAACCACGGAGCGGCAGACAATTGATGACTTCTAGGAGAAGGACAGTCAGTCTTTCTTTCGAGTGTGTGTCTTAGGGTTGTTATTGCTGTGAGGAAACACCATGAACAAAGAAACTTGGAGAAGAAAGAGTTTATTCAGCTTCTCTTTCCATACCACAGCTCATCATCAGAGGAAGTCAGGCAAATTAACCAGGCAAAGGAACTCAAGCAGGGCAAGGGACCTGCAGAAGTCATGGAGGAGTGCTGCTTACTGGATCACTCCTCATGGTTTGCTCAGCATGCTTTTTTATAGAACCTAGGAACATTACAACAAGAACCACAAATGGCTGGGCCCTCCCTCATCAATCACTCATTAAGAAAATGCCCTACAGGCTTGCTTACAGTCCAATCTTACAGAGGCATTTTCTCAATTGAGGTTTCCTTCTCTCTGATGACTACAGCTTGTGTCAAGTTGACATAAAATTAGCCAGTACAATATGGCCCGTGGTAAGGTGTTCAAATGGACGTCTCCACACTCAGGAGTTTATGGGTAGCACCAATAGGATGTTATGGATTATTTAAAGACAAAACAGTAGGACACAAAGTTGTTGGGCTAGGGAGTTGAGGATGGATCTGGGAGTAGTTAGGGGAAGGACTAGGAAGCAAACATGATCAAAATGCATTATATGAAATTCTCAAAGAATTAGTAAAATTCTATTCAAAGTGACTAAATAGGAGCTCAGGCAGTAAATGAATGCATCACTGGTTTTGAATGAATTGGTCGGTAAAACTTAGTACCTTAAACACGGGCCTTCTCACTGAAAGGCGGCTTCTGGAAGCTGCTCACCAAGCAGCGAATCAGAGCCTGCACAGGCAGAAGGATGGAGACCTCTTGACCTTTGCCTGGAATCCAGTTGTGTTGTGCGTTTCCTTATGGTTAAAGCAGCCATGGCTGAGAACTCTGAAGAGCGGCTTATCCTAGCTCTTTGCTTCTTCCTTGAGTTTCAGGGGCAATGGGATCCTCCAAGTGCCCAGCAGAAAACCCTGTGCTTTCCTGGCTTAGATTTCTCAGATTCTTATTGGTGAGAGGCAGATGTAGCTCAGTAGTAGCACTTGGCTATGTATGAGTGAGGCCTTGGGTTCAAGCACCTAAACTTAGGCAAAAAGAGGAAAGGAAGGAAGGAAAATAGAAGGGAAGGAAGGAAGGGTAAAAAAGAAAATTAATTAATTAACAAACAGATGTTTCTGGGTACCAAGAAGTACCCAGTACCAGCTCTGAGGAGTGTGACTGGATTGGGTAGATAGATGTCTAACATGATTTTTTTAAAAAAGGAGACAAACAACAAAACAAAAACAAAACTAAAACACTGACTGAGACTTTAGACTCTTGGCTCTGGGTCTTCACAGGTGTGGGGGTAAGAGGGATCCAAAGTAAGGAGTGGGTTTTATCTAAGTTTGCCCATTTTTCCTAGGTGGGGAAACAAGAACTGCTTAATCAGGTGCATGCCCAGATTAGTTCCAACCTCTGGCCACCCTCCTAAGAAGTAATAGCTACTTTGCTTGGCCCTACAAACCAGTGCCACAGTTATATATATCAAATGACCAAATGTCTAGGGAGTACGGAAGAAATGTCAAGATTCAGTGCAATTAAAGATTTTCATGTGCTGAAACAAACCTTTTTAACAGAAAATTTTATTAGAGATAGAATTTTCTCAGATGATCTTATTTTTCTTTCTACTTCAAAAAAAAATTCTACCAAGAAGAGCTCCAGAAATGGAAGAGGAGGGAAAGACCAATATTTTACAATTTGCTAGAGAGGGGCTGGAGAGTTAGCTCAAGGGTTAAGAGCACTTGCTGCTCTTACAAGGGACCTGGGCTCGGTTTTCAGCACCCACATGGTCTGTCACAAGCATCTATCACTCTAGTTTCAGGGGATCTAATGTACTCTTCTGGTTTTCTGGTCCTATGGGCACCAGGCATGTATATAGTACACATACATACATTCAAGCAAAACACTCATACATGTCAAATTGAAAAATACAATGGGGGGCATCTAAAATGGATAGGAAAAGAAACTTGAGGGAGAAACTGTCCATAGGTTTCTTGGCATGATCGTCTTGATGCTGCGGGTTTGGTATCACATCTTTAGAGTTACACTGCTTCCATTCAAGGTTGCTGAGCTGTAGCTGTTTCTGCTACGTTTGCCTATCAGTTCTTCAGAGATGTTAAGCTGTGAGACTAAGGCAGTATCCATGGAGAGAACTGAACGAGATCTGGACACATGACTAGTCCTCAGAGCACGTGCGGTAGGGGGAGTGTTAGCCTGTGGGATGCTGCTCGTCAGGAGCAAGGCGCTAAGTGTCGGCTTGCCCTTCAGTATACCCATCGGGACTGAAGTTCAAGACGTGAAATGAGATAGTGAGAATTGAGGGCAACTTTATCTCGTTTCTACTCCTTTCCCCCACGTGAGCTCAGGAAGCCAGCAGGACAGGCGGTTGATCTGCAATGTATCTTACCATCAGAAGCACTTGGTCTAGCATGCTGGGGGAGGAGGCCTACAAGAAGAAAGCAGCCCTGTACCATGAAAGAAAACCTTTACAAGTTCTTACTCAGGTCTCTATTCTAATCCTCGGCAATGTAGCCCCCAAACAGCTAGCAGTTTGGACAAAAGTTACTATAAACCATTGTCCTCCATTGAAGACCTTTCTAATCAGCTTTAAAAAAAAAAAAAAAGACTAATTTCGGTCCTCAGGAAAATCACATCCTTTTATTATCCCCAGCACTTACGTTTATACTTGGCACAATGAATGACATTTGCTTAATGACACTGCAGTTGACGAACTGACACATTGCTGGCTTTCAGAGAGGAGCATGTCAAACGCAGAAGGACACAGAGTCCTGTTGCATTTTGTGTTTAAAAACACTTGGGATGCCAGGCATTTTGATATTCAGCACACTTGGCAAGGCGTTCATGCTGAGCAGAGAGCAGCTTCCTCCCTGGGGTGTAAGGGAGCCCGGGTGGGCACTTTCCTTTTTTCCTGTTCTGGGAGATAAACACAGCTCCGTGGTTGGACAATATTCCCAAAGACTCATATCTTGGTTTAAAAGAAAAAAAAAAGATGAAGCAGGAAAGAGGCGCTTGTCTTGTGAATACACCCTAGCAGCCCCCAGCATGGCGTTCCTGGCTCTCCTGTCAAAATGGTTGCAATTTGAGCTCTGCCGCAGTGAACTTCACTTCCTGTGTCTACAGCTGCCAGGCTTACATTATCACATTCGCAGGCCTTTGAGTGATAGCGTGGGCTTCGTGAGCTCAGCAGGCAGCAAGAGGGAAATGAGAAGTGCTGTGCTTTATAATCGCATCATCAGTATTTAGCTCTGGGAACAACGGTCCGGAAGGGAGTGGCCTGCGGGGTTGGATAGGGACAGGGGCTCTGAACCAGAATCCTACTGCTTACTCACCTGTGCGACCCTAAGGACGGGGGAGATGAAATAGCCACAGGTCTCATTCTCTGCACAATTCTGCGTGTATTGTGCGTGTGCACAGACCACATGGGATGCCTGGAGGTGAGGCTGTTATCATTGAACAGAAACAGTGCTGGAGAGAAGCACTGGAGATATTCATAACGAGAATTCATCCTCTGTGTCCACGGTCACGTTACAGCAACCCATTTGGAGTCCAGAAGTGTAATTCACCCACTTCGCCCCTTCAAATCCTTGACAAGATACGCCCAGGAAGAAGTCTAGGCTTGTCTTTATCAAACATTCACCAAGCATCAGCTGCAGACTGCTAGGCCATGTTACATGGTACAAACAATGCAAGTATAAAGATGTCGCAACGGTAGGCCATAGTAGGATGGGGCTGTGGACCCGGCTATATCGCACAGCGTGCAAAGCCTGCTGGGAAGAGCTGTGGTAGTTTGGAGGCAGGCAGATTTCCTGCAAGGGGTGAAGTTTGAACTGGACATTGAAGGTTAGTGGGGATCCTAGGGGGTAGCATTTCAGGCAGATCAAGGTCTCGGGGAGGCTTAATTTAGGAATCCGTGCTTGTACAGGAAGTAACAGTTACGTCTTTTTCTGCTCCGAAAAGCTCACAGTGCTCTTATTCTTCCAAAACACGGCATCTCCTTTTCCAAAAGAGATCCTTTGCAGCAGACTCAGACTGAACACTGCCTTGCCAAGCACACAGTGAAGATATGATCATTGAATAGAAACTTCAGCAAACTCAGTAGTGCCAAGGTCAAGTTCAACGCAGTCCATTTCAAGAAAATTGCCAACTCCATTATACCCCAACCAGGGGCTTCTTACCACATAAAGCCTCTGGTGCCTTTTCCTGCTGTAGATATCAGTCAAACTTTTACACCTTCGAAGTGTTCCAGGACCCCTTTCACACTTGGGAGAGTAGAGAAGTTCCTTTACCACAGCCGGCTGGCAGTGTGTTTTGGTGTCCGGCATCAGAAGTTCTTTTCAGCCCCAAAGAAAGGAAATATGGTGTGAGAGACACAGCGAGACTTGTTTTTGTAATTACACTATTTAAGGCTGCTGGAGAGCAGCGCAGGCGGGCAGCCATGGAAGTTCACCTTCTCTTTCCATCGCTGCCTTCGTGACTCTTGTGTGAGAGAGGACATTGATTTGTGCTCCTGGTTTCTGAGGATTTCAGTCTTCATGAAGAGGAAGGTGTGGAGGAGCACCACAGTCTGTGGCGTTAGAAACACGAGGCAGAGCACCGCAGGCTGTTGCGTGGGAACCCGAGGCAGAGCACATTTTGGTGGACCAAGAAGTAGAAACAGTGAAGCCAGACCAGGGATTTAGAATAACCATGAAAGCCCACCTTCAATAACTTCCTTCAGTTCCCAGCCTTCAAAGGTCGGTCCCACAGCCTACCAAAGTATAGCCACCATCGTGAGAACAAGCATTCAAAACATAACCCCACAGGGAGCATTTCAGGTTCAAACCCCATGTGTGTGTACATATACATAGCCCCGTAAATGTATATATCTGTAATTGGAGTTTATTTTGTCTGTGGAATTATGCAATCTTACTCCCCTCACCTAACCACATCTACTTCCCTGTGCTACAGAGAATTCTGCACACCGATGCCTTGGTTATACAGGGCCCTTTACATTCTGAGATGTTAGGCAAAAAAAAAAAAAAAAAAGAAATGGTTCAAAGTACCTTTCCTCCTCCTTTTTCTTCCTCTTCCTCCTCCCCACTTCTCTCAACTTTTGTCTTGGTCTGGGTGGCAGAGGGCAGACAGGTACCTGCTGCTCAGCCCCTAGCAGGCTTTGCATCTCTTTCAGCCTTTGAAGCCAGGTGTGGTGGCTGGGCCTGGGATCCCGGCTCTCAGGAGGCAAAGGCAAGAAGATTGTATGCTGGACACCAGTATGCACTACACACGAGACAGTGCCCAAGGAACAGACAAAAGCAAAGATGGCTGGTTCATCTGAAATACCTCTGAGATGGCAGATCATAGGCTTTTCACTCCTAGTGGGTGTTGTGTGATTAATAATGCCTAAGGAAAATGTCCGATTAAATTACATTCTCAACTGGATACAGAATTGTAACACATCTCAGTAAGGAGTGGAAGAATTTTCCTTCCTGCAAATGAACCAAGAACAAAATTTAAAGCTGGACATACCTAGACCCCGAGTCTCTCAAACACCCCTTCTCTCTGTCCTCCACCTCTGGGTCCCCTGCTACTTTTCCTAGGTTTAGTTGATCATCAGCATTTATCCCAGACCAGGAGGAAAAGTCAGCCCAACTCTCCCTAGTTCTTAGTTGATTAAAAGCGTCACTCAGGGGTGTGGTTGTGTGCAAAGGCATTGCTGAAGGAACAGCTGAAGAGCCCTTGACAAGCCTCTCTCCGCAGTGAAAAGCAGTGGATGCAGAGATGTGACTGTTCACAGTGCTGGGAATAACTGGAAGCTGAGGACTCAGCCATGACTAAGAAGGCTCAGAGATGGTGCAGAAGAGGGATGGGAGAAGGGCAAGAGCTGAAGACAAAAAGATGGATGCCACCTTCTGGGAATGATTAAGCCATTCTTACCATGAACTCTGTGCAACTGAACTCAGTGCAGGCATACACCGGGCCAGCACAAAACTGGGCCTATCAACTGGGCGTGGGGGAGGGGCTCAAGAGGCTCCCTGCACGAGAACTAGTGGCTACAGATAAGTTCTGGGAGATGGGGAGTCAGAGATATCAACTGTTAGTCCAACAGCATCCAATGGAGTGTTTCAAATGTACAACCATATAACTGGTCCCAGATAGAAATAGTTAAAACTCGCTGGGTCTCACAACAAAACACATGGGTATGGAAAAGGGACTTGTAGAGAAGGAAGCAGTTGGCAGCGGTGGGTGGGAGGAAGCAAGGAAGGGGGTGTGATGAGGATGCTTTAAGTTCATGTATGAAGATGTCAATGAACAAATTTAATTTGAAAAAGTATTAAGCAAGTAGTTTTTCGTATCTGGTGATAAGCCAGGTATAGGCCCAGGCTGGGTCCTGGGTCAAGGGACTGGTGCTTCAGGAGGGACCACACAGCAAGAATATGGTCTTGTATAACAACGAATGTAGCTGCTGGGGATAAAAGGGGGAAAGAAAAACGTAAAACGGATGAATCAAGTGTTAATGAAGAATTGAGGACCAGTAGGATTCAGAAAAGAAATTGCTACCCTTTGAGGGGCAGACAGAGATGTACGCTAAGACGGAAGTCAGGCTAGTGTGGACGTTGTGGGATTAAAATGGCCCTAGTAAACCTGAACAAAATTCGTCCTTTCTTTAAATGGGTGATCATTGCTAACAGAAAACCAGTGGTTGCCACCAAGGACACTGCACCCAAGAGACCAGGTTCATGAGGATCTAGAAAAAACCAGGAATTTTTTTAAAAATCACAATCTTTGTAACTAATGAAAACAAACTAACATTCTGTAAGTGTAAACACACACACACCCCTTCAGAAATTTTGCTTTTAAAAAGTTTTACATGTATTTTGGTTGTATGTATGTCTGTGCACCACTTGCATGCATGGTACCCTTGGAGGTCAGGAGAGGGCATTGGATCCCATGCAACTGGAGCTGCAGGTGTTATGAACCACATGTAGGTGTGGAAACCAAAGCTAGGTCTTCTACTGGAGCAGCAAGTGCTCTTACACAGAGCCCTTTCTCCATCCCATCAACCCTTTCAATAGTTTATTAGTTCACGACCCTCCAACTTAAATTTGGATTCAAGACTCTCTTGGTTGAGAAAGGAAGGTGTTGGACATTGGCTTATCTGAGTGGATCACATAATGCCTGCAAATTGAGGGAGTGCCTTAGGGAGCATTGCAGACTTCATCTGAAAAGCATCTCAGAGGACTCACAGGGCCAGGGAGGAGACTTCGAGATTAGCCTGCCAGAACGTGGAACCAAGGAAGGATTTTAAGCAAGAGAGTGGGTTTTATGTTGGAATTATCTGTATTCTCCAACACATTTTATTAGGTCAGAGAGATGGGTATATGCTTCTCATGTACTGTCTGAAAAGAACATTCTTTAACCCCTACCAAATGCAGACAGTTGGCTGCCTTGTAGTTATCTCTGTTAACACATGAGAAAAGAAAGGCTTGGGGGAAACACTCCCCACAAGGTAGATAGATCAGTTTGGAAAGGAGGAGTCTTGGTTTGAATCCAGGGACTTTTGTTCTTCTGACTAACAGGGTAAGGGGAGGGGATGGGCGAGGGAGAAGGAGAAGGAGACAGGAGAGTGATAGATTGATTTTATTTCTTGTCATTAACAATTGTCCTACAATTTCACAATGGAGAACCAAGGATTTGAAAGAAAGGATAGAACGTTCTATTCGAACAGGAGCCCTGTATGTTAGCCCGCTGTAGTAGGTGACCAGAGGAGGCTGTGGGAACCCGGATTGATGGAAACGGTTACAAAGTGCTCTCCACGTGCAGCATTCCAGGGCAGCCAGGAAGATTCTTTCAATGTTGTCTCCTTTGTCCATTCCTAGAGAATAATAGAATCTCGTGCTGCAAAGCCAAGTTGAGATCCTAGCTGTATTCCTGGCTGACAGCACTTTAAATGTGTAAAGATACATTCAATGTGTGTAAAGATACATTCAATGTGTAAAGAGACATTCAATGTGTGTAAAGATACATTCAATGTGTGTAAAGAGACATTCAATGTGTGTAAAGATACATTCAATGTGTGTAAAGATACATTCAATGTGTAGAGGATGCCATTCTTCTTCTTGTTATGGTTGTTATGATGATGATATCTTTTTGAGACAGGGTTTCTCTGTGCAGCTCTGGCTGTCCTGGAATGTGCTCTGTAGACCAGGCTGGCCTCCAACTCAGAGATCTGCACACACACACACACACACACACACACACACACACAAATATAAATTTCCAGGGACTGGAGAGATGGCTCCACAGTTGAGAGGACTGCTGCTTTCTCTGAGGACATGGATTTTATTCCCAGCACCCACGTGTGGCTCACAGCTGTACATAATTCCAGTCTCAGGCGACTCAATGCCTTCTGGCCTACACACGTACCGCATGCTGGTGGTACGTGGACATATTTGTAGGCAAACACCCAAACACATGAAAATAATTAATTTTTGAGAATTTAAAAGATTTAAGATTACTTCATCCTGTGCTAGTCTTTGATCTGCCCCTCATTCTGTATCAGAGACTGCGTCTCATGGCTGGGGACCTGCGAATCACCTTGTGGGATGGTAGGAAAGAATTTGTGACATTAGGGCTCTTATGGAAAACGTAGGGCATCTGAGGATGGTTTCAGGGCACGCAGAATATGGGGGACGGTGCTCAACCTTAGTTCTGTTGCATTTGTGAATTTTATCCATGCTCCCCAGACAATGCAGACTGATGAGATTTCTCTGATGCAAAGGCTATGTCTAGAAACTATTTTACAGAGAAAGATTGCTTAGAGGTTGACCAGGGAAGGCTGGGGAATGGTGGGGGATTTTGTTGTGTTTCTAATTGGTTTTGCACTACGTTCCCCAACCTCAGAGAGGCATGGAGACGTTGCTTTCCCCCCCCCCCCGCACTCCCCCACCCCCGTTTAATGTTTCCTGGTTACACAAGACAGAGTCTGCAGAGCGACATTCTAGAAAAGGAACTTCTTGGTACTGAAGGCAATAACTCGAGTGACCATAATTAAAATCCAGTATGAGCCAACCAAGGAACGGTGTGCTTGAGTAGGCAACTCCAGCCCTCAGCATTGCTTCAGGTCACGGACCGTTTACTCTGTATACTGAAGAAAGATTATAACCTGAGGGGAGAGGAAAAAGGCAATATCTAGCTACCCTCAGTGCTTCTCCACCCTGGACGAGCAAACAGCCCCCTCCCATTTCAACAAACATGTGCCAATAAAGGCAAGCCTGACTTAGGTGAAGGCTCTGAGGATGAAATGTACCTGCTGCCTCAACTCTAGGATCACACATCGAACAAAGAATGTTCTTTGCTCTTCCAGGAACCCCTGCACACTCATAAAATACCTTACTGTGCTTTGCATAAATAAGAGTTCTAGGTCAAAGTCAGAATAATTGGCAGCAATTACAGTTTCTTTGAGGCAGACAATTGAATGGTCTTTCCCTTAAGAGGCCCAGGAAGGAGGGGGCCTGGCCTATACAGCTGCTTCCTGAGACTGATAGCAATTTGCTTGCTAGACCAGTTGGGCTTGCAAGAAATGTGCAGTGAAAATCAATGCCAAGTTTTGGTAAACTGGTCCTGAGAGTTGGTGAATCAAATAGATCCAGGAGACAACCAAAAGTTCTATCATTTCAAGCCTGATTTTAAAAACAGAACAGAGAGTCTTTAGGTTAGTGTCTAAAAACAAACCCATCTAAATTGTTCTGGCACTCCCCCATCCCCACTTCTTCTCCTTGTTTTTGTTTTCATTTTTGTTCTTTGAGACAGGGTCTCACTGTGTAGCCCAGGTGAGCTCAGACTCAAAATCCTCTTGCCTCGGCCTCTGGATTGCTAGGATTCCGGGTGTGTGCCACCACCGAGTCTTGGCTTTTCTTAACGAGGCTATCCTATAAGCTCCCTTTCCCTTGGTGTGCTAGGCACTTTCTCCTTCACTGTGCTGTGACTGTGACTGTCTAGCGAGAGCTAAAGTTTTGCCTGAACACATCAAAAGGGCATCTTGGGTTTGAGATGACTTCTGAGTGGTCTTGGGATTGGCAGAAAAAGGCTATCACGTGATTCAGAAGAGGCTCACTGGTGCCCGAGAGATGGACCAATAAGATGGCTCAGCTGGTAAAGGAATCTGATGTCAAAACTGATAAGCTGAATTCAGTCACAAAGACCCACAAGGTAGAAGGAGAGAACCAAAAACTGACTTCTGCTGTCCTCTGACAGTACATGTACACACACACACACACACACACACACTTGAAAGGAAGAGCCTAACCATTGCAATGCCATCTGAAGGCCCTTTCAGTGAGGGTTTTTATAAATTCTGCTTTTCCTTTTTACATCCTAGCTCCTTTGTCTTCTGGCTAAAGGCTGTAGTTGATTTTCCATCTCTATCTCTCTCTCTGTTTTTTAATCTGCTTTTTATTCACTTAACCCCTAGAGACTCTTTACTGCCCTCCCCGCTGACTGCCCTATTCCCGGAGAAATCATTTGGCTATATGTAAAACTCGGGCGGCTTTCCTTAGTCACTCTAGTCGAAAGTAAGAAGACACCAGGTCTGGTTTGAAGCTTGCATGTTTGCCATTTCACTCAGAATGCTTCTGAAAGCTGTGGACATGCACACAAGACCTGCAAAAGAGCAAGCTGGTCAGCTTTCCAGCAAAAATGGGGGAGCATGTGAGGCCCTGCCCCTCACTGAGGAGCTGCTGATGGGTGGTGGAGTGTAGTAGCCACTGGCAAACTGTCATGATCCAGTAAATAATCTCGCACTTATAAGCATGCAAGCAGCCCTAATTAAACCCTGTGGGTTATTACCCTTTTAAATACATGAAAATAGGAAAGGAGTATTTGAAAGAAAGACTAGAAAGAGGGAGAATAAAAGGAGACAAAGGGACAGGGGATGGATATAATCAAAATACATCATGTACGTTTATGAATTGTCAAAGAAAAAATTAAGAACATGGAAAAAGCCTACTACCCAAAAAATATAAAGAGTAGTGCTGTCAACTATAAAGTTGAATATCATGATGACAAACCACATCACTGGCTAACTTGAGCATGGAAGAAGATAGGTGGTGAGGTGTAATATGGGACAGACAGTAATGGCCTTTTTAAGATGTTGACATTTGAATCCCTGAAAACTTGATGTCTTGGACCATTTTCTGCTTCTGTATCTAGACACCCTAAAGCAGGTAATTTATGAAGAGTAGACTCATTGACTTGTGTAGAGTTTGGGTAGTTCTAGAACAAGCATGGTTCGTACACATGCTCAGACCTAGTGAGGGCCTTTGGGGTAGACAAGCGTGCTAATTTCTTGTTCTTGCAATGCCTGTACCCTAATAGTCTCAGCTAGAGATAGGGGCTCACATGTTCCCCTCATTTGTGAGGGGATGTTGACTGGCTTCACCTTGGGCAGGTAGCCACAGCTTTCAGAAACATTCTGAATAAAATGGTGAGCATGCAAGCTTCAAGCAAGATGTGGTGTTTTCTTACTCTGGTGAGGAAGGACTAAGGAAAGCCACAGGAATTTTACCAGTCGAACCTTAGTTATTTGCCCAAAACTGTACACCTCCAAATTCTATTAACATACATACGAGATGGTAAGTTTCCACCACATGAGCTGTTGGGGTCACACTGAAATCATAGGACTGGGCCTTTGTTATTCTGCATGACAAAAGGGACATTGCAGCTGGGATGAGGCTGTGGGGTGCAGAGGTGTGTCTGATATAAGTAGAGCTGCAGTTCTCACAAGGGCCCATGTATGGGGGTGGTGGGTGAGAAAGGGTCGTGTTGGAGAAGGAGCTACAGTGGCGAACATTGACATTAAAAACAGAGATCTGAGCATGAGGCGAGCTTTGAAGATATTACAGGAAGAAGTCACAGCCAAAGAATGGCCGTGGTTGTAGAGATGGAAAGAACATGGAATGAGGGCCTTCCCTATGGCCAAAGAAATAACACATCCCTGTCAGTCTTTGTTTCTAGGACTTCTGAGCTCTGGGACTCAGAGTGAGAGAGAAAGAGAAAGAGAAATAGAGAGAGAGAGAGAGAGAGAGAGAGAGAGAGAGAGAGAGAGAGAGAGAGAGAGAGAGAGATTTAATGAGGGTGAATTACACAGAACAAAATCACCCACTTACAGCCACAATCCAGTGGCATTTCGCATCTTCATCAGGTTGTGCAATCATCACTTATGTGGCTCAAGACATGTTTGTTGCTTTAGAAAGAACCTCCATAGTTTGTGAAGTAGCTTTCTGCTTTCCAAGGTGATCATCCATCAGCGCTCTGTCTCCATGGACTTACATATTCGGACTCTCAGTGTAAGTGGATTCGTGTAATATATGTATGGCCTTGTAATATGTGATATATACTGGCATGCTGTCTAAAGATTAATTCATATTGTAGCATGGGCTGGTACCACATTCTTTTATAGCTGAAAAATATTCCATTGTAAGAAAGCATAATTTATTCATCTGTTGATATACATGTTTGTTGTTTCTCTATTAGCTATTATGTATGGAACTGCCATAAACACATAGGCAGTAGTCTGAGGACCTGTTTCTGATTATTTGTGTTATGAACCTGGGAGTGGAATTGCTGGATTATATAATGACCTTTTGGGGAAACTCAAACTGCTTTCCATAATAGCCAATCTACTTTACATACCCACTGGTGATATACAAGGAGTCAAATTTCTCTACACAAATGCTTGGCTTTCTGGGTTTTCGTTGTTCATTTTTCCACAGAAAGATTTAATTTCTGCTTCAAGGGGCAGCAGGCTGGGCAGTAACAAAATACTCTTGGTGGTAGATTGTTTGATTTTGAAAATTGCTGTATCTATCCTAATAGCTGTGAAATGGTCCTCCTTGTTTTTATTTAGGTTGAATACTTTTTGGTCGTTTATATATCTTCTTTGAGGAAAAGTCTCAGATGGTTTTTCTTGTGGGGTTTTTTTTTCCTTCCTATTGTTGAGTTAATAAAGATCTTTTTGTATTTACAAAGCAATGCCTTTGGTTTGTGTTGTTCCTGGACACTGAGTGCCTGGTGCTCATGGAGGTCAAAAGAGGGGATTTGGACCCCCTGGAACTTGAGTAAAGACAGTTGTGAGCTACCACGTGGGCATTGGAAACTGAACCCAAGTTCTCTGTAAGAACAAGTGTTTTTAACCTCTGAGCATCCATTTGGTCACCAGATGCTGTCTTTTTTCATATTTAGTTGTTGTTTGTATTATTGTTGTTGTCACCTATGTGTATGGGTACCCATAGAGGTCAAAAGAAGATATCAGATCCCCTGCAGCTGAAGACACAGGCGGTTATGGGCCACCTGAAGTGGGTGCTGGGAGCTGAACTCTTGTTTTCCGCAAGAGCTGTGAGTGCTCTTAACCACGGGGCTTTCTCTCCAACCCATCACGCCATCTTTACTCAGCAGTTTCTTGGCATTGCCTTGGCCTCTTGCACTGTGACTGTATTCGAGTGCGGGTGTTTGCACTGTGACTGTATTTGAGTGCAGGTGTTTGCACTGTGACTGTATTCAAGTACAAGTGTTTGCACTCTTGTACAAAGTGTCCTCAGCTTCACGGAATCTGGAATCACCTAAAAGACGCACGCACTTGTGAGGGATTATACAGACGAGGTTACCTAGGTTACCTTAACTGTGGGCAGCAGCAATCCATAGACTGGGCCTGTACTGAATGAAAAGGAAAAAGTGAGGTGGCCACCAGCTGTCATCTCTGTTTCCTGACTGTGGAGGTCATGTGACGAGTGGTCTTGGCATTCAGCAGCTTTCTGCCATGGACTTGTACCATTGAACTGTAAGCTAAAATGAAGCCTTCTTTCTTTCAAGTAGCTTTGGTCAGGGTTTTTCCACAGGAAAAGTAACTGATGCAGGTTAGGTCAGAAATCCTGCAACATCAGCATTCCAGTGTGCTGCTGCAGCAGCTAAATGAAAATTGGTATGGGAGGTCCTTCTGGCTGTGTGTTGCTTTTATTGGTTAATGAATAAGGAACTGCTTTGAGCCTATGGCAGGGAAGAACAGAACTAGTTGGGGAAAGCTAGGCTGTATGCTGGGACAAAGAGGACAGAGTCACAGAGAAACCATGGAGCCGTTGGAGACAGATGCTGGGAACTTTACCCGGTAAGCCACAGCTATGTGGCAAAACACAGATTATTAAAATGGGTTAAATTAAGATATGAGTTAGCCAATAAGAAGCCAGAGCTAATGGGCCAAGCAATGATTTAATTAGTACAGTTTCTGTGTGATTATTTTGGCTCTAAGCTAGCCGCGCAGCCAGGAACCAACAAGTGGCCTTCTCCGACAGGAAACAAATGATCTGCTCCTCTGAGTTACAGAGCTTTATTTCCTGAGTTCCTCGGGATCATAGCCACATGGGATGAACATTGGTGATCTGATAGATGAATCAGGTGTGGTATCTGTGTTTCTCATTTCACAGTCCTACAGAAACTGACATAAGTGGAATTGGAATTGTAATACTTCCTTCAAAAAGCTCAATGGGGCCGTTCCTCTGTCCCTGGGCAGCACACAGCAACAAAATGGATCACATATTCCCACAAAGGCAAGTCTAGGCCCAGTCCAGCGGCAGCACCTGGGACCTGGTGCAGGATGCAGACCGACTGAGCTGGAGCCTGCATGGCAGCAGAGCCTCGGCGACTGGAAGGCACAGTGACTTTTCAGAACCGTTAGGGATTTGGGAGAGGAGGTAACGAGGGTCCCCTCAGAACCCCATGGACAGAGCGGCTAAGCTGTTCAACATCTGTCCATAGTCACCCTGACGCAGAAGGCAGCTGCGGTCAGACTCGAAATGCTTTTTCTTTTTAAATCTCCACCCTTTCCACTAACAACATAAAGTGAAAATAATGAAAATCGCAAATGGAAGTTTACAGGAATTCTATGAGCTTAGAGTCACTTATTTTGGCGTCTGGTGAGAGAAGTCTAAAGTTCTTAACTAGGGGATTGTGTTGTTTGTTGGCCTTGGCTGTGACCTGAGCTTCCTTTCTTCCTTGACTGCCTCCTTTCTCTCTGAACCTAGCCTAGCTGGTAAGGCCTGGCCTCTATTTTCTGAGCAGATTCACAAAACAAAGGTGGTGCTGTCTCTTCATATACTTGGGGATTAAGGCAATTAGAGATGGGGTGAGGCTTTTAAAGCATTTCTCAGATTCCTGAGTGCGGCCTGGCAATCTCTGAGCACCCATCCATGTGTAATTTGAGGAAACAAGCTTCAGGCACTAGCACTGGGGGCACCCATGAGTATTCAATTCAACACGGTTGACAGAGGCGTGAAGGTGCAGGCCTGTCGGGGAGTGGACTTTCCATTAACACAGCAAATGGCTTTTTAATATAATTAATTAATTTTTTATGTGTATGAGTGCTTGCCTGGTGCCCACAGAAGTCAGAAGAGGGTGTTGGATCCCCGGAAGTGGAGTTACAGACAGTTGTGAACTACCATGCAGGTGCTGGGAAACAAACCCGGGCATCTGCAAGAGCAGCAAGTGCTCTTAATCACCGAGCCATCCTCTCCAGTTCCATGCCACTGGCTTGGGAGTACATCTGGGAAATTGCTTGGAACCCAAGACTACAAAGACAAGGCCTTTGGTTTCACCTAGCTTGATGCCTCGTGATAGCTCCAGCCATATGGAGACGTCAGGCAATCCGGAGACACTGCACAACAGTAGAAGAATGTGGGCACTATCAAGTGATAAAAGGGGGGCAATTGATTCAGATCTCATGGCAACTAGGACAAAGAAATAGAGAGGTGTGATGGAAAAGTTCCATGTCTAGTGTGCCAGAGAGAAGAAGCAGAATGTGAGATATAACCTCCAGAAACGACGGAAGAGGAAACCATCGTCAGGTGGTGGCAAACTTCAAGTTCAAGGTGATGGGCAAGACCTCCAGAGATTCAGGTGGACAGTCCCGGATTAGATTTTATTCTTGTGGGTAAGGTGGGATAACCATGCCTGTGGTAGAAACTAGACGAAGAGAGAGAAAAGTTCTAAGATCCTTGACCGTGATGATGAAGATGGAGGCACGTGGCTTTGGAACAGAAGCTGAAGTTACAACTGCTGCAGTGATGGAGCAGGTCAAATGCTTCCTGCAGTTGTTTGGGGGCTTATTTTGTTCCAAGAAGGCTTAGTCCTGAATTGGGAGTTTTGGGTGCTGTGAGCAAACACTAGGAAGATAAAGTATGGTGGTTCGAATGAGATGTTTCCCTTGAAGTCTCGGGCATTTGAAAACGTGGTGCCGGGTTTGATCGTTTGGGAAGGATGAAGACTGTGGCCTTGTTGGAGGGAGGCAATGTCACTGGGGTGGGCTTAGGGTCACATAGCTTAGTTTTTAAGTGTCTGTGTTCTTGAGTAATTTCAGTGAAACATAACCCCCCCCACACACACACACACTAACTCTTTGGGCAGTCCATAACTGCACACCCATGGTGCCTTGGTGCCTTGGTGTCTACTCTAAAGCTCTGTTCTCCCCCTCTACATTTGGAGGTTGTGTTCAGGGCCTCACCTGGACATGCCCGGCAAGCATTCTGCAGCGGGTTGTATCACCACGTGTCCTAGGATGAAGTCCTTACTTTACAACTGCTCACCCAGGATCGGGATCACAGCTGCCAAGACTGTGCCGGTCCCGTGGGATTTGTTAGCTCTCCACGGACAAGCATAGCATTGCCCCGTCAGGCGTGCTGGAATTGAACGAGGAAGAAACTTGTTCCCGAGCCATTTGCCGCTAAGGTGGGGTTCAGATGTTTGATGTTTCCAGGTTGGCAGATGTAGCTCATAGTTTCATCGTGGCGTTCAGGCTGGCAAACATTTACTTTGTTTCTGAGAACAGCCATAGCTCGAGGAAGGGTTACAGCATGCGTCCACCTGCTACCGCAAAGCTGCCGCTGGCTGCATCTCCGTGAAGATCCAAGAGGGAGTGGAGGTTTCACATTAGGGAAAAGACAAGTTGCTGACCGTACAGTGACTGCCTCGGTTGCGATAATGCAGTGCGGAGCTGGAAAGGACCGCTTGCCGGAGTTAAAATGCCACATTAACCTGTGTTTTCAGCAAAGCTAGACAGATTCGTCAAAATGAGATTCTCAAAAAGAACCCATTAGTAGATAAGATGATGTTACTCTGTGGATGAGAGGCTCGATGCCACTTCTACCTTTGCACAAAGATGAAACAATAAGAAAGAGCACTTTATTACGCCACATAACGGAGACCTCAGAGCTTATCCTGGGCAGTGACTTTTGTTAGCTACAAACAAAGAGACTCTCAGAAACTAGAGAATTATTTTATTCCCACTCATTTTACAGCGAGAGAAGAAAATGAGCCCATGCTAACGTGGAGTGAGCAAGGGAATGTGGGGTGCACTCACATCTGTGAAGATTACTTCCAACTCATAGGAATAATTTCTCTTCTACGAATTATTAAGAGACTGGAAAAAAAATCACTTCACTTGAGAATACCACAATGATCTCTTTAACTGGGGCGTAGCCTTTCTGGTCCTGCCTTAAATACCTTTCAGGTGAAGCTGGGTTTCTGTGCCAAGCCTGGGCTGGCATTATAGACTCACCTTGCTTGCTTTTGGTGGCAGCCACTGCCCTGTTTCTATAGTTCCTTACTCTGGTAAGCTCCTTGCATGCTCTTTTATCTACAGTGGCATTTTATTTGTGTGCTGACCCCCAAGTTTTGCCCAACTTTGGTTTAGTAAGTACAGTGAAGTCAACATAAGTCTTCAAATCCACGTGTAGTGTAATATGAAAGTCCAAATGTTCTGGTTGCTGCTGGCTCTTAGTCTGACGTCTGCCAGCCTATTCTCACTTAGAGGTTTTCACCCTTGTATTGTTCGTTCCTTGTTTTCCATCCTGCCTTTATCACTCCATCGTGGTGCTCCAGAAATCCTGCCACTCTGTTTATATTCAGTTCCTTGAGCATAGATTACCTTCCCTTCCAGAGGAGGCTGAAACTTCAGTCTTTGATCCCAATGTTCCTCTCTCCTTCAACCCCACCTCTGTTATATAGAAGAACCAGCCTAGCTGATTTGCTAAAAGCATCAACAGATTGATCAAGGTATTGATGATCTTCTCTGGCCCTTTTCTCTCCCCGCTTCCCAGTTTCATGTAGCCTAGAATGGCCCTAAAATGCTGTAGCTGAGGATGACCCTGAACTTCTGATACTTATAACCTACGATCTAATAGTTGCTGATGTGATTTGATATTATTATTGGGTAGCAACAGTGGGCTGGTTTATCACTGCTGGTTTCTTGTAATTCTGTATTATCTGGTTCTATAGAGCACGCTTGGCTACCTGCAGCATTATCTCATGTAGTCACATGGAATCTTTAGAAAATTACTGCTAGAGCAGTGATTTACAGTAAATTTATAGTAAATTATGACCCCAACGCATTCACATTCTAGTTGGATCTGGCCTGATCTTATTTTAAAATATGCAGAATCCCCCATTGGCAGACAGCATGTTTTTGCAAATTTTTAAGGCACGAAATGCTCTGTAGGTTAATTATTGAACTTAAAATATTTTTTAATAGACTCAATTACCTTCTGAAAATTATCAATGTACACATTTTACTTCCTAGAGGTGTGGAAGCAAGAGAAATATCCGAGGGCAGAACTCACGGATCAGGAAAGGACAGGATTCAGGATTGAGCTGGAAGGATTTCCCAGGAATAACTTCTCAGCCTGTCCTTTGGTTGGTGGATTTTAGGTTCTTCCCTTCAGGCTGGGTGCCTTGTTTCTGTCCCTCAATCTTCTGTTTTCTGCGAACACACATTTTGTCACTCTGCCCTTCATTGATTCCTTCTAACTTGCTACTCAAGAATTTCCCTCGCTGCTAATGAAGACCAACCTGGAGTTGAGAAAAATCCCTCCATCAGATTGCCTGTAGGCAAGTCTGTGAGGCATTTTTCTTGATTAGTGATTCACGTGGGACAGTCCAGTCCAGTGTGGGCAGTCACAGACCTTGGCAGGTGGTCCTAATTATATTTAAAAAAAAAAATAGTGATGAGCAAGCTAAGAAAACCACGAGGAGCAAGCCAGTAAGTAGCATTTCCCCAAGGCTTCTGCTTCAGTTCTTACCTCTAGGTTCCTTCCTTGGGTTCCTGCCTTGACTTCCCTGGCCGATGGACTCTAAACCAGTAAGCCAAGTAATCCACTTCCTCCTGCTTGTTGCTTTTGGCCAGAATGTTTTATCACGCCAAGGGAAGCAAGCAAGGACAGCAGCTCACAGGGCAGCTACACTCCCTCATCCCTAGTTAAAGCTCCCACACGCCGCTCCTGAGTGATTAGCTTCTTGGCCTGCTCGGACACTTAATTTCTTTTGCTTATGGAAACTGGGAACCCTTTTCCTGACTTTGAATTAGGCTAATTTGTTTTTATGTTATTACATTTGGTCCATAACTTTTAGGCATTTGGAAGGTCTTTTTGTGATTGGCTGGGGGCAAAGGAGGCTGTTCTGTACCAAATAAGCCAAAGGGCTTCTGCAACACCTGCGTCTGCGCGTCTGCGTCACCCTCTCGGTACAGTTTGCGCCACTGTGCCGTACGCGAGCCAGGCAAGGGCCTGGAGGTTGACCTGGTCGTTCGAAAAATCAGCCGACTGCCCGAGTGCCCTTTTATTCAACCTTGGGAAAATCCTTACACACCTAGCTGCGGCCACAAGGAATTCCCCTCGGGCAGGTAGGAAATTGCCACACCCAAGATGGAGTAAACAAGGCCCTATAGCTAATCACCAGGTGGGGCAGAGGGAGTACAGAAACAAACAGGAAACGCTGGCTGGCCAGAGACTGTCCTCAGAATGAACCCCGGGAGCAGGGGTAGACCCATGGCCCTACAGGCTTCCACCACTACCTCAGGTGTCTTTATTGACTGGGTGAGACTAACATGAGCCCAATATATGCCTTCTTAGAAGCCCACGAGGTGACCACTTCCCCGATGCTGTGACCCTTTCATACAGCTCCTCATGTCGGGGTGACCCCCAACCTTAAAGTTATTTCGTTGCTTCTTCATAGCTGTAGTTTGCCACTGTTATGAAAGACTATCTGATATCTGACCCCTAGGTCAGGTCAACGCGCAGGTTGAGAACCCCTGCATTAACGGTTTCTGAGGCACAGGTGATATCTAACGTGAACCCTAGTATCCTTCACTCGGCCAGCTGAAGGGTTTGGCAAAGACTGTTTCTTTGCAGTCTATCCTTCAGTTCTGAGTGGGAACCGAACAGGAGAGAGACCCTGGCTGCCCCAAGAGACTCTACCAGCCCCTCCTGTGCTTTTCGGGAGGCCTTGGTTGGCCGGCGAGAGGGGCTCTGCCTATACACCTGTGGGACTGTCCAATGCCACCCGGGTGTCCCATCCTCGTTTCTGTTTCTGAATGAAACTTTTGGTCAACCTTCAACACTTTACTTAAGAACGGGGTAGCTACTGTTCTCTTCATCACGTGTTTTCTAAGCAAGTATTTGAAGTATGTTTGTGTGCCCAGAGCCTTTTAGGCACAGCCGGTAAACAAAGACGGCTCTTTCCTTCCAGAGCTTACAGCCCAGTTCGCCTTGCTTTCCTCTCCTCTGTGTCTTTGTGGCTGTTGTTGTTTAGGTTTTGTTTATTTGGGGGATTGTGTTTGAATTCTAGCATTCCTCCCTTCCCTTTCTTCCCTCTCAGCCTCCCGTAGACTACTCGCTCTCCTTCAAATTCATGGCTTCTTCGTCACCAACTGCTATTGTATGCGTGTATGTATTTGTATAAACATACATATCCCTAAATATATATCTGATGAGTCTCTATAGTGTCACTTATATGTCTGTCTTTAGGGCTGACTGTTTGGCACTGGAGAACCAATGGTGTGCTCTTCCCTGGGGAGGTCCTCTGCTCCCACTTCCGGCTGTCCTCAGATGTCTATAGCTCTTTGTATAGGATTGAAGGCTTTGGCCGATCCAGTTCAGCACATTCATTGTGGTCCTCATCCAGCTGGAGTTTGGATGGTCTTGAGGAGTAGAGCCTCTAACGTTACTAGGAGATACAGTCTCACAGCAAACTCCCCATATGTTTGGCCTGTCCAATCCTCCTCTTCTACAATGGTCCCTGACCTTTGATGTGGAGTGTTTTGTAGATTAAACAAAAGACCATTAAGACTGGTCCTCTGTTTCTTTTTCCTCCTCCTGGCCCCTTTGATTATCTAAAATTTCTTAGGCTCAAATTTGAAAGCACAAACTAGGGTTTAAGTCAAAACATGGAGAAGAGATCACTGGTTTTGCTAGTCATACTGGAATACTTTAACTTTGGAGACTGCTTCACCAAGCATGGGGGAGGGGAGGGGGTCAGCAAAATGGTTTCTGTCTGTCTGGGAATTGTTTGTATTCCTAGTATTCATCTTATTTTACAGGCTCTAATTCATTAAGTGAATTCGGGATTCAAATCTACCCCATTAAAGAAAGTGAAAACCTGATTTTCATTACAAATTCACAGCAGCAGAAGCTGCTGAGAGTCACAATTTACCTACAGAACTTACGCCTGGAAGGGGCCTTACATTTAACATGCCGTGCAAGAAAATTCAGAATGCGAACCATGATAGTGAGATCCTAATTGTTACAAATATGGAAATTGAAACAAAAATAGATAAATAATCTTGTTTCCTAAAAGGACTAGATAAAATGCAAATATGTGGGCATGATGTTGAATTTCATATAGATCCTGCTTCTGGATTTGCGTAACAGATTTACTTTTGATAACTATGTCTACGCATGTTTGTTTATCTTTAGGACAGGGTCTTGCTGTGTAGTGTAGCCTGGCCTGGAACTGGGAATTTTGTTTCTTCAGTCTCCCAAGTCCAGGGATTATGGGTGTGCACCAACCACCCTTTCCACTTGGCGATTTCTTTGGCAAGATCATCAGTTCCTAACAAAGAGTGTTTGAGAGCGAACACCTGGGCCTGTCACGTGTCAGGACTATCAGTTTCGGTACATAAAAGTTATTCTGAGAACAGTGTTGGCTGGCAGCTTCAGGCTTTAGATGTTAGTAGAAAAATAAATCTTTTGAAAAGAACTTTTGAGTCTTAAAATCATTTGAGATGATTGAAGATCAGCTCCCAAGACTCATAGTTTGACCAAGCACAGAAAGCAGAGATTTAGTAGAGTTTATGAATTAACATTGTTAGGACTCAAGGTGCATTGTGGTCTAGAATCACAGGCATTTTTTCTTAAGTGTGTGTGTGGGGGGGGTGCTTTAAACCTCTAAGTATTACTTAGGACTCGAGGATTCTGAGCTGCCTTATTCCTCCTGGGAGCAGGATGAACTTAGAACATATATTGGGTGCTCTCTGAGACCTTTCAGACTTTTCCAGGTTGAATTTTATTTTTTTACTTACTTATTTATTTAGTAAGTTTTTTAAGATAGGGTTTCTCTGTGCAGCCCTGGCTCTCCTGGCCTCTATAAACCAGTCTGGCCTTGAACTCACAGAGATAGGCCTACCTCTGCCTCCCGAGTCTGGGATTAAAGGTGTACACCACCACCATCCAGCTTTAATTTTTATTAATTTGAATGTTCTTATGTGCTGCTGATGGAGAGAAGTTCATGTAAGCTATTGACATATCTATTTTGAGGAGTATTTTAACATTTGAATGAAAATTTCAAAGCTCAGATGGTCCCGAGACTTAAACTCTGCTATGGGGGAGCATTGCTATGTGAGCTTCTCGCTGAACTGGGTTTCGAACCCTGTGCTGTTGATGGACTGAGCCAGATAATTCTTGTCCTCGGAGGCTGCCCGATGGAATGCAGCGTCCTGGCTGCTCTGTGCAGTGGATAACAGCTAAGTCCTCACCTTCAAATGCTTCCATACTTTGTACTGGGGGCAAATAGCCCCCACCAACAACCACACCATCTAGAATAATGTCCACTATGGTAATTTTTTTTGAATATCAGATGAAACTACAGTGGCCATCATTTAGAACAGAGTCATTTCATAGAAATACTATTAGAACCATCCAAGAAACCTTATGTGCTGCGATTATTGCAATTATGGAAGTAAACAGAAACGGGTGCGATGGAATATTTGTACTGTGCTTTACTTGATCCAATTGCCTGGCATTATCATATCAGTGTGCAATCAAGAAAAATTACCAATGAGGTATTTTATATATTTTCCAGAACCTTATAAGTATTAAAATCTGGAGTGGGAACTGGGGAGATGGTTTAGTGGGTAAAGTGCTTGCTCTTCCAACACAAGGACCTGGGCTCCATCCTCAGTGACCATGTGAAAGTCTGAGCATGATGACCCATGTTTAGAATCCCATCACTGGGGAGGCAGAGACAAGCAGATCTGTGGGGCTCACAGTGAGCCCCACGTCCAATGAGATGCTGTCTCAAAATAAATAAATAAATAAATAAATAAAATAAAGGTGAATGACTTCCGTGGAACAACACCCCAGGCTGACCTTTGACCTCTACATATGTACACACACATTCATCCCCCCCCCCCCCACACACACACCCTCCAGTCTAGCACACTTTAAACCTGAATCTGAGGTCTAGTTTGTGGCTAAAGTCCATTCTATATCCATCCCAGTCAATAGGCACACGTGTCCACAGAGGACAGCTGAGGGTTAGAGGGGCGGGGTTTAAACACAGCTGAGGTCAGTTTGTACCAGCAACGACTAGAAAAGAGGCAGAAGAGGACCAAGTGGATATTGTAAAACCAGCAGAACAATGTGGAGTGTTGAACATAGGATTTTCGTGTTGTGCACACTCTGCATATGTATAAATGATTAGAAAGAGTTATGGAGGACTTTTGGGGTGGGGGCCAGCAGAGAAATAAAGGGAAATGTATTGCTGGGTAACTTGTATAATAAAAGCTTTGGATTCGTGAGCACACAGGTCTAATGGTCTCTCGGGATCAGTGGGGATGTGCACCAGAGTCATTAGAGGGGCGTTTTCAAATGTTCTCACTGGGCTCCATGCTGAGCTATTAAGTGGAAATATCAGAGAGTTCAATGCCAAGTTCTTCAGATGATTCTGAACTGTGGCTAGGGTGGAGAGATGGGACCGTGAAGAAAGTACAGAGTTAGGATACGTCTCCTTCTATTAACTATTGATGTCTCTTACAGAGGTACTGGATGAGAGCCTCGTGGAGGGTCCCTAGTGACACATCGGAAGGGCTTTCTGTTGTTGAATAAGGGCAGACCCATATTTTGCAGTGAAAGATCATTAGAGCTTTGGGGATTGAGAGCTTTTTGTGAGGGTGTTGACTAATCTAGAGCCATTCAACTTCATGACAGGGCTGTCCAAGAGTTTGCAGTAGTTCTGAGCTCTAAAGCGTGTCTAGACAGACGCTTAACAAAGGTGCGAGCGTACAAGACCCTGGAGTTGCATTCCACAGTCACTGTCTAAAGACAGGGTTAGAGGCCCGAAGAGCTGAAAAGCTGTTCTTTTAAATTCCTGGTTGGAATTTGGTTGGAATGCTAGGGGAGATATTGGGTGTGTGTGTGTCGGGGGGGGGGGGGGGAGGGGATCTCATATTGCAAACCCAACCAATCTCTCCTATTGCTGTGTCCTCAAACAACAACTACAGTGTTTGTGCCAGAGGAAGGGAGGCCAACTTCATTTCGTTTGACAAGATAACTCCCCCCTCCCTCCTATCAGGAATGTTTTGTACTGGATCCAGGGTCAGCCTTAGTCAAGATGCCAGTCTCTTACATTACTGTCATCAGTGTCTTTTGTATGTAGGAAAAATAAAAATAAAAGAGGAAGCAGAAGGGTGTTTGTCAGGATTTAGAGCTGCTATTGGTCCTGGAAACATTTAGAAAATGCTTGACTTAGTGGGTGTTCTGTTTAGTTATCCCGGAGTGAAAGGCACACTGGTTACCATGGAAACAGACTTACCATCCTAAGGAAGTGGATTCAGCACTTCCCTGCTAATGATAGCACACAACATGAGGACAATGGGTTTACACTGGATTCCATTGTGAGGTGATAGTGTTCCCCAGCAAATGACCTCCCCCCAGCTTTAAACTCTCAGGTTTACATTTCCTGTGCATTTGTGTTCGCTGGTGTGGTGCCTTTATCCTCTGCCCCTGTGGGAAGAAACCAAATGTTGCACTGATTTTATTTGGACACTGGAGTCACTGGATATTCGATAATGGTACCCATATTTTTTGTTCTTAGAAGTTGGACGATCGAATACTGAGATCTGACTTTGCCTGGGGCAGAGTTATTCTAGTTAAGATCAGCAGGAGGCCCTGTGATCTGAAGCTAATTAATCCAGACTAATGCCTATAAAATGAGTCTGCTGAAAACAGGGTCCATTTCACTGAAAATACTGTAGTGGGGAAACAATTGAAATTTCCAGTTGGAAGAATAAATTATAAGCATAAAGTTGCTTGGTCTTCCCTTTTCAAAATCTTAAGCTGCAATGTTTAAAAAGGTTGGGCGTGTATGTTCAATCAAGCAGGAAACAAGTGCTGGGTTCTTTTGCTGTACTGTGGAGGCAGAACGTAAGCACAGGAGTGCATCCCTGCATCCCAGCACGCGGGACTTCGGTAAGGATGAGCAGACTTTTCAAGCCTTCTTCACCAGCTCGATTAACTGCAGCTACCTTTCCACACCGCTCTCTACTTCCTAGAATAAATTCTACTCTATCATGGTGGCTGTCTACTGTGCCTTCACCCTGCCCACGTGTGATTTTTTTAAACCCTGTCCCTGTGCACTTGTCACACACCATCCTCAAGTTTAGTCTTCATTTGTCACTAATGGTTTGATCCTTAATACAATTTATTATCTGTCTGTCATCTATCTAGCTATCATCTACCTAGCTATCATCTATCTGTCTGTCTATCTACCTTTGATCTATCATCTATTTGTCTGTCCATCCATCCATCCATCCAAGTTCATCTGGCAATTTCTTTTTGGAAGTGGGTGGAAAAGTACCAGATGCCAAACTGAGGATAGCAAGCACAACCAAAGCAGGAAACTCACTTGGTTTCTATTCTAACACAGGTGGTGACTGTGTCTTTTACCCATTGGCTGGGTCTGACCTCACCGTCCTTCAATATTGGCTGGTCTTAAAAGGATCAGAGCAAAGGAAAAGAGAGTGGGATTGACTGCTCCAGCCAGCGTGTTCTAAGAAGCCATGCAGTGGGGCCTTAAAGGGTTACCAGGTCGGGAAGATTAAAATATCCGCATGAAAGTTGTGCAAAGTAGGGGAGATTGAAGGTGGGGGGAGATTTATCAATTTGATGATTCACTGGAAATCCCTGTTTTTCTCTGTCTGCTACTTGAACCCATTCAAAGTCAAAAACATGGTTATGTTGATACAAAGCATCCAAAAATATTTTTGACTGCCTTATCTTTTGGGACTTACAAAGCCCCCATAGTTTAACAGTATATTCGCAAGCAATATTAACTTATTACATTATCCAAGTACCTAATTTGATTCAGTTTCCTTTTAAAGTGGCATGTTACAATGTTTTCTATCCTCAAAGTTGAACAACTACCATCTCCATGAGACCAGCAGTGTCTGCTTATAAAAGAGCCAAGCTGGGCGCGGTGAATGAACCTGAACCTGAGTGTTCCATCTTTGCAAGCCTAGGCGGGCTTTTCCTCTTCCCTAGGCTTTCTATAGCCCTTGCCTGCTCTGCTCACACACAAACAAGACCACTTCCTGCCTTTATTTAAACGATGAATCATGAATCTTCTGTATTACTGTGACCAGATACTTAACAGGAGCAATTTAAGGGAAGGAAACATTCACATTGGCTCTTGGTTTCAGAGGGCTTAGTCTATGGTCTCTTGGCATCTTTAGCTTGGGCACACATCATGGTGACATAAGTATATGTGTTGGAAGAGGTGATCTATCTTTTGACAGAAAGCTGAGAGAAAGGAAGGGACCGGGGACCAAGTAGCAACAAAACTCCCACTGACTTCACTTTCTCCATCTAGGCCCTGCTGTGACTTCCCCAAGTAGTGTTACCAGTTGGGAATCATGTGTTCAACATATGAACCTGTGGAGGGCATCTCACAAACTGTAATAGGCTGATTCATATCTTCCCTGCTCATAAAATTTTCGTGAAAGAGGGGCTTAGGTTGCATCCAAACCCCTACACAAAGACAGTTGTGCTACTATGGCAATAGCCCTTGTTAATTGGTGGTGACGTGGTGCCTGTGTTTTCTAAATCTATATTGTTAAAATATATGGGGGCTTAGGAGGCAACTGTTAGCTTTTTTTTTTAAATGAAATCCCATAAGCATAAGCATCTCATCCACAAACTCCTAGACTCACAGCCTATTAGAGGCAGTCACTCTAAATATATGTAGCTAACTTCATGGTGCTTACAAGCTGACCATAGATTGGAGATGTTTGAACCTCCAGTCAGCATACGATGGACCATCTGCACTTTTCCTAAGATGAAGGATGAAGGAAGAAGTGTAGCCTGGGAAAGAAAGGCTCTCAACAGTTTGATGATATAACCTGTGTAGCTGGAAAAATAAGAAGTGGAGTTGATCTTTGTTAATCCAGTAATAAGTGCCTAAAGAAATAATAGTCACATTCAAATTTCTGGTGTTTTGTGCTAGGTTCTGTTTTTTTTTTGGTTAGATAAAATTGGTTATTAAATCAAAACAAAAATTTTCTTGTGATAAAATAGACATATAATGAAATTTACCATTATAACTATTTTCAAGTGTGCAATCCTTTGTATTAAGCACGTTTATAATATCGTACAACCTGTACCGCTACCCGTCTCTTCATCCTGGAGAGAAAGCTCACTGGACTCGTGAAAGTCACCCTCCATTTCCTCCACACCCTCCTCACCTCCCACAGTGCCTTGCAGCCTTTACTCTACCTGTTTCTAGGAACCTGCTTGCTCTAGCTATGTGTCTTAGATAAGAGGGACTAAATACTATTTGCCCTTTGTGTCTGGATTGTTTCACTTGCTGTAGTGTTTTCAAAGTCCGTGGACCAGAAACCCCTTTCCTTTTAAGGCCGAGTGATGCTCCCCTGTGTGTCTGCACATTTCATCCATCAACATCACTCGATAGACACAGATTTTTAACCACGAGGCATTTATAACCACATGCATACCATCTTATTGTCTCTTGCTCTGCACGCTCTTTTCAAATATTTCTCATTCCTTTATGGTCTCTAAAAAAGGATTTGTTTATTCCAGATAACAGTTAGTTTTGCCCTTCCTAGAAAGGCTGCTGAGATACATTTAACCATGCCCCATCCTCTCCGTGTTTGCATTACATAGTGTAGCGCGAATTCTAATGGGTCTTATTAATAAAAACCCAGAGTCAGCTATCAGGGGTGAAAACTGAAAGATCAGAGAAACAGAGCAGCCAGTCACTAGCTCTTACCTCTACTGAATTCTCAGACCAAAGAGGCAATCCTGTCTCTACAAATCCTCAGACTGAATGTAATGAGCTCCTGTCTCCTCCCGCCTTATTGTCCTCTCTCCACCCAGCCACATCAGTTCCCTAGTGCTGGGATTAAAGCTGTGTGCCACCACTGCTTGTCTCTGTTTCTCTTATAGACTGATTCAAACTCAGCCCTGGGTGGCCTTGAACTCACAGAGGTCCATCCCGCCTCTGTCTCCCCAGTGCTGGGATTAAAGGTGTGTGCCACCACTGCTGGGCCTCTATGGCTGACTAGTGTGTCTAGCTCCGCACTCTGCTCTTCAGGCGAGCTTTATGTGTTAAAGCACCAACAAAATATCGCCACGAAAAAGAGGAAGTTTCAGGCCATCATGGGCTCTATAGTAAGCTTCTATCTCCAGGAAATGAAAACAAACTCTTTAAGGAAAAAAAATTAAACTATTAATGGATTTTATCAAAACATCTTATTTCTGTTTTCACATACATGATTTCCTTATAATTACACTGCAGTTCGAAGGAATTTTAAGCCGTAAAAACAGAATAGCTCTACTTCAGTTATATTGACCCTAAACAATGGAATCATCATGGAAATTTCTAGAGTTGAGCTCTGGTATTGTATAGCACTTAGAGCTCTGTAGGAAATTGTTATGGCAGCCAGGGGTGTGTCTCACTGAGTTGAGATGATTACAGCATTCTGATTTAGTTCCGGAGTGCACACACAAACAAAAAGGTGTCTTTGGAACATTTTCCATTTGCAAATTTGGTTGAATAGTTTGAACGTTGATCCTGACAATTGTGAACTCTTAAGCCATGGCCAAGCCCACAGAGGAAGGGAATGGAAGGCTCTTTTGTGTAGCATCACTACGCTAAGTGATTATGGGAGCTTTGTACAGATGCTCTTGTTTCTTAATGGATTTTTTTTTGTTTCTGTATAAATCTGGTGGGAAGAAATGGCCAAGGAAATTGATTCTGTTGCATCAACCACTTCCTTCACTTTAACACATTTTCAGCTTGCACTGAGCCCTGCACACACATGCTTACTGCCACCCAGTGTAGACACTGCCTTCCCCACACACCTGTTGGCAAGCTGTGCTCTTCTGGGGCACACTCTCCTGCAGCCAGGAAAGCATCAGGACATAGACGCTGTCGCTGGGCCATCTGTCTAGAGTCACTCTGTCACCACGTCATCAGTCCTTGTCCTCTAACTTACCCAGTCCCCCTCTCATTTCATTAAGCCCCGTGTCGTGGTCAACGCCATGTCCAATCTCCTGTGTACGATATGCTTCTTGAGAGCAGGGGCCACCTCTTGCTCATGTTTTGTCTGTGCTTCCCCCATAGGTTGAGCACAGCCCAGCCATGCCCAAGCCACAGCCTTCCCAGGGGTTGTGCTGGTTAGTAGGTAGCAAGCGGGGCTCAGGGTCAGTCCCTATGGACTTGCTTCCAAAAAGACCAGTTGCATTCTGAGAACTGAGCTTTTTGAATAATTAGTGGGCAATAAGGGAACAAATGACATGTCTCCTATATATTCAATGTTTATGATAGAGAACTAAGAATCTCAAGGTATGTACCAGGTATGTCCCTGGTTTATGTCAAAGTCAGAGGAGCACAGGCTTTTAATCAGGTCTGAGATGGGAGAAAGAGCAAGTTAACAGTGGAGAAGGCCCAGCTGGCCACCCCTTCCTAGGTGAGGGATTCCCATCTCCATGGCCACTGCTTCCTAAGGGAGATGATGCTAGACCAGACATTTCAGAGATGCATTTTAAAGTATAGGAGAAACAGAGGCAAAGGCCAACTGGCTTTTTTTTTTTAATTCAAAACAGTTGTCTGTTTTTGTAGTTTCTTCTGACTTTTCTTTTATAAAAGGTTTTTCTTTGTTTCCTGTCCTGTTAATGGAAACAGTGACATAAAATGACAGCAGTGACCAAGGTCCCCTAGTCTGTACCAACAAGAACTTCTCTTATCTGACGACCACTTGGTCCCCTCCTTGGGACACTCGGCTGATTCACAGACGGTCCCTAAGGTGCTTGGTGCAGACCTATTACACAAAGGGTTTGAAGATACATCTCACAGCCTCTCACTTTCATCCTCAGCGTTCTAAACACAGAATGTGAAACCATAGCAAAGGAGCCTCTCCCCTCACATTCAGTAGCTGTAAACATCTTCCCATGGTTGCTTTCCCTGCCCTCTACCATCCGTCTGTCTTGTTTTGAGCTGTAGCATGGAAGTTAGCTGCAGACTTCATGGCAAGACACCGCCAAATGCTCCTTGGTGAAGAGCCTTCCTCTGCATGAACGAAATGTCGCATCACACTGAAGGACTTGTATAACATTTCTGCAATGACATGTACTATCCGATCTATACGCAAATTGTCTACATTGTTTTAAGAATTTAAAATAAAAATTGCCTTCCTAAAGAAGCCTGAAACACTAGGAAGCAAAGAATGTTTCAGAAAGTGGAGGAGTATGGAGGGAAGAATGGAGCCGCAGAGTGTGGAAAATATGGGGCTGGGGTCCCTGGTTGTCACTCTTGGGGAAATCAAGTCATTTGCTTTTCTGAGTTCATAGGCAAAAAGAAGGGACAGAGCAAGGTAGTTTTTAAGGGCTCGCTTGATGCTGTCTTTAAAACGTGATTATGTATATTTGCAATGGGCACCCTTTATGTTGAGAAAGTATTCCTTCCTGTCCACTCTTGATTACGGACTGTCTGGTTTGGTAATGGAAGTTATGAAGGTACTTGCTGTTTTATTGTGCCTCGCCTTCCTCCTGTGGGACAGCCATCTATTAACTGCTGGATCTCTTGTTCCCCTGGAAGATGAGGAATTACATCCTGTTCTCTTGCACCATTTATCCAAATGCTCTCATTTTTCCTCAAGGTTTTCTTATGTCTTGAAATGACAGATTCATTTTCTTCCCCCAAAGACTCTCTGACATGGGCCATTCATGCTTCTTATTAATCAATATTTTGTTCTTGAAATATTGCCTGAGTAATTCCGAATTGCAAGCGTTCAGGAGACTATCCACACTTGTTCTAGGATGTGAAAACACTGGAAAGAGTGTGCTGCTCGGTTCTGATCTCACAGTGATGCTATGAAACTCACTGTGTCCTGGTTGTCTCCCAGAAAGCCAGAATTATTCCAGGGAGAAGATATGTGGGAAGCATGTCTAGTTTTGCACTGCGTCGTAGTCCCACTGGATCAATGATTGAGAGATCCCTAGCCCCTCTCCTCACTCTTTCCTTCCCTCCCTCCACATAGTCCTTCTGTTCTTGCTTTCCTCTCGGATCCCCCTTCTCCTCTTTCATTGTGCATTCTGATATATCTAGGTGCTGCACGCCTGCTAACATGGCTGCAGTTGAGCCTCACAAGGCCCCATGGTTAATGTCTATCTCAAAATAGCTCACCTCAAGATAAAGGGCTACACAGGGTTATTACCTTAAAAAAGCATATTCGCTAATAAAAACAAAAATGTTCCATGGAGGTTTGTATGATTCACTAGTGAGACAAAAGCAATGTTCAAGCAATCTCTGGTTGGGAAATGTGTGGAGAGAGAGAATGTTTGTATGTGGGAGTTTATATCGTGAACAGACTCTTTCTGAAACATCCAAACATTTTATCATTGACCTCCCAACCATTCTCTCATATAGCCATAAAGTTAATTTCACATCTAAAAATGAGTAATTATATGGCATGACATAATAACTCTCCTGGAATATGCCTTTTTCTTCTATTTTATTAATTCTATAAGAATTCATAGAGTGCATTTTGATCAGTTCATATTTATACCCCCAACTCCTCCTACTTCCACCCTTACTTCCCTCTGCACTCCACTGCAAATTCTCTTCTTTTAATCCCATTGAGTGGTCTGTGCTACTCAAGTGCTCTTGGGTCTGGGCACACCCTGGCGTGTGGTCAGCCTACTGGGATCACACCACTGAAAAGAACTGGCTCTCTGCTTCTCGGACTATCAAATACCATTAGCACCTCCGTTAGTAGGAAAACATCATCCCACCTCCCCTTTTGTGTAGTGATATTTCATTTATATTTTAATAAATAAAGCTTGCCTGAAGGTCAGGGAGTAAAACAGCCACACTGGCCAGCCTTACAGAGCAGGCCGCAATAACACACCTTTAATCCCAGTAGCCACACTAGTTTGCCATAGAAACTGGGCAGTACACGTCTTTAATCCCCATGACACATGCCTTTAATCCCAGAATTTGAGAGAATTATAAAAGGGAAGGAGACAGCTCTTAGTCTCAGTCTCATTCTGAGACTCCCAGAGGCAGGATCACCATTTTCAGACTGAGGTCGAGGTAAGAGCCAGTGTTTGACTGCTTTGTTTTTCAGGTCATCGGGTTGTACCCCAGTTTCTCTCTCTGAGGTTTTATTAATCGTGCTCCACTTTTGTCTGCCTTGAACTTATACAGATCTCATACATGTTATCACCATCACTGAGTTTGTATGTGCGAACCATTTTCTTGAAATTATCCACCACCTCTGGATCTTAGAATCTTCCTTGAAGATATTCGAGCCTTGGGGACAAGCAGCAAGATAGAAACATCTTATTTATCTGAGCACTCCTCAACCTCTCTACTTTCTGGCGGTTGACCAGTTAGGGTTTCTGTGTTAATTGCTATTTACTGCAAAAACAAGCTTCTCTGAAGGAGGTTGGGAGATGCATTGATGTATGAAGATAGCAATAGCTCATTAGGGCTTATTTTAATTATACATCTATTTAGCAGAATAGTATTAGGGCATAGACCCTAACAGAGAACCTATTCACTACAGGTTCCTGGACCCATGGGTTCCATCCCATGATGTGAGCCTTAGAGCAGAAAGTAGTTGGTTACTTCCATGGCATTCATGCCACTATGGCACCAGTGGACGTGTCTTGTCAGGCCATTTGTTATTGCAGCCCACAGGGTTCACAGCTGCATGAGACTGATGATGGCCTTTTCTTCCTGTAGTATGGAGAGCACCTTTCAGCAGTATGAAAAGTTCACAAGTAGAGATCAAATCCTTGAAGATCCCCCCCAAAAATCCAGATTTTAAAAAAGAATGAAGAAAAAGAGAAGGCTAAAGAAGAGCTGGCGAGTGTGTGCCAACCTGTGTGATTGGCAGGACCAGGATGATTGGCAGGACAAAGATGATTGGCAGGACAAAGATGATTGGAAGGACCAGGATGATTGGTGGCAGGACAAGGATGGTTGATCTTGGCTGCCTACAGATTTTGTAGACACAAATTCTGAACGAAGCATACTGAAAATTTCTCAGCTAACTTAACAAAGAAGCTGATTTTTTTTCTTTAGATCAAAGATGGAAAAAGAACAGCAGTTTGATCTGTAGGTTGGCGAGGCAGAAAACAAGCAGATTGCTGGGAAATGCTGCCCATTTGGACAGACAGACATATATGCTTGAAAATAGAAACTGAACTGACAGTAGCATTATCCATCAGGGAGATTTTCAAGAAAGAAAGAAAACAAAACCCAGTGTGTGAAGCTAATGGTGGGGGCAGCATTTTATTATGTACATTGAAACCTGGAATTCATTTTTTTTTTCTCCTGAAGACAACTTGGAAAAGCCCTGCCAAAGTCTTGCATTTGGTTCTCTTTGGATTTCAATGTGGAGATGATGGTTCAATTACAGGAGATAAGATAGGCTGATAAAATAACTACTTTCAAGATAATGTAAGCACACTTTGATTAGTATTGTCAAACTGACTTGTAGCAATGCATTTGGAAGCCAGAGCTATAGTATGGTAATGGTTATTTTGAAGTAGATATTGTTTTCTATTTAACCACAGAACTTCATTCCTGATTTTCCTGGTCATTTTAGCTAATCCAGAAATCCTAGCTAGTTAGGGTACTGTAGTACATTTAACCAGCAATAGGTACCATGTTTACATGCTTGCAAAATCTCTCTCAATTTTTAAACATCGGGACTGAAAGGCAAAGATTTGATCTGTTTTTAGTGTACTGTTCTTATTTAGCTGAGTCTTTGCTGGTTCTGTCTACACTAGAACGTACCCAAACTATGAAACATGCTCTGAATAAATGTTGGAAAAGAGTAGACCTGGCTATTGCTACTTATTTCTTCAGCTTGAGTGCATACTGGGCACTTTCAGAATGTGGAGAAGAACGGATGTGAGCCCTGGCTGGTGTTTTCACTGACCCTTCTACCCACAGAGCAGAGCACTTTATTTATGCTTTGTCTAGCATGCCCAAGCTCAGTCTACCCTGCCTTGATAGTATAGACTACACAGACACACATCCACTTGGCTCGGTGGCTTCTTTGTGGGGAGAAGATGAAAGAGGAGCACAATCAGATACTCCCTTACCTCACTACAAGAGCGGTGACAAACCCTGTACACAGGAGCATCCACAGACTGCTGCTGTTTCTCTGAGTCTTGAACTTTTCTTTTATTTTTTTTTTTTAAATTTAAAACCTTATTTCTGCAAAGCCAATCAAGAAGTGTTGGAAGGAAAACATGTAAAAGTTATCCTTGCATATTTGGGAACTTCAGCAAGCATTTAAAAGTTTGAGAAAATGAGGACTTTAAAACAGTTGAATCAAAGGAAATGCTTAGCAATGTGTATTTTTTTTTATTTTTTTATTTTTTGGGTTTTTTTTTGGTATTGAAATTTTTGTTGTGTTTTTTTGTCAATACTAAATTTCAAGTTATATTTAGGTGATCACTCGAATGTACGAGAGCCTGGGAAGGNTTGAGACAGGATTTCTCTGTGGCTTTGGAGCCTGTCCTGGAACTAGCTCTTGTAGACCAGGCTAGTCTCGAACTCACAGAGATCCGCCTGCCTCTGCCTCCCGAGTGCTGGGATTAAAGGCGTGCGCCACCACCACCCGGCTCAGCAATGTGTATTTTAAAACAATTGTGATGTCCTTTCTTAATCAGCCTTCCTTTTCTCTCTAAGAGCTACAATATGATACAGTACACAGCAGCTCACTTGAAAGTGCTAGAATCGGAGGGTGAAGAACATCAAAGCATCCCCCCTTACATTTCCTACTATACAAGGCCTTTTCGGCGCTTGAGGAATCAAGCATCCATGTGGCAATGCATTCAATAGAAACACCTCTGTCTGAGAGACTTGAACTCCTCAGCCAGCAAGCATCTGAGGGTCTGTCCTGTGCAGGTGGTTAGGCTAGGTGTTCGGGAGGGCACAAAGCACGAAGCTATTTGTATTCTAGTTGTGGCTGAGATGAGAACATTTTCAAGACCACCAATAATTAAGAGAGAATGGACAGCCCACAGTTGCCAAGGAAGGGAGTTGGGGGTGAAATAGAGCAGAGCGTTCCAGAAGGGAAGACATCTGATTTCAGGGCCCTAGGTGGCCATCTTACCTGCTGTCTGGGCTGGAGCAGTCCTACAACTGTGTGAATGATCTCACGGGACAGCAGAGACCAAAGGCAGGTGTGGGGGGTGCCTGCTGAGCAGGAGAAGAATTTGTGTCTTAATAGAAGGCTTTCAAATTAAGAGAGTTGAATGATGCTTCCACCAACTTAAAATGGAAATTGGATCCTTGCGTCCAAACTTGGATCGCTGGTAAAGAAATTAAACTGGCCCGGCTACATTGGCACAGAAGCTTAAAGCCTGGTGCGGGCTCACCTTTATCCCTTGAATAACTTAGCAAAGAAAATATCATCTAGAAAATAAAGGTAACTGGGCAGGGTGGTGCATACCTTTAATCCAACTTTAAGATGCAGAGGCAGAAGGATCTTTGTGCAGTTGAGAGCAGCCTGGCCTGCATGGTGAGTTTCCATGCCAATCATGGGCAGAATTTAAAAATCAAAAGTATGATAGAAAATGTTAAGGAGACAGTTGTTGAACATGCTAGAAAAAGTCCAAACGGTCCAACTTAGTTGGACCTGATATCCAAGATGGCTGTGCCCTTACATAAATGTAGCAAGGAGGCCACTTGTTCTTCCTAGATAGCTTAGGCCCAAAATAATCACACAGAAACTGTATTAATTAAATCACTGATTGGCCCATTAGCTCTAGTTTCTTGTTGGCTAATTCTTACATATTAATTTAACCCATTTCTATTAATCTGTGTGTCGCCATGCAGCAGTGGCTTACCAGCAAAATTTCTGCATGTCTGTCTCTGGCGGCTCCATGGTGGCTCTCCAACTCTGGCTCTTCCTCCCATGCTATAGGCCAAGCCAGTTTTCTTTATTCATTAACCAATAAAATCAACACATAGACAGAAGGAGCTCCCACACCACATGAGGGGGATATGAAATGTGGAGATCAGCACATAGGAAAGCTGAGCCAACAGTGACCAGAGCTCAGGATCCTCTAGATCCTGACACACTAGAGGCGGGAGAGAAGCAGGCAGGAGTCTCCCTCTGTTAAAATAGTGTTAAAATCGCCACTATTTTAAGCCACTGGCTGTACTGCTTCATTACAGCTTAAGACCATTTTACAAATTTCTTCACTGTTATTTAAAGTGCCACAGAGTTACTAACTTCAAAGATTACAGTTCCTGCTTGTAACATTGCATCCTGAACGCAGTGTCTCCCAAACTAATACCCCGGCTTCTTTATCTCTGTTCCCACAATCATCTCCCTTATAAGTTATTGCAACTAGTGTATGAATTCTTATTTCTACATTAACACCTGCTTTTAATTCTCCTAGTAAATACTGACTGGATGATCTTATTATATACTCATTGGTTTGTTTGTTTTTCAAGCCCTGGCTGTCCTAGAACTCACTCTGTAGACCAGGCTGTCTTCAAACTAAAAGGTCAGCCTGTCTCTAGCGTGCTGGGATTAAAGGCTTGTGGAAATGAAATAAGGCTTCAAAGTGTCTAAATGACTTGCCTAAGGCTATGCTAGCATGCTGAAAAGACAGGCAGAGGTCATAGTTCTCATGTGCCCTTAGCTTCACTGAAACATTGTCACCCTCAAATCGATGGCCTTGCTGTTTCACGTTCTTTGGGTCATGAGGACAGACAGTCTGTATCACAGGGAGAAAATGAAAGGCAGACTCCTCAGACCATTCTTCTCTGCTTCCTTATACGTCTGTGTTGCTATGGTGGGGCAGTGCCACCAAATGACAGGAAAGAGAACAAAGAGCTTAGTCCTTATGACAGTAGACTTCCTTTCTGTTTAGGAGCCTTTGGGGCCACATCGACTTTAGTTTCAGTGGAACCCCACCACCACCACACACACACCTTTAGCAGGCCACTGGATAGATAATAAATATAGCTAGTAACCATCTCGGTTTCTTTTCCTATTGTTGTGATAAAACAACCCTCACAAAACCTATCGGGAAAAATGGTCCAGGCTCTTGCCATCCCTCTTGGGTACCTCACGGAGCCAGAAGATAGGACTCTACTGCTGAAGGCGCTGGACACCCTGGTTGCAGGATGGTGGAGAAACCAAGCTGGGGGCCACCTGGAAACTTCCTCACTTCCAGTTAGCTTTTATATTACTGAAAAATATTACATATTACATCATGTCCCTTGACTCCATGCTTGTACACTGTAGCATGATGTGGCCCTCTACAAACTTGCTGACTGTAACCTAACCCACTCTCCGAGGCTGGCTCTGTTTGCTGCCTATAGCCTTGTCTGACAAGCATAGTGTGTGTGTGCTTTCTAAGGCCTCTATTTTGCTCCCAGCTTTTAGGATCCTAAACTGCCACACATAATCAGGCATCCCCAGCCTTTCTCTGAAATCTTGGTGGAGGCCACTATGATGCCATAACTGGACTGTGCATGTCAGCACAGCCAGAGTCATGTAGATAATGCCAAAGATTGCCACCAACACAAACTGTACCTGGACCTACTTGAACTATGACTTTAGTAGCATCTAAGTGTCCTGATAGCTAAAAGGCAGGAAACAAATCCCTGGGTGTTTGGGGCTGTACAGGGCCATCTCTGTGTGTAGGGTCTCTGCAAACACCAGGGTTGGCCAAGTAATGATCCATGTGAGGCAAGAAGGAAATTCAGTTCAACCCAACTTAGCAGTGTTGTGTCCAACTCCTAGAATCTAACCCCAGGTGGTTTATTTTAACCATATTTAAGCATAAAATAATTTTGGAAAATATTGCCTGATGATAATAACTCACTCCTGTGTATACAACAAAACTTAAGACGTGTTTACATTGAAACTCTTTACAAAGTACATACGTCTTCATCTTCCCTAAAGATGGGTTCTGTTGACTCAGAAACAATGCTCAAGATAATGGTCTAGGGAGAATGGCTGAGACAAAGATACTCATCTGTGGGAGTCAGGAGTGGTCTGGCCCTACAGATAACACAGAAGGTACCTAGGCTGTTGTAAAGTACCTGTGATACCTGCCATAAGGGTGGCTTTTGTTGACTGAGAAGCAACGCTCAAGATAAAGGTATAGGGAGGCGAAGAGTCGGGATAAACAAACATAATAGTCTGGGGGATTCAGGTGTGGCCTGGCCCTGTAGATAACACAGATCACCAGGCTATTAGCTACGTCTGTTCCCAGCTTTCCAAGCAGCAGACAGCTATACATCTTCCTTTGAAGAGAAACATTACGTGCTTGGCGTTCCTGGTTTCCCCAGAGCTAATATGGGTGCAAAGACCTTAAGCCTTCTACACCTCTAGGTTCTCTTCTCAAATGGAGGTCTTTGAAACACGTTTTCATTTTGATATCCTTGAGCCTGTAATCATATCCCCCTGATTTCTGAGACATCTATCTATTGTATTTTTCTATGTAAAACATGTAGTTTCTTTGCAATGGGGTGCACCTCTTCAGTAACCACAGTGTCCTGGATGCACCTCTGTGTACCTTGCTTTTCTGACCAAGGTGTGAATTAATTTAAAAAATTCTTTGGCGGTTTTATACATGCATATATTAATTTTAGTCATTTCCACCCCATTTCCCCCCCTTCTTCCTACAAACCTTCTACTTCCCAATACACCTCCATGTCTCCTCTTGCTATGACCCAATGAGTTTACAACTGCTTGCATAAGCATGGATGAGAAGTGATTTGCCAGTGCATAGGTGGTCTAGCAGTGGCTACACAGGTGGTCTAGCAGCAGCTACACAGGTGGTCTAGCAGTGGCTACACAGGTAGTCTAGAAGTGGCTACTCCACCGAACAAAATGACACTCCTAACCTTACAACCATTAATTACCAATAACCCATCAGGGTGAGGGAGGGCTTCATAGACCCTCTACCACTTACAACAAAACATTGATAGGCTCCAAACTCCTGAAATTTTTGCATAAAGACTCGCAGGGAGTTCCTGAGTACAATGGCCATGTCCTGTCTGGAAGACATTTTAGCTGCATGTTCCCCATCCTCTGCTCTTGGGTTTCTCTGCCCTCCCTTTCATTAGCTCAAGCTGTGGGTTTTTCTCTGTTCGCCTTTGCTCCAAATTCCTTTAGCATTTTTGGCTAACAGCATTTAGTGAGGGAGAAATGGGAAGGGGGGAGTGATGTGCTTATACTATAATATGGAAACTGAAAGAAAAAGGCACCTAGTATTACCCACACAGTGTCCTATACCTATGCTGCTTGTGAGATCAGTCTGTCAGTTAATCATAATTTCCTAGAAGGCTCAGGAGAAGGACAAAAAGGAGCCAGAACCACTGCTTTGGAGCAGCGGTCACAATGTACAAGGGCAATTCTGACTGCAGGCTTGTTTAGAGTCTGCCTTCCTAAAGTTAGTGCCGGGCTGCTCACAGGCTGAGTGTCACTGCCCTCCAGTGCCCTGGGGTTAGGATTTCTCAGTGAATGTTATTGGAAGAATGAGGGGAGGTGCTAATTTTCAGAATCAGCACTGATGTTTTGGAGGTCCTAAAACCATTCATGAAAACACATGCATTTGCCCTTTTCATAAATCCGTCATGAGTCAGTCCCATTCAGCAGCAGGTGAATTCATGATCTCATAAGAGGAATGAGTGATGCTAATGGAGTCTCTGGTATTTTCTCTGTTAGCCATAAAACATATCAGGAGCAGATTCTCTTTGCCATTGATGTGATTTATTCATTTCTTGGGAAAACTAATGGCGGTCTAGAGAATACTTGTTGTTGCAAACAAGTATTATATTACTTTCCTAGGGTCTAATAAATGAGCTGTTGACACAAAATGAGCTATCCTGAATACCTTTTTTCTTTTATCCTTTATGGTGGGTGTGGGGGTAATGTGGAGGCCCAGCGTCTTACTAAGTAGCCCAGGATGGCCTCAAATTTACAACCCTCTTGTGATAGTCTCCTGAAAACCCAGATTACAGGAATGCGCCACAAGAGCAACTAAACTGGGTAGCTCTTTGCAGAAGGATTAATGTTTGCCCATCACAAAGATCTCTGGACCATGTAACTGCATCTGAGAAATGAATATAAATCGTGCCAAATGTTTCCTGATATAAAATAATTAATACCGAGTTAAATGCTTGTATTGAATTTTTAGTGGATCCCACCTTTATTACATTACAAAGATTTGATTATAGAGTAAATAGCTAGAATTAATTTAGAATGAAAGCTCACCTTGCAGTCTCTCTATATTTGAGCTCTTAAATGCATTATCAGCAACTGTGGCAAGTGCATTGTTTTCTGTACCTTTTACAAACTAAAAATTCAAAGTCCTTGTGTTTAAAAGATCTCTAGTGTGGCCTTTTTGTTTTGTTTGCTCTAAGAGTGAGGGAACTGGAAGGATGACTCAGTGTTGAAGATACTTACTGTTCTTGTTGAGGACCCAAGTTCAATTCCCAACACCCACATGATGGCTCCATCCGTAAGAACCATCCATAACTCCAGTTCCAGCAGAACTGATGTCTTCTTCTGACATGCACGTGGTACATAGACACACACCCAGCCAAACCATCATACACATAAAATTATTTTAAAAATCGTTAAAAACAAAACCTCTCACAGATACTTAGAACTTGAAAGTATGTCTTAATCAGACTGATATCCATGATGACATGAAGTCTAGGTTATATGTTTGCTCTTGATATCAGTTGAGGGACTGATGCCTAGACCTCTCTTAGCTGTCAAAATACACTGCACTTGTGTCTCCTGCTGTTAAATGGTGCTGTGTTTGTATAAACCTGTTCACACATTCTCATGTGCTCTAGCGAATCTCTGTATTGGCTATGATAACCTGATGAGGTGGGAGTGTTCCTTAGATAGTCGTTACATGGCCGTGTTTGGGGACTAATGATAGGAAAGGCATCTATGTGTCCGTATGGCTGGGGATCTTTTACATATTTTGTTGCAGGTTTGTTTATTTTGTGGAGGTGTGCATGTGGCACTGGGTGCCAATCAGTTTATAATTAATGTAGACCTCTGTGTGATTTTTTTGGGACTTAACAACTTCAGGAACTGGGCAGAACAGAAACCCCAGTCAACATATTTCTAGTTGATTGAGTCCACGGATGTTTCATCTGTCTCTGGGAAGGGCTGCTGGGCTTTTCTTGGTTCATCCATAAAGATCATTTTAGTAAATTCAAAAGTGTTACCGTGTATTTTGAATTCTCCATTTAAAAAAATCTTATGCCTTTTAGGTTTCATCACTTAATTTCTTTCAGCTTTCCCCCTTTTCATTTTAAAAGCCTCGTGCTAACCTCTTTGTCTCAAAGAGTCATCATGAACCTGTCTCCAGTTGCTTCCAGTTCAGCTGTTGCAAGAGACATCTCTCCTCCTCCTTTTATGGTTAAGAACAGTCAATCCTCTGAGAACAGAAGCTAGGGAAGGTGCTGTGGTTTTGATGGTGACATGAGGCTTGGGCAGAATTGAATAAGTGAATCTTATTGCTTCTGTAAAAATATTTTCTTCCTGGAAATGGAAGAGTAGAGCTTGGGGGCCCAGATATTTATTCGCGAGGCAATGAGTTTGGAACTTGGTAGAGAAACCCATCGACTCAACTGAAAGTGATGTCTCAGCTGGAACATTTCTGTCCCAGGCGGATTCCATTAGGAATTCCTTACAAAGGGCCCTGGAGCAGTCTTTCTATCCAGCCCACAGAAACCTCTAGGATACTGGCCACAAATTCATATTCCCAGGTTCTCACCAAGGTCATTGAAACTTGGCTGAGGAGGGGCAGAGAATCTACATTTTAACGAGTCCTCCAATCCTTGGGTTTACTTTGCATTTGGGGAGTGTTATTTTACTATTTTGGGTTTTGGGGGAGCCCACCATCCAGCTCCCAAATAAATTATACATGGAGACTCATTCTTTGTTACGAATGCCCAGCTTTAACTTGGCTTATTTCTTGCCAGCTTTTCTTAATTTAGATTACCCCGACTACCTTTTGTCTACGGGCTTTTTTTCCTTCCTTTCTTCTGCAAATCTCACTTTCCTTCTTACTCTGTGGCTGGCTGGGTGACTGGGTGACTGGCCCCAAGTGTCCTCTCTCCTTGTTTTCTAGTTGTTTGTCTCCCTTCCTTGTTTCTCCTTCTATTTATCCTCTCTGCCTTTTATCATGTGTAAGCCACAGCTAGCCATAAGCCAGCCCCACCTATCCTTGCTCCTGCCTCACTATTGGCCATTCAGCTCTTTATTAGCCCGTTAGGTGCTTTAGACAGGCAAAAAAAATCACATCTTCACAGAGTTAAACAAATGCAGCATAAACAAAAGTCACATGCCTAATACTCCCCTACAGGGGAGTTCTTTGACTTTTCCCAGAATTTGCCATCTTTTCTCATAAACCCGTATCTGCTGAATGGCATCATCATCCTACACAGCAGCCCATCAGCTGCAGAAACTGCCACTGCCCAAGGTCAGGCCAAGCTGGAGAGGACCAAACAAAGTTATGACACTGTCCTCTGGCCAGGCCTCTGCAGTTAGAACCACGCACTGTGGCTTAAAGATAACAAAGGGCATTTTCCGAGCTTATTTTTCTGGGCTGCACAAAAGGTTTGTCAGGGAGCTTGGCACCAGGTCTTTATCAGAAAGCCAAGCAGCAGGCACCTGGCATGGGGAAGCTGGCTGTGCATCTCCAACAGGTCCTCCCACGCTAGGCAACCCCCTCCCTACTGCTTTCCAAAAGGGAATCACCATGGAGGCCTACAATCCCCAAATACCCATTCCTGAATAGATTTTAGGTTACTAGTGTGTCCTGTCATGAGAATAAGGCCCTGTTCATAAAGGGCCCACTTGGTCACACTGGACATGTTCCTATTGATACTGTAGGTTAGAAGATATCCCCATCTGGCTTCATTTTTTATAGACTTTGTTTTACTGTCTCCAGTGTCTGCTATAACCCTAAACTGAGAACACTGGCTTCTGGGAGGCGGGGCTTGCAGGGTCAGGAAACACTGTAAGCCACTGTCTGCCTCAGTGGCTTCATTAGCTCCCTGCCTTAGCTCTCAGAGCCAGTTTTTCTGGATTCCAGGTAAATTCTAGAACAATTGATTTTCTGTTTGTGTGTCTTTTGTCTATTATTGTAAGGATTTATTTTGCTTTGGCCTCTATTTCTTCTTGGCTCTTAAAAGCAACTCCCCTACCCCCACACGGGTCCTCCTGCATTATTTGAAATTAAATTAAAACTTTAACCTTGTATTGCTTTCTCGATCCTGGAACTGTAGAGTCTTAGTGATTTGGGATATTTTTGTTGGCCCCTTTTCAGTTACATGAGTTTGTAGCCTTGCTATTTTATATCTAGGTGAGATTCCTGGGTGGTATTTCAGAGGCCTCTGGAGAAAGAAGGGCTAGGGATCAGGAGAGAATCTTGGATGAAAAGTAGATGACAGTTTCATCTACAAAGAACAATCCTTTGTGAGAGGTTCACAAAATGATGTACCTATATAACTGGAATGATGAGAGCTGTTTCTGCTGGAATATTACCAAGTCACAGGTTTTATTATATTTAATTTGATTGTCACACACAATGCAGTGTTTTCATGTCCATAAAAACTTATTTGAACAACAGATAAAACAAAATATTAGGTAATTGAACAGGTGTTATATGGATATGCCAGAATCATAATATTCTTACACACATGACTGAGGCTTAGGACTCAGCTGACTGAGCAGTGAAGTCATGAACACTACTATATAAAAGCTCCCAGCCCTGCAAGGCCTGAGGTCCCAAACCCTCACCCACAGTCAGCAGGGAGTCTGCGGGAAGAATAGAACATGCATTATCTATACTCGCTGTGCAACAGCAAAGGCGCATGTTCGTTTACACAGTTCTGAGTGCCCTGGTCAAAGAGAGTTAAGCTCTTACTTAAAGGGAAAAGGGAGGAAAACTCCAGAGTACAGCTTTACAGCTAGAGACTTGGGCGGTTTCAATGTTCCCCTGCTAAGAGGTCAGCAATCAGTGACAGAAAGGCATAGAGGTCCTTTGGTGAATCTGTGACTTACTTGCCTGAGTATCTTGCCAGCAGTTATCCACTGACCTTAGTATGGAAGGCTGTAGGCGGACTTTTCTATCCTGACCTAGTTCCCAAATAACCACACGGAGACTTCTTATTACGAAATCTCAGCTAATAGCTTAAGCTTGTTTTTAACTAGTTCTTATAATGTAAATGAACCCATTTCTAGTCATCTGTGTGCTGCCTGCGGCCCGTTTACCTCACCGACATACTCGCCATCCTGCTCGCTCTGCATCTCCTGGCGACTCCTCCGATTCCACCCTTCTTCTCCCCAGCATTCTCTCCGCCCTGAAAAATCCTGCCTAGCCGTCAGCTGATCAGATTTTTATTAGCCACGAGAACAACACCTCTTCTCAGCGGATAGAAGGATTAGTCCATAGCAGAAAACAGCTGCCTTAAGATGAGCCTAAGCAAAGCAGCTCACACAAGCAGGCTCTTGACACCGAGAAGAATTGAAAACTACAGACAACACCTAGTTAAATGATGGTCATACGTTCTGAAAAACACATTAGGCAGTTTTGCCATTGTGCAAACACAATAGAACGTAAGCCTAGATGATACAGTCTCTACCTGCCCAGGCTGTGTGTATAGTCTGCAAATCTATGCAACATACCACTGTCCTGAATACTGCAGGCCATTGTAACACAGTGGTCTGTGTGCATCTGAGCCTATCTCAGCTGTAAACCGTGACGGCACAGCATGCGGCACAGCATGATGGGAACTTTTCAGTTTCATTTTAATCCTAGAGCCTGCCACGTCTGTGGATGTTTGATACAGGTCACCATATATGACCCCCGTTGTGTAGACTGCTATTTCTCTGTTGGCTGGGATGTCACGTGGTGGCTTATGACTCTACTTAGCAGCCATCAATGGATTTTATTTCAAATATGGAAATGCCGAAATGGAAACTAAACAGAGAAGCGCCGATTCCCTGTGCTGTTTCCCTTATTTGTATTGAAAACTGAAGCTAAAAATGGACCCACTAGTTGATTCTTTCCCTCTTCTGTGTTGCTACACGCTGAGTCTGGGTGAAAAGCTGCCCGGGAGGAGGCCTTCATCAGACCTGAGGGAATCCTTCATAAGCTGACACCAAAATTCATTTTCCAGTCAAAATGCTTGGCCCCTGTTTTAGACCAAAACTCTGCTCTGTGAACTGTGGGTTCCTCTTCTTTTCCATTCTCAGGAGGAGCCCCAACAGGCTCATTCTGGAGGGACACATTTAGCCCAGCACCAAGGGCCCAAACGCATGTTTTAGAAGGTAATTGGCTAAAGTAGTGGGGGAAAGCTAAGCCACCCACTCCTCAATAAAACCCACCTAGGAAAAGCCACTATTAGTCTCATCCCCATGATCAGGCCTCTGGGTGTTCTTTTTATTTTCCATGAATGAATGAATGAATGAATGAGGGAAACCCTCAGGTGGAGTTTCTCTTTGGAGCAGGTCAATGGATCAGCTCAGATCCTTGGCTTGAGCCCATCAGTCCCTGCAGCCCTTGCTCGCCCCAGCTGCCATTATTGAAAGCAAGATGTCGTTACCTGCCCTCTCTCCCTCTTGCCTGCTGCCCCCTGCTGCTGGAGCTGTTTCAGCTCCAGGACAGTTCAGCCCTCTGAGAGAGCAAAGCCTCCTCTGTTGTAATCAGTTTGTGCAGGGAAGAGGCCCTTTGTTTAAGGAAAGTACCAAACTGTCATGGGAAGAGCACCTATGCAGACCTAGACGCAGACCCAGGCCAACACCAGCACGCTGCTCAAACTTGAACAACCTGCTTCATCTTGATGATTCTGTGTTTCTCCTCTGGAGAGGGATGGCAGCAGCTGGGCTGTGTGGCAGCTTCAGTGAGAGTGAGAGCCACGCCCACCAAATGATTTCCGTTTTCTCCATCGCGGTCTTCAGTAATCGGCATCATCAGTCTCTTCTCTGCCTCCAACCCATGTGATTTTGTCGCGCGCACGCACGTGTGTTTAACTGAACAACTGCCGTTTGAAACCAAATATCCAAAGAGTATTTTAAATAATTATATTGTTAAGCACTTTTTCATTTAATCTTAAAACTATTCTAAATATTTTTTTTTTTAATGACCTCTGCTCCTGGGAGCTTCCTCATCTTGCTGTAGAATTTCTGGCTCTCGGGAGTGAGTGCTCTGGCTTCAAGGTCACAGTTACAGCTTGCTGAAAGCAGTTACACAGTCTCCACGCTCACATTGGCTTCCTCATCTGTAAAACACAGGACTACCAGCATTCGTTTGGGATGAACTGACGGCAGACCGGAAGTTCAGCCCTACAAGAATATTGTAACCCTGGAGGGAGGATGGGACACGCACCCCAGAATTCTGTGGGAATCAAGATCTGATCTGGCCTAGAACTTTGGGCCCGGCTATGATAGTAAACTTTAGGAGAGGGGTCTGTACTCTGCTCCGCTTTTGTTCAGTTCTTTGGGTGGAGACAGGAGAACCCAGTTAACACAAGAGCGGAATAGCAGAAAGAAAAGCACCAACCCTGTCTCCACATGGCCATGGGGAGCTTCCCAAGAAGGTTCTGAGCACATCCCAGCAGGACCTGGGCAGGCTGTATCTGCATGGTGGTGGTTTGACTGGGGTTTATATAGTGTGTGACTGGACTTAAACTTTGCCCAGGATCCTTTGGTTTACGAGCCAGGTCTTCTCTGTCAGTAGCACTTGTCAGTGGAGTCCAAGAGAATCAAGTTCAGGTCTTGCTCACTATGTGTGCCTGGGGACTTTCCATAACCAGTCGACAGCCCAGGGTTCTCACCTGCCTACTGCATACAGCCGTCCTTATTTCAGAGTGCTTCAAAGATGAAAAGAGATGATTTGGGTAGAGTTCCCTGCACTGTGACCACTTCCATATTTGTCTATATCAGCATCCAGTTAGCACTCAGAAGAGGTCACTGACTAGCGGAGTACGGCTCCTTCTAGGGTTTGTCTATGTGTTTGGAGTCCTTTGACACACTTGGAGCACAGGGCTGGGCACAGAGAGTTGGCATATCCTCTTTTCCCATATGTTGGATAGGATAGATAAGGGGCACTTTGGTGGATTTTTGAAATATCTTGTATTTGAAAAATTCAGAGATTTGCTATTCAGAAAAGGACAGCTGAGTGCCCTGTAACATGGACACACCCTGAGGATGCTACCTGAAATATGCCAGCCACAAAAGAACAAAGACTGGCCGGGCGATGGTGGCGCACACCTTTAATCCCAGCACTCGGGAGGCAGAGGCAGGCGGATCTCTGTGAGTTTGAGACCAGCCTGGTCTACAGAGCTAGTTCCAGGACAGGCTCCAAAGCCACAGAGAAACCCTGTCTTGAAAAAAAAAAAAAAAAGAACAAAGACTGTATAACTTCATGTAGGGTAGGTGTCAGGAATAGTCAGACTGACCAAGCAGAAAAGAAGGGAGTTTCCCAAGGCTGGGGTGGGGCTCAGTTTTGTAGGAGTGAAAGGGTCTGGCAAGATTGCACAGCGCTGAATTATTTAACAGGGCTTTAACAGGGCTGGACTGAACTGTCCAGTTAAAGATGATTAAGAAGGAACCTGGGGAGATGATTGAGTCAACACAGCACTTGCTGTGTAAGTCTGAAAACCTGAATTCCTATCTCCAGCACCCCTGTGAAAAGCCAGCATGGTGGCACAGGGCTAAGATCCCAGAGCTGGTCAGATGGAGGCAGGTGGAGTTCTGGACTTACTGGCCCACCAGCTAGCCTAGCCAATTCCAAAGACTGCCAATTCTGTGGGAAACCCTGACTCAGAAAATTAGCTGGAGAGAAGCCGGGCAGTGGTGGCACACAGGCCTTTAACCCCAGCCTGGTCTTCAAGAACTCGTTCCAGGACAATAGGGCTGTTACACAGATAAAACCCTGTCTCAAAAAAACAAACAAACAAACCGAACAGAATTAGGTGGAGAGCGAGAGAGGAAGACAACTGACATCAAGCACTGCTCAATATTTATCTTAATAAATATGGTATCAAAGTGGCACCAAATGCCAGGTACCGTACCATGCACAAGGAAAGCCAGTCCTGGAGTAATGGTTAGTATTACCAGCTTGACGTTGAGGGGGCAGGCCTTTGGGTTTACCTGTGAGAGATTGTCTAGATTAAAGCTAGCCTGTAGTAACAGCTGTGAGGGAGTATCTTGATTAATTTAATCCATGTGGGAAAATCCATCATAGTTGTGCATAGGTGTATTCCCTGAGTGCTAAGCATCCTGATCAGGGAGGGAAGGGCAGGCAAGGCCAAGAGTAAAGGCCAGGAAGAGGGATCACCTGTGTGAAGGGCTCCGGGAGGAGGTGTATGAGGGCGGACCAGCATGGCTGGAGAAGAGTGTAGTACTGCATCCTAAGGAAAGGCTGCTGAGGGCAGAGGCCCACACCGCCAGGCCTTCTTGCCCACCTTTGTCTGTCTGTCTTGAGGGGAAGGGAACGCATTGAGGGTTTAATGAAGAAACAAACGGAAGAGCAAGTGCGTGTGATCTGACGAAGTTAATCCTAAATATTTGTTTCTAACAGAAGAATCATAACATACTTAAGTTTTGTGTCACCTGGGCCTTTGCTCCAGGCTTAATCAGTTTCGGAGACCTGGTCAGGTGTGCAGGGAAGCCCACGTAAGCTTAAAAGCCGCTGACTTTAATCAAGTTGGTAACTGTTATGTCCTCTAGCCTCCTGCTCCAGAAAACATATCTCTATAAGTAACACACGGCATGGATGTGACTAAGAGTCAATAAAGTACCAGAGATGCTAGAACTGGATGACAGTCGTACATCTGGGTGCGGTGTTGAGACACTGGGAAGTCAGTCACTATAGAGGGTCGCAAGTAATTAATCATTTCATGAAAAATAAGCTTTGACCTTTGTTATGGCCAAATTTTATGTTTTAGTTGAGCTTTTTCACATAACCTTACCGTTTGACAAAAATACTACTAGATAACTATTCTCTTTGTAACAAATTATGAAATGTGCTTTGTGTTTTAAAAAGTACATCTATTTACATAGCATGAGTAATTTTACGTTGGAGATAGTTTCTTTCATTTCAACTGGAAACTTTATAAACTAAACTGTTAATAAAAATTTTAAAGCAACACGTAGATTTGGAAATCAACTATGAAGATCTCATATAGTTGATTCCATTTATCACAGACAATATTAGAAAATGTTTGAGCTTCATTGTATGAATATTTTTACTACCTTCCTAGCAGGATCTCAACCTGAGAGGAATATGGAATCTTGGCATCCTGTTTTCTGTATGTCATGTCTGGATTTCCCTGTGCTATAAAGATCAGTGGGATAGTTCAGTGATTTCTGCTTCTTGGTGCCACAGGCCACTGTTAGGAGTTTTGGAGACCTTGTGAAATATAGACTGGAATATGAGAAACAGCAATCATACAGATGCAGGGCATCACTGGGAATGGTGTTCCATTGTGCAAGGACACAGTACATCCTCTTCTCCAAGTGTTTCTGCTGCTCAGATCCTTCCTGCACACTGACGTGACTTCATCATAGTCAACATCAATATGAGCAGCAAAGCCTCAGTATTCAGGATGGTCAAACACACGGTTCTTGTTTCAAAGTCTCCAGGAAAGGAAGATGGAAAGACATTTCCTGGGGCTTGGGATGCACTGCCTCATAAAGCTTCTGGTAGACTCTTTGCAAGCCCGTTGCACCAACCCGCGGTGTGGACTCCGCTACCAGGGTTTCAAGTTGGGAGTCTGTCCATTAACTGTTCTTCACTCATGTTTTCTCTTAGGAACTGGCGAAAGTGGGAAAAGCACCTTTATCAAGCAAATGAGGATAATCCATGGGTCTGGCTACAGTGATGAAGACAGAAAGGGCTTCACCAAGCTGGTTTACCAAAACATATTCACCGCCATGCAAGCCATGATCAGAGCAATGGACACCCTGAGAATACAATATGTGTGTGAGCAGAATAAGGTACCATGCTTGGGAGGGTTGGCTCTACCTGTAAATGCATACTTTCCTATTGGGTGTTTGGGAGGATTGGCTCTACCTGTGAATGCATACTTTCCTCTTGGGTGTTTGGGAGGGTTGGCTCTACCTGTGAATGCATACTTTCCTATTGGGTGTTTGGGAGAGTTGGCTCTACCTGTGAATTCATAGTGTCCTATTGGGTGCTTGGGAGGGTTGGCTCTAGCTGTGAACATATGCTTTCCTATTGGGGTCAGTGAACGTCTGAACAAAAAGCTTTGATAAGTGCTTTGGTTGAATGCCAAGTACTTGAGGTCCTTCCTCAGTACTGGAAGAGCTACTTTGGGGCATCTAATGGATTTAGTTAGTCCTGTTGGTCTTACGTCTGCCACAGATTTTTTGAAGGAAATGGTGTTATGTGGTGTTCAGGGAATCTGGAACTCAGGTGAGTGTGCTCATTTTAGGAACTGGAAAAAGAAGACGCCATTTTCCATTTGAGTCGAGAGATCCATTGTTTGCCTCCGTGGAGAAATGAGGATGCTGGCTTTACAGCATCTAGCTTTTCAGACATTCTTGGTCTCAGGAAATATTTTCACTGATGCACTGGAGAGAAATTGCTGGGGGTTGTTTGTGTTGGGAGCTGGCCCTTCTTGGGAACTAAGTGACATTTTATGGAAGCAGTTCTGGTGTCCAGCTAGCAAAGTGCTCTCATGATGTGAGCATGGCAAGCTGATACTTGCCTTCTGTCACCACTGGTCTTTAGTGATACAAATCTCCTAACAATGAAAGGAAAAGGCAAGAGGGGTGGAAGTGGCAAGTAGAATTGCCTATGCTACTTTGGAACGGATTGGAGTTTATTCTGAATCCAGATTAGAAATAAGAGTTTTTAGGCAGGTGCCTATAATTCTAGCATATGAGAGAGAGAGAGAGAGAGAGAGAGAGAGAGAGAGAGAGAGAGAGAGAGAGAGAGAGAGAGAACAGGATTGTTAGTTTAAGGCCAGCTTGGGCTACATAGTACCCTGATTTTTCATTTTAAAAATGAAAAATGTCTTTATTTCAAATAATCAGTACTGGATTATGAATGGCATGTTGATAAAGCAATTCTGTGTCAAACGAATCTCTTGTGAATCTATTTAAAAATGATGTCAACGCTAACAGGGCAGAGCTCCATGAGTTTAGGATGGATGATTTTATCAGCTGTGCTCATGTGCATCTTCTATGTCAGGCAGAAAATTTCAAAGCATCTAAAGAATTTTAAATTCTTTGCCATTCTTTATTTAGTATACAATATGCACCAACTTGTTGATACCTTCCCATTGTTGGTTCAACTCTCTTATTTACCATTAGGAAGGTGATTCTCCTCTCTAATTTCCTTACAGGCTTAAAGGTTATATGAAGAACTATGTCTTGACTGTAATCTCAACTTCCAACAGTCATGCTGGAAGCGTGCGGGGTGAACTAGGATGCAGAAATGTGGAGGTGCACGCTAAGCTACTCGGGATGCTGTGGGCATGGCTGCTGCTGATGTGCACACCCACTGCCCTTTAGCGCATGTATCTTTTGAAAGTGTGCGGTCCATTGACACCCTAGATAGCATCCTAAAGCCAGGCTTTCTGTGGCGAGACTTTCAGAGACTTTCAGAGAGGAAGTGAGGTGGGAATGGCCTCCTGGTGATTCCCTTCCTATTATTTTCCCTGGCTACGGATTGCAGTTTCTTCGTTGGTCATAGTAGAGTAGCTGGCTGAAGCTTGGGGCTCGGGAGTGGGTTTATAATCAGAAAAACTGGTGAGAAGGCTCGTGTGTAAACCAGTGTGGCTTCCCTTGGTGAGGGCATTTGTAAACCCTAATCAGATTTGGTAGTCAAGACTCTAGGTTTCCCGTTTTTGTTTGGTCTTCCTTCCTGGTCTCTTAAACGTGCTCTGAGTTCATATTTTAAACAGAAAGATTGAATGGGGCTTTGACATTCCATCTCGTTCTCCTGCTTGCTTGGTCTCTGCTCTTTTCCTTAGACCTCTCTGCATGTCTGTCTCTCTGTATTCATTTCTTTGGGGTGCAGCGACCATGTACCTCAGTCAGGGTGCCTACAAAAAAGATTATTCTCTTGCAACTCTGGATGCCAAATAGCAAGGTTAATTGGTACCAACTGGAGGTGCTGGGAAGAAATCCGTTTCCTGCTTTTGTCCTGGAGTCTGTTACTAGAAGTCCGTGACCTGTGTTGGCTTGCCCATGTGTTCCTCCAGTCTCTGTGTCTGACACAGTCTCTGTGTCTGTCAGCACCTCGTGCCGCTGTGTATCTGTGTGCTCACATAGTGGTGTCCTCCCTGTCTGTTTTCAGATTTGTCTCTTATTCAGTCTTCTCTAATCGAGGATGACCTTAAGTACCTCCCAGTGACACCATTTCCAAATCAGATTGCACTTTGAGGGGCTGGAGAGATGGCAAGTAGTTAGGAGCACTGATGGTTCTTCCAGAAGACCCAGGTTCAATTCCCAGCACCCACATGGCAGCTCACAACTGTCTGTAACTGCAGTTCCTCAAGAGGACACCCTCGTACAGCAGACATGCATACAAGCAAAACACCGATGTACATAAAATTAAATAAAAGAAAGAAAGTACCAAATTTTGAAAGAAAGACTGCACTTTGAAGTTCTAGGTACACATGATATTTAGTGGTAACGCTAATCAACAGTGCGGCCTTCCCTGTGTGCAGGGCACATAAGCAAAATAAATGCTTTCCAAATTAAATTGCCCCTAAGTGATGTAAGTGGATTAGTGGGCAAACTTGGAACCAAAAATGGGTTTCTTGTTTATTCCATTATTTGTTTAGGTCATTTTCTTCCATCCTTTCCTTAATGTTTCTCTGTTGTTGTCTGTTATTAATTCTAATAACTTTCTCTGTGAGCTAGTCATGAATCCAAATATGAAGCTGTAATATTAGTGCCATGTTGAGGACATAACATGAAAAATCGGGTGGGCTGGCTGTGCGGGTACAAGCCTGCAACCCCAGCACTTGGGAAGCAGAGGAGGGGGATTATGAGTTTGAGGCCATCCTGGGCTGCATAACAAGTTCCAGGCCAGCCCCAGCTACACAATTCCCTATCTCAAGAAAAAAAGAATAGCAGATACGTGCTCTGTGCTATCTTCTTTACAAAATACCGGATAACTTGAAATAATTACTCAGTTTAACCAGAGGCAGAGAAAACCTTAATTAGCTTTCATCTCACAGTATGAAACCTTTTCCTCCGTTTTTTATTAATGAATATTCATCTCTATTTTTCATTTCTTGTTATGTGTGTACATGTGCTTGTGTGTGGTGTGTGTGTGTGCGTACATGTGCTTGTGTGTTGTTTGTGTGTGTATGTGTGTGTGTTTTCATAGCTGGGAATGCTTACAAGTCTCTGGAAATGAATTCAAGACTGTTTGAGAGAGTTCTGAGTGCTGGTGAGATCACTGTATCTCAGGCTTGTCAAAATCTTTGCCTAGTGTTGGAAAGAATTCTTAGTAAAGAACTTTATTTTATATTGCTCCTTTTTTTAACCAACTTGTTTTTGACATTAAGAGATAGCCCTGATTACTTTCTGAAAGCTCACCTACTTACTTTAGAGACGTGGTTCACATGTATGTGTTTACTGTGTTGATGGGCCTTGTGTTTTACAAACATGTTAGAAGGTATCACTCTAGGACTAAACAGTCCACAGGCATTTGCTCACCTAACTTTTGACTTTTCAGAGAAACCAGAAGAGCTCCATGCTTAGTGCTGCCTGTGGCATTATGAGCATGGAAGCCCTCATCACAGGTCATCAAATGTTTCATCCTCGAGGTTTGCAGACTGGCATGGACAGTTAGAAACTTAGCCTCCTAAAGGACAATCCACCTTCCTTCTCACTAGCCCTTTGCTTCTAGATTCGGTGCTTCCTAGGACTAGGGAAGGTGGCCACCGCCCCTGGAAGTCGGTCCCAACCGCTTCCCTGCCCTCTGGCTCATAGGAACTGCAGTATACCAGGTTCCTGTAATGTGCCTCCAGTGAGAACTCATCACAGCCATAAATAAATAACAGGTTTTTAAAAGGAGAGTTAAGAACTAAGAAGTAAGGGGAAATGTAGGCAGAGTAGTCCTGTTCTGACCACCTGCTCCCAAATAACCACTCTGAGGCTTAATATTGATTATAAATGCTCACTCAATAGCTCAGGCTTGTTATTAACTAGCTCTTACCACTTAACCCATCTCTATTACCCTATGTGCTGCCCAAAGATTTGTGGCTTTTACTTCTATCCCATTTTGTGTGCCCCACTTGTTCTGTGTCTGGTTGGTAGCTCCTCCGATTTCACCCTTCCTCATCCCATCATTCTCAGTTTGGCTTTCCCGCCTAACTTTATCCTGTTCAGCTATTGGCCAGTCAGCTTGTTTATTAAACCAATCATAGCGACATATTCAAACAGTGTACAGAAGGATTATTCCACAGTAGGGAAACTCATAGAAACTCATGGAAATTCCCAGCAATGGAAACACACATACACCCCAAGAAATGGCAAATAGAACTCCATCAATAAGAAATGAAGAGAAGGCTTCATCACTGTGAAATAAAAGCCAGTTAAGCTTTTCTTTGTTCTTGACTTAACTAAACAGTTATTTCAGTAAGTAGAAACTCTGGATGTGCAATCTAGGGCACAGAGTCTCTAAAGGGAGGCTGACTTTCCCACTAGGGAGCATCAACCTCCCATGAGAAGCAATTGCTGAACTCAAAGTCTTCCTAACTGTTAACCAACACACACACACACACACGCACATGCACATGCACACACATACACACAATGTACATATATACAAATATGCATACGTATCTATGTGACCTCCATCTACAGTTCCAGGTCTCAGATTCTGAGAAGTGGCTAAAAACTTGTGTGAGGAAGCCAGGCACAGTTAAGGGAACACAGTGAATTAATGTCACATTTTAGCAGGACAGTTTCTCAGGGCTTAGGGTATTTTAAGATCTTTATTTTCTAATTTCTAAAACATCTGTTTAAATATATTTTTCTGTCCCATTTCCTCATCCAGTTTGAAAAGTCGGGTTCTGCAAACCGTTGGGAACAGCAAGACCAATGTTCTGACTTGGGCTGCGGCCCAGAGTTGCTGGTTTTCAGTTAAATGTTAACCTTAGGGCCCTGCTTCCCATGTCCCCTTGGATATTAAAAACCACACGGTATACTTTTACTGAGAACTTGGAGTTCTACCTGCTGTCATAGTAAGAACAACAAATCCTCCACTGAAATCCCAAGCAGAGGTTTAGATGAATCCATGCTTTCCCTAGGGGGAACACGACTGGGGCTTGACGTGTGTGAGTTTGGGAAATGAAGAATAAGATGACAGCGAGTGGCTTTCTCTGTATTTTTCAGTACAGCTAAACCCCCACAGCCCTTTAAGCCTGATTGGCGAGTGAGGACGAATGAGGATCAGTGTCGATCAAGCTGTGCTTGAACACTGAAGCAGTAATTTACATAATGTGGGATACATTCATTTCTTCCATAAACTTGCCTTAAAATACTTTGACAAATGAGTGTGGGAGATGATAATTATATGATTTTAATATAATTTATTATCATCTTAAACATGAAGAACATGTGAACTCTCCTCGCTAGTGAATAATATTTAATGAAAACAGAAATATCCATGATGATGGTAAAAATCCATGTTAGCCCCAAACTCTTTACAGCTGCTTCTCCTGTGCTAGAGCTGTTCTGCTTGGAGCTGGTGTGCGGTAGTGGTTGGTGGGTGCTGGTGGTGGGTGCTGGTGGGTATTGGTGGTGATGGGTGCTAGTGGTGGTGGATATTGGTAGGTGCTGGTGGTGGGTGCTGGTGGGTACTGGTAGGTGGTGATGGGTGCTGGTGGGTGGTGATGGGTGCTGGTGGTGGTTGCTGCTGGTTATTGGGTCAGTGCTTTCCACAGGGCTGTCTTCTCTGAACCCCAGTGATTTCCTGGCGAACACAAGGCAAGGGTTAAATTTCCTGCTTAGGGTTAATTTGGAGTCCTGCCCAGAGTGAATTTAAATGAGCGTATCTCAGGCTAAAGACTCTAGAAAGCTTTCTTTCTGCATTAAAGTCTTTTCCCAAGGCAATGGCTCACAGAAGGGTTGTTTTAAATGGGATATAGTAATGGATCCAAGGGGATCAAATTATTTTTTTTAATATTTATTTATTTATTAGGTATACGATATTCTGTCTGTCAGGCCAGAAGAGGGCACCAGGCCCCATTACAGATGGTTGTGAGCCACCATGTGGTTGCTGGGAATTGAACTCAGGACCTTTGGTAGAGCAGGCAATGCTCTTAACCTCTGAGCCATCTCTCCAGCCCCGGGATCAAATTATTGATTGGAATTTCTGACCCCTAAACTGTGCCAGGCACAATTTAGAACACTCTAAAGTAATATAAAATAGTTTTCACATTTATCAATTGCCTTGTATTTTTCCTAAATCAATTTTTAAAATATCTTGATATGTTCTTCCTGTAATTAGTAAAAAAAGACATGAATGCCTTTGTCTAACTTGACCATTTATAGTGTCTGGTTAGAAACCATTTATTAAGGACAGGAAGATAATTGGTTTTTCTGTTTTTTTAAAGCACCTCTGGTTTCCTAAAATCTTTTGTATGACTGGCTATTTATTGTACTGGTTTTACTTCTTTTGTTATTAAAAACGAGCCAGACCAAAAGCAACTCAGGGAAGGAAGGGCTTATGTCAGCTCACAGACACTGGTTATAGTCCAGTGTCAGGAAATCAAGGGAGTGGGGACTTGAAACAGCTGGTCACATCTCGGGCACAACCTAGAGCAGAGAGAGATGAATGTGTGCCTGCTTACTAGGCAGCTTTGTTTGTTAACTCATCCACAGTCCAGGGCCCAACTCAAGAAGTGGTTCTACCCATATTCAAAGTGGCTCTTCCCACCTCAGTTAACTCAATTAAGAGAAATCCTTTACAGGTTTGCCCTCTGGCCATCTTGATCCAGGAAATTCCCAAGTTGCTCTTCCCAGGTGGTTCTAGATTGTGTTGACAGTTAAAACTGTTATGTCCAGATCCATGAAGTCCCCCCAAAACCAACAAGGAGACTGAGTCCCATATGTAAAAGCAAAGAGCCTTTATTCTACACAAGTTTGCAAACTCGGACTCTCCATGTGTCCAACGTATTGAAGTGATTGGAGAGCCCTGAGTTCAGTTAGGGCGGGTTTTTATAATAGTAAAGGTGGGGGTGAGGGATTTCTAAGGTTCAGGACCCATGATTGGCTGACATTTGTCTAGGGGTGTCCTGGTGAACGTGTGCTGGCAGGTGGTCCTATCTACAATGGTGGTAAAGTTAGGAATTTCCTTTGGATGGTCCATTTCTGGATGGTACCTGGGTAATCTCAGTTTATGGTCTTTCTTGCAACCAGGTATTGCCTTAGGGTAAACTACTGAGACTCAGGCCTCTATTAAGCTTATCATGGCTGGGTCCTACAAAAACTTGTCAGCATATTTACTTAATTGTTTAGCTAAAATGAGGTTAGTTGGCAAAAGGGACCTCGCTTGCTTTTTAGGTGGCTCTTTGTTAGATCCCTCACCTTTTTATTGAAGTCAGTAGACGTGATTGATTAAAAACATGTCTGTGAGACTATCATCCTTGTTTGGTGCCCAACAATTCTCCCCCAATCCTGTCCTCCTGCCCCAGCCTTTTCAGCTCCGCTTTGTACTGACATGGACAATCTTTCCTGCTGCGTTCTGTGGAGACTTTCCTCTGCTTTGATATTGTTCCTCCCCTCCCTCTCCTCCCTCCCCTCCCTCCCCCTCTCCTCCATCCCTTCCTTCTCTTTGTGTTCTGGGTTAGTTTGAAGTTTGGGCCCTCTGCAATGTTAATAATTACCCCTAAGTAAGAAAGTCTTTTTTTTTTCCAAGCTCAAGTTAGCTCTTGATGTACTAGGATGGGCATCAGCTGACATAAAATAAGTCTCTGTCATCATTTATATGACATCAGTCCTCAAAGCTCTCAGTATGTTTGTCTTCTCCCTCCATTGAGGAAAGAGTGGCATGCGCACTCTCCAGGTGGGCTCTGATGCCCTCCAGCATGTTACCACTTTACGCCTTGACTCTGGAACTGTGATACTGGGCAAGAAGTACCTGGAAGTTCGCATGGAAACAGCTTACAGAAGTACTTGGTAATCGGTAATATCGCTTCTGAGTTTCACAATAGCCCAGGAATCTTGTGCTTCCAGGGACTCTGGCTCCAGTGTAGGAAGCTGGAGACTGACTGTGGCCAGTGCCTTAGGCTGTATTTGGTGAGCAGCAAACATGTCTTCCTGTGAAAGTTAGGTTGATGGCAGTAACTCTCAGGCTGAGTGACCAGGCAGCAATTTTGTAGTCTCACTGGACCGAAGGATGAAACACAAAGGAATGACATGGGACTAAAGAGATGGATAAGTCACTGAAGTGTATACATGAGGATCTGCATTTGGATCCCCAGAGTCCACGTAAAAGGCTGGCACGGTAGTATGTGCTGATAATCTCAGTCCTTGGAGGATGAAGGCAGGTCTGGACCTCACTGGTCAGCAAATATAGCTTAACTAATGAGCTTCAGGTGAAACGAGATTAAGGAAAGTCACTTGACATGAATCAACCTCTGACCTCCATATGTATGTACACACACACATGCACACACACACACACACACACACACACTCCATGGGGAAAACAGCCTGTTTATGAGCTAGAAGAAAAACTTAATTTAAAAAAAAAAAAAAAAAAAGGTAGTCACCGGGCGGTGGTTGCGCACACCTTTAATCCCAGCACCTTTAATCCCAGGCAGGCAGATCTCTGTGAGTTCAAGGCCAGCCTGGTCTACCAGAGCTAGTTCCAGGACAGGCTCCAAGTTCTAAAGGAATTAAGGAATAAGACAAGAAACTGAAGCATGTGGGGCTCAGAATAAATCACCATGGGTAGTGTGACTGCTTCTAGACTGCCGCAGCTCCCATCCCAGAATGTGACAGACATCCCCAAAAGGGCAGCGTGAGTTCTAGGAGACCTCTGCCACACACAGAGGCAGGCCCATAACAGACCAGAAGGACAGGGTAGAGGTGGAAGAGCCATGCCTTGACCTGCAGTCTCCACCTTGGTGGTAGCTGTGGCACCCATGGTCACAGCTCCATTTTCCACTGCTCCATAGGCCTGTGCTTGCGGACTGTCTTAGTTCAGGTTTTTGTTGCTGTGAAGAGACACCATGACCATGGCAGCTCTTATAAAGGAAAACATCTAACTGGGGTGGCTTGCTGACAGTTTCAGAGGTTCCATCCATTGTCATCAGCATGAGGAGCCTGGCGTCGTGCAGGTATTCACGGTGCTGGAGCTGAGAGAGCTACATCTTGCATGTAACAGGAAATCAGCTGAGACACTGGGTGGTATCCCGAGCATAGGAATTCTCAAAGCCTGTCCCCACCGTGACACACTGCCTTCAACAAGGCCGTATCTACTCCAACAAAGCCATACCTCCTGATAGTGCCATTCCCTGAGATTGTGGGGGCCAGTTACATTCAAATTAACACATTCTATTCCCTGGCCCCATAAGCTTATAAACAATATCACAATGCAAAGTGTATTTAGTCCAACTTGAGAAGTCCACATAGTCAATAACAGTCCCAAACTTGTTTCAAAGTCCAAAGTCTTTTCTGAGACTCTGGCAATCTGTCAGCTGCATTCCCCTTTAAAATAAAGACAAAGAAGCAGATCACACACTTCAACATTTAGTGGCACAGGCTAGACATTGCCATTTCAAAACACAGGGAAGGGAGCATAGTGAGGAAGTACTAGACCAAAGCAAGACCAAAAACCAGCAGGGCAAACTGTAAATTTTGCATCTCCATGTCTGGTGTCAAAATGTTCATCAGATCTCCAACTCCATTCAGGTGTGGCCACAACACACTTCTTTCTCTTGAGCTGGTTCCACTCCCTGATAGCTGTTCTCCTCAGCAGGTATCCCACGACTCTGGCATCTCTAGCATCGTGGGTTCTCCAAGGCAAACCAGGGTTCAACTTCACAGCTTCGTGCACTGACCTCTCTCCTAGGCCTCCAATCAGGGATACTCCTGGCACATGCCGGGCCTCAGCAGCTTTATTCCATAACTTTTTTCTTCCATTCTTAACTCTAAAGCCAGAATCATGTGCCTGAAGCTGCCAAGTTCTGCTGCTTGCTGGGGCTGGAACATGGTCCTCAAATTCAATTACATCCTCACCAGGTTTCTGTCTTTCGTTGCCTAAGCTTGGCTGTCCTGAAACTTGCTCTGTAGACCAGGCTGGCCTCAGACTCAGAGATCTGCCAGCATGTCTTCCCAGTGCTGGGATTAAGGATTAAGCCCCACCAACCTAGCTCTAACCTTCTTAGTTTCTTTCTACAAATTGGAAACTTGACTGGGTATGCCCTGAGGTTACCACCTCCTTTATTCCATTTCTTGATCTGTTTATCTCCTTAAACACAGGATTTAGGGCTCTTCTACTTCCTGGTGCTCTTTTTCTCCTCTAAATTTACTTTTTGCAATTTACTCTCTCACGTTGCTCCTTTTCCTTATATAGCGTCGTTAGAGTTAACACTAATATCCACACAACAAGAGTCTATACTAGGCTGTTTTGAGATTTCTTCTGCCAACAAAATTAATACAAAACTCTTCACTTTAGCCTCAGGTAGACTCTTCAGGCAAGAGCAAAAGGCAACCACTTTCTTCACCAAAATTGTAGCAAGAACATTCTCTCGGTAACAGACTAAAATTCTTCTCCTCTGAAACCTCTTGAAAGAGCCCCACGTAGTCCATCAGATCACCCTCAGCACCACTGTCTTCCGTGCTCCTAATAGCATGGCCCATTAAGCAGCACCTAAAACATCCACTGTTCTCATAACGCAAAGTACCGAAGTCCAAATTCCTCCAAACACAAACATGGTCAGGCCTATCACAGAAATACCCCAGTCCCTGGTACCAACTTCTGTCTTAGTCGGGGTTTCTATTGCTGTGAGCAAACACCATGGAAACTCTTATAAAGGAAAACATTTAATTGGGGTGGCTTGCTTACAGTTTTAGAGATTCAGTCCATTATCACCATAGTGGGGAGCATGATGGCGTGCAGGCAGATGTGGTGCTGGTGAAGTAGCAACAGGAAGTCGGCTGACTCACTGGGTGGTACCCTGAGCATAGGAAACTTCAGTGCCTACCCCCAACAGTACCACTCCAAAAAAGCCACACCTCCTAATAGTGCCATGAGATTATGAGTTCCTATGAGATTATGGGGACCAATTACATTCCAACTACCACGAGGACCCTTTATACTCTGTCTCTAGGATGAGAGTGAGTCCATGCCAGGCACAGTGAGCCAGATTCTGGATCTTCTTATGTGGATTCTCCCAGGTACTTCATAGACCTTGGGGTTGACAGAAGTTAAGTAACTTCTCTAGAGTCACCCACCAGGGCTGAATAGAGCCCTGGGGGCTTGATAGCCAGGCAAGCTTCTCACAACTACACTTCCTTCATGCCTCTCAAGCGTGGGTCAAAGCCGTTGGCAGGGTTAGCTCCCAGAAAGTTTGACTGTGAGGGCAGCCAGTGATGTAATGCAGGTTGTCTCAAGACCTAAGTTCCAAGTCCACTAGATGAATTCCTTTCTTACTAGCCGATACCTGCCCACCTTCCATGGCTGCCTCCGCCAGTGCAGACTCCATTAATGTTCCCACCAGGGTGTGTGTAGTCAAAGGACCAAGAGCACCACAAGCACAGGGAGAGGACTGAAGAGCTTTCTGCGGAGCAGGAAGGGCGTGGCTGAGTAGAGAGTGATTCTTCTCCCATTTTCCTAAGAGAGAACTAAACTTGCTGGGCAGTACCAGGGATTTATTTTCCAAATCAGAACAAACAAAGCATGACAGTCAGCTTGTAACCAGAGCCAGGAATGATAAAATCAAACTGGAGTATATTCTGACAGTGATATAAAAAGGACCCATTTCAGTTAAGGTACTCAGTGCTTGCTTTTAAGAGGATGAGGGGACTGTATAGAATAGAATGACCATCAGAATATAGCCGGCGCTCTAATCTGCTTCCCGTTACTGTAATAAAGCATTTTAATCAAAAGTAAATCAGGGAAGGAAAGTGTTGTTGCAGCTCACACTTCCAGGTAACAGTCCATCAACGAGGACTGAGGGAAGTCAGAGCAGGGACTCTAGCAGGGCCTGAAGGGGAGCCATGAGGGAATGCTGCTGTCCGCTGGTTCTCTCTCTCTCTCTCTCTCTCTCTCTCTCTCTCTCTCTCTCTCTCTCTCTCTCTCTCCCTGGCTCATGGTGAGGTAGCTTTCTTGGTCATCTCAGGCCCACCTGCCTAGGGATGCTGTCACACACAGCAGGCTGGACCTTCCCATATCAATCATTGATCAATACATTCCCCCGTAGGCGTGACCACAGGCCAGTCTGACCTTGGCAGTCCATCCATTGATGTTCCTTCTCCCCAGGTGACTCTAGGTTGCTTCCAGTTGACAATAACAATTACACAACACAGCAGGCTTGAGGAAAGGAAGCTGTACCGAGTGCAAGTGTACGAAGTGACAGGAGCCAGGCTGGTAGCAGAGGCAGAAGACTCATGGGTTCAAGGGTTGCCTGGTTGACAGCTTGAGTTCACAGCCAATCTGAATGACCTGTGAGAACTTGCTTTCAAACGGCAGCACTAAAGTGATGGCTGGGAATGTCCCCAGTTTGGAGTACCTGACCAGCGTGCGCAAGGCCCCAGGTTCTGTCCCCAGCACTAAATAAACATATTACTTTTTCATGAAGGAGCAAGCAATTATGGACATGATTAACTCTGGGGAGTGTGCGTGACACACGGAGTAGGAGGGATAATCTCACTGCTAATTTTCCATTACATTCAAATGTTTCCTAAAATGCGGATTAAGCATATCTCAGCACAAGTACACGAATCCCATTTCTTCTATATTAAAATACTTTTCCTGTATGAAAAATGCAAAGTAAATTTGATCTTTTAAGTTTAACATAAGCATCAATAGCTTAAGATTTAATCACTGTGACTAAAATCCCTTTAATGCTTCAACAATGGCCTCAAATTTGAAAGATCTAATCAGGGTGTTCTGTCACCCCAGAGACTTTGGACCTACATGCAGGTCTGTCCTGTGCTGTCCTTCACTGACCCTCCTGAATCCTGTTCAGAGAGCACAGTGGGAACTGTAATTGTGCCTTTTTGTGGCTATGAAGTGGGGTAATTTGGCCGAGTTACTGCCTTGCTGTAATCTTGCTTCCTTGTTTATAAACAAAGAAGCTGGACCAGTTGGTATGAACTTTGCCTATTTAAGGAATGGAGATTTTTAGAATTAGAGAATTATATTAAGAATTATTCTGGGAACTCATAAGATTAGGGTTATTTTGTAAAGGTATCCTTTACTCCTTCTTGCTTAAAAAATAACATTTTGTAATAAAATAAAAATGTCTGGAGATTGATCTTAACTTTTCTGAGAAATCTTGTAAAAATGTGTATTTCCTATATATTTATTTTATATGATTGAGTGTTTTCCCTGCAAGTGTGTCTGTGCACCATGTGAGTGTAGTGCCCAGGGAGGCCAGAAGAGGGCGTTAGATCTCCTGGAACTGGAATTACAGGCAGTGGTTAACTGTCATGTGGGTGCTGGGAATCAAGTCTGAGTACCCTGGAAGGAGAGTCAGTGCTTTTAACTGAGGAGTTGATCCCTCCGTAGACACGCACACACCAAGGACTGGGCTTTGTTACTTACACATCTCTTAGGGACTCTGCAGCATCCCCAGACTTTATGGGCTCCCTTTCCTCCCTACTTTCTCTGTGCGCTCTCTGTCTCACTCCCCACAGAACTACTAATTATAACCTCTGAGCCTGATATAGAAAGGACCAAAGAGAACTTTCCTTCTCTGTCCCTTAGGCTGTCCCATGGGTATCGTGAAGCAGGGATAGAGGTTAACTCCGGGTGAGATGCCCAGGGGCCACCGAAGGGGAATGACTAGTCCTGGCTTTTCAGAAGGACAGGTCTGAGGACAGTGTGCTATGAGCAGAAGAAGATGGGACAGTAGCACTGCGTTCTAGCTCAGCTATTTGTCTAAAGAGTTTTGGTTAATGCGGAAATCAAGTACTCATCATGTCCAAGGTTCTCTAAAGAAATCAGCATTCCCTACAGAAACCCAAATCCACAGATGCCCAAGTCTCTGATGTAAATGAAGCATGGCCTGCATCTTTCCATACACTTTAATCTTACTCACTATCACTTACCCAATATGGCACACATGGTCTAGATGCAACTTAGACTGCATTGTTTAAAGAGCAATGACAAAAAAAGAGTTCTGGGGGCTGGAGAGATGGCTCAGTGGTTAAGAGTACCGACTACTCTTCCAGAGGACCAGGGTTCAATTCCCAGCAACCACATGGCAGCTCACAACTGTCTGTAGCTCCAGCTCCAGGGGATGCCCTCACACAGACATATATGAAGGCAAAACATCAATACACATAAAATAAAAATAAATTGTTTTAAAAGAAAGAAAGAAAGAAAGGAAGGAAGGAAGGAAGGAAGGAAGGAAGGAAGAAAGAAAGAAAGAAAGAAAGAAAGAAAGAAAGAAAGAAAGAGTTCTGCTTACTGCGTGGTACACATTTTTTTTTTTTTCTGCACCATTTTCTTTGGAAAAAGAAATTTCAAAACAGTATATAATTGAGACTGTGGCCTGACTACTTCCCAGTATTCTTATTTAGATCTACACTGAGAGAGTAAAACAGAAAGAAAAAGAAAGTTCTAGTGAGAAAATTGTGTGGTTAAATTTAAAATTCTTCTAAGGAGAGTGGAGATAAGAAAGCATCAGCAGTTGTTAAAGAGAAACCTGACACTTTTGGGATGGTAGGACAGGTATCCTGAAGGCAAGACCCATAAGGGCTCCCACTTATAAAAATGCAAATTTAGGTCAAATGAGGAATGAGAAAGCCCAAAGTGATAATGCCACAGCAGGGATTTCCTGTTTTCAAATCAAAGCTAAGAAAGTGATTTTGTCATTGAGCCACAAAAGCGGTCAGAGGTTGCTATTGCTGGGGTGCAAAGCAGCAGAACAGGGTCATCTCTGCAAGTGAAAGATGTCACTGAGTCTTGTTCCATGGTTTCAGAGAGACCCTCAGGCCAGGCAATGTGTGGCAGGATTAGACTTTCTGCAAGGACACCTCAAAAGGCCACTGCGTAAACCTATGAGGATGAAGCCTAGGTTGAAATGAAAACCAGAAGATGTAAAATGTGCTAGGTCCATGATACATCTGCTGAGGAAAGCTGAAGGCACAGAACGGAGCCAGCTCAAGAGTGTATGTGTGCTACAGGATGTAGAGCTGGAGAGATGGGGCTACCCAAGTCATCAGAGCCTAGAGACCTGGAGCTGCATGATCTGTTGGTGTATAGAAATATGTAAGTTTGTTTGTTAGTTATAGGCACTTATAGTCAAGTGATTGCCTCCAGTTTCAGCTGAGATATGCACTTAAGACATTTAAAAGAACCAGGAGGTGCTGGTGCACGCCTTTAATCCCAGCACTCGAGAGGCAGAGGCACATGGATCTCTGTGAGTTTGAGGCCATCCTGGTCTACAAGAACTAGTTTGAGGACAGGCTCCAAAGCTACAGAGAAACCCTGTCTTGAAAAACCAAAATCAAACAAACAAACAAAAAAGACATTTAAAAGACTGGTTGAAGATTATGCAAACTCAATGGATGGAGCTAGAAAACATCATTTTGACTGAGGTAACCCAGACCCAGAAAGACAATTATCATATGTACTCACTCAGAAGTGTTTTTTTAAACATAAAGCAAAGAAAATCAGTGCACAAATCACAGTCCCAGAGAACCTAGACAACAATGAGGACTCTAAGAGAAGTAGAAAAAGACAAGATCTCCTGAGTAAATTGGGAGCATGGGGATTTTGGGAGAGGGTTGAAGGGGAGGGGAAAGGCAGGGAGGGGAGCAAAGAAAAATGTAGAGCTCAATAAAAACCAATAAAAAAGAAAGTAATAATAATAACAAGACTATACAAACTCTGAAGTTGGTCTGGAGAATGCATTTTTGCATTAATAGATGGCCCTAAGCCTAGAAGACAATGAGTTGAAGCTTGTGGCTTAGACATGGTTTGGTGTTAAGTTAAAGGGGCGGTCTTGTGGGGACTGATTAATATTGATAGTCAAGTTGACCAGCTCTAGATCACTTAGGAGCTAAACCTCTACCCATTAGCTTCTGGGCATGTCTGTGAAGGATTATCCAGAGTCTGCTTATAGATGTGGACCAACCCATCCTAACTGTGGACCAGATAAAAAGGAGAGAGGGAGCGAACACCAAAATTCATCACTCTTTGCTTCAAGCTCCCGATGCCATGCCTTCCCCACCATGATGGACTGGGCCTAGAGACTGTGAGACACAACCAACTCTCCCAAGTTGGTTCTGGTCAGATATTTGGTCTCAGCAATGGAAAAAGTCACCAAGAAAAGCCATGCACTTTATTGTTTTGAGACAGAGTCTCTCTCTCCCTCTCTCTCTCTGACTGAGCCCCAGGACTCTGCCTGTCCCTGTCTCCTCAGCACTGGATCACAAAGCATGGGCCACCATGCCTGGTTCTTTTCTTGGTTTTGATTTTAAACGTGATCTGGGATTAGAATTTAGGTCCTGTTGCTTGAAAGGCAACCACTTTACTGACTGACCTCTCTCTACTCCCTCATTATCCTTTCGATGGTAGGTGTTAGCCAGTTGAAGCCTTGATAAGCTCTTCACGTGTTTCTTACTATTGTGTAAGTGCTTTCAAGCTTTTTAGCCCAGGCTGTTTCAGGCCACTTTGCTTCTTCTCCTCTGCTGTCTGAACACACCCATTTCTCCACAGAGAAGTTCTACAGAGGCCACGTAAGAATCAAGGTCTCAATGAACTCATTGCTGTTGGCCATTATATATCGCTTGCCCTTTCTATGGACAGAGATCAGAAGACATAAATGAAAAGACATATACACAATACATTTCTACATGCAGAAACCCACATCTTAGACATTTCTTATTTAAACGTGGCATCCCTTGTTTCCCCTTGCTATGTCCCAGACCATACTTACCTCTCCTACAGTGCAACCTCGATCACAAGACCTCCGCTAAGCAAGACACAAACTACTTTAAAACCAAGGGACTCCGAATCACATTTTCTGACTCTTCACAGTACGTTCTGGCCATACGTCCCTCCTCTAGTTAGCGGGTGTGGAGGGTGAGACACGTGGAGTGACTGGGAGGATACAATGGGAGCAGAACGAGAGGGGTCAGAAAGGATCCAAGAGAGTTTTTCCCGCGTTTGAGACGTCCATATGACTAAATACATAAATAAGAATGAGGGTGCTGAGGAAGAGACAAAACATGAGAAAAAAAAAACAAACAAAAGGACAGAAATACAATTTCTTAGTTGTTGGATCATTGCTTTGTGTGTTTCCTAAGGCAAGAAGCAGTGCAGTGCAGTTAGAGCCGGGGAGGAATGGGGGGGGGCGACAGCTGTTTTTTATGAGTCTCCGTGAGGGTCTATGGGGCCTGGGGGTGGGGCTCAGTTGTTCTTGGCTTTGATGGTGACATTTTCTCAGCTGTGGTATCTGATCCAGCGTACATGCTCTCCATGGCTGTTCTTTGGAAAGGAGGAATTGATTTATTTTTAAAAGGTTCTCCTGCCTTTGGCAGAGAACCAAAAATCTCTTTCAAGTTGTGGAAATAGCTTCCCTTGGAGACCTAACCTCTCTGTCACCCCAGGGAGCCATTGAGACCACATAGTATAGAAGCAGCAGGCTTGTTTCTCGGACTTCAGCGAGCTGTTTCTCCTGTTTGAAACATGCTATTGTGATGGCTAAGAAGAAAGTGAGTTGGAAGCCATGGCCATGGGCTTCACAGAGAGCTGTCCTTAAAGACTGGGGTAGTGGTTAGGGCCTGAAAACACAGCAGTCACGTGACCCATTCCGCTGCGAAGTGGCAATGAGCCCACAGTTTGTTGCTTCATTTAAAACATGGCTAAGCTGCAGAAATGAGTTTTGGGTGACATATAAAAATGGTACTTTTATAAGAGCTGAGATGTCAGGATAAGTGATTAGGAGTCTTAGGGAAAGGCGGAAGACATCCGATACCCAGGGGGCAGGCATCAGATGAGCCCTAGCTTTGTCTCCTCTCTTTGCTGTCCAGCCAGGGACTGCCAGCTCCACCTGGTTATTGAGTCCCAGGAAGGCTCTTAGTATGAATCTGGGTTTGTTGTAAGTATAAAATGTAAACTGGATTTCAAAGACAATATAACAGAAGTAAAAAAGGCACATGAATAATTTTTATGTTAGTTTTCTTTGGGAATTATCTTTTATATATGTTGAGTTTAAATATTTTATCAAAATTAATTCCTTTATTCCTTTTCATATTTTTAAGTGGATTACTTAAAAATTTTAAGCGTAACAAATAGCTCGCCTTATATTTTTATCAGGTAGAGTTGATCTAACCTATTTCACATGAGGGGGCAGAGAATAAGGCTGAATGAAGAGACGGCTCACTGGTTAAGAACACAAACTCCTCCTCCAGAGGACCAGAGTTTAGTTCTAAGTACCCACAAGCAGCATACAACTACCTCTAACTCTCATTCCAAGGGATCTGATGACCTCTTCTGGCCTCTGCAAGCACAATACTCAAAAGCATGCACATGTGTACACACACACACGCACACACACACATACATACACACACATACAGTTACAAATAAAATATTTTTTAAAAAGCAACAAAAGAAGATGTATCTGTTACTATGGCTCTCTCACCCAGCTAAAGGAAGGGAATTACTCTGGTAGTGTGTGCTCATATGGAATAATGTCTTCCAAAGCTACATGAGAATATAAGGCAGAAATAGTGGTCTTTTCTCCCATAGTTGTCTTTTCTCTGTTGGAAAACCACACATTGGCTTATGCCCCTCTCTTTTGGATCTGAAAGATCTGACTCAAAATTCGCAACTTATTCCTCATTGGCTCATTCATCACCCATCTATTTGTTCATTTTAACATTTTATTTTGACTTTATATGTAGCTCTGTGTTTTCACAGTGCAGGGAAGAATTATGGCTTTATCCTGGCTTTAAAATTCCTAGTCTGTAGGGAGATAAAAGATAAGGAAGGAGCTGGCCTCAGAGACCTAGTGAGGTATAACAGACTGCTTGAGAACTGTGCAGAATGTACCTCTGCCAGGAGAAAGGCCACTAAGACTTGGCTTGGTTCGGGGGTAATCCATAACTTGATTCATGATGTCGTCCAAAGAGGCTTTGCCAAGTTTAATTAAAGAGAGTAAAAAAAATAACATATACACTGAAAGATTCATGCTGATTCAGCCTATTCCAAAAGAACTTTATTATAAGTTAAAAAAAAAATCTTTCTCCATCTATGCCTCCTCATTGAGCCTGTTTGTTAAACTGCATCCTTGGCCAGACTTTCCAACAAAGCATGTGTGCACTGTGTATCAGTGCTCTAACTGGAGCTTGGCTTACATCAGGGCGAGGGTTCCCTGAGATCCTCGACTTAGAACCTGCATCTCTAAAGCTACATACATCCTTTCAGATATCAGTGAGCATCAATGATCAGGGGCCTTTGGCTTTTGAGAACCTGATGAATGAGAACTTTGAACCCATGGCCTCCTCCAATAGGGACACTGAAGCCAATGTGGGCTTGTTGTATATATTGTTTGCTGCTATGGTGGTCGTGGCAGTATTTTCCTTTTTGTGGGGTGGGGGGCATATTTTGATCTTCCTCTTGTTTAAAAACAGGCTGAAAACTTGATGATAGAAAATGTTGGGGAGCTCCTGCCTCTACAAGCAGTTTTGGCTTTTGGAAGAGCACTCTGTGTGGTCTTGTGAGGTAGCCAAGCAGGCTGAAATTTTACAAAAAGCAGGTTCCCTGTGAGAGCAGGTCCCGCACAACAGAGATGTAGTTTGTATAGTCTGGAGTAAATGGTCAAATATTTAAGGCTTTAAAAAAAAATGACAATGTTTATTAGGGCCCGTGAAAAGAATTGCTCATGGAAGGTGGTGGAAAGATCTGTTTCCATTACTCACAGCACAAGCTGGCGGCGCTGGAAATGGTTTAAATTCTTAGTTCTCTGCAGTAAGCTTCAGGAAAGTGGGTGATGAAGCCTATTCAGTGGGCACTCTGAGGCCAGACTAGGTAGGGCGGTGACAGAACCTAGCAAGAGGTCAGCGGGTGTACTTGTTTCTGTATACAGCCCATCGCTGCTTTCTGTGTTGGGATATTGGCATGGTGGCCTGTGTGGGATGTGTGTCCCCATGCACTGGCTCAGCCAGTCAGGTATTATTGAATTTGTACAAAGCATTTTTAGAAATCGGTGCAGACAAATAGCCCACAGGAAGAGGAATGCAGAGGTGGGGAGGAAACAACCATCACATAGTTCCCAAGGTCACTTTCAGCAATTAGCTCTTTCTATTGGCTGCTAGTTTTTTAAATAATTTTTATAACCCTGCTTTGTTCATTATGGAGGCATTTTTTGGGGTCTCTAATCTATATGTTCCTTACCGTTTACCTCCTTATCTCTCCTAAATCACCTTGAGGATCACCCATGAGACTGGTGTTTACCACAACCCAATGGGCACCGTGAGCCACCAGGATTGACCTCTAGAATAAGTCATGTTATATTTGATCACCGAAGAGCAAATGGGGGTTTCCCATTTCCAGTACCAGAAAAATGGACTATATACAGTTTCCCTCATTTCTTCAGCTAAGTCCAACTACAAAATTTGGACACTCTATCTATACATAACACAAGCTACAAAGGCTGTGAAAGGTAGACACGATAAGGAAGACTAGAAGAGGCCTTAGGAACAAAGAACTCACTTTTCTGAACTCACAGGGCTTTCTTACTGCCTTGTGTATTCTAGATCCGCAGCAGGGGATGGCAGTGACTTGGAAGCCCAACAGGGCTCTACATCATATCCCCTCTCCATACAGGGCAGAGTCAATCCATCAGAGTAGAAGATTGTTGCAAAGCATCCCAATGACCAAGTTAATAGAAAATTACTCTTTACACCAATCATTTCTATTTATTATATTGTTATGTGTTCATTTTCTTTATTCTTATTTTAAATTCTGTTGCATTAGGAAATTTCATGAATTTCAGACGTGTATAGAATATATTTTGATCATATCATCCCTACTATCCCCCTTCTACCTCCTCCTGGATCATCTCCAACACCTCTCCCTCCCAACTCATGTCATTTAAAAACAAAACAAAACAAAACATTCATCAAGTCCAACTGGTGCTCATAAGAGCATTGTGGGGCCATGGCCTGGCGCATAGGCAGCCTACTAGGAGCCACACCCTTGAAGAAAAAGGATTCTCCCTCTCCCAGCACCCATGAACTGCCCACGGCTCCTCAGCAAGGTGAGGAACTGCATGTGTCCCTCTGCCACACATGCTGGAACTTTGACTGGCTTGATCTTGTGCAGGGCTGGCAGAAGCACCTACAGTGTCCTGAGCTCATGAGTGCAACAGCCCTGCCAAATCCAGGGGACAATGACAGCAGCAGCCCTCCCCAGCCTTACCTACATCCCGCCACCTCTTCCATGGTGTTCTCGGAGTCCTGAGAGGTTGGGGCAGGTGCAGGAGTGTTATAGATGATCATTTAGGTCTTGAGGACGCCACAGTCACTTATTCTCTGCTCTTTGGCCAGCGGAGAGTGGCCATATTATCTGTCACCCACTGCGAAGAACAAGCTTCTCTAATGCGGTATGAAAGTTGAAATGATCTTTGGATATAAAGATCAGCATTTAGAAGACAGTTTGATACTATGACTGTATAGCAAAATAATAGTAGTAGATTCTCCTCTAGGGCTTGGACTTCTCAGGTCATGGATTACTGGCTAGTTTATAGTCTCAGGCAGACATGAGTTTCTCTTGTAGAAGAGGCTTTAAATCTAATCAGAAAGTCATTGGCTGCCTCCATAACATTCATGCCACTATAACAACAACGTACATGTGTTACCAGGCCAACTCTTACTGCAGTTCACAAGATTCACAGCTGGATAAGACCGTTGATGACTTTTCTTTGGCAGTAGTCAGCATGGTACCTTTTGGCAGTGTCGAAGATAGCAGGAAGATTTCCTGGTTAGAACCAGCTTGGTTTTTCCATGTCTAAGACTTAAGAATTTAAAATCTTCAGCAATGTGTGGTCTCACCATCAAGTTCCAGCAGGCAACCACGAGCAATAGCAATAGCCTGTATTGTTTTTAGGGTTCTCTTTGACTTCCCCTCCCCCAGACCAACAAAAAGAAGTGAGGTATCTCATCCCTGGCATTGAGAGTTTTGTTTAATAATCTGTGACTTCTAAGAAGACATTATCCCTCCATATAGGGTACCTCCATTCCAAAAAGTTTTTAAAAATGCAAGATGTACCTAACATAGGTGGGAAAAGCTAATAATACTCAATTGTTTGTAATATGTAACAAGTTACTGTTAGCAATTTCTAAACTGTAGAGTACCTAAAAAAAAAAAAAAAGAATTAAGATTTGTGGAATGTTCATCTCTGGCAGGGATGAAGTTTTTACATTTCACCATTCCTCTGGTATTTTCCAAAGCTTTATAATGAATCTTTGTAGTTATGAAAAAAAAAGGGGGGGATGTTTTGAAATCAGGAAAATTGCAAACACTCTTTAGAAAAGCCTTTCAGTATGTTTCTGGGATCCCTCACCAGGTACCCTTTCCCTATCGCTTTCTCTGATCTCCAGCAGGCTTGCCATTTGTTCCTCCCACATCGCCAGAGACTAAAGTCTTCTGATGCCCTGCAGCTGCGAGCATTCTCCAGCAGCCTTGGACTTTGGAGAACACTAAGCCCTGGAACCCTGTAGAGCAGAGAAGGTGTAGAGGCAGTGACCTGCTCCCTGGGGCTCGCGGCTTTCATCATGTTCTCTGCCAAGCCTGGAGGATCAGAGAAACCCACTTATTGCTCCCTTTTCTCATTATTGTGACCGAATGCCTGACAGCGTTTTACAGGAAGAGGGGTTTCCAGTTAAGAATCTGTGGCTCAGCACTAGAGAATGCTTATCAGGCAGAGCCTAGTCTCTGGCAGTGTGGCCTTGAAGCATGGCCTTTTCCCATCCTGGTGAGTTAGGACGCAGAAACTCACCCAAGGACCTATATCTGCCAGCTGAGCGCCTTAACCCCAATCAGCACCGTCAGTGGGGGATCAAATGTTTAATACATGAAGAGCCTGTAGGGGACATTCCACATTTAAACCATAATAATCCGTCTGTGGTTCCAAGGCTGGTCATTCCAGCGTGGGGAAGTCTGTTCCAGTGACATGCTCAGCTGAGACCTGGGTATTGAGGCTCAGCTACAGACCGACTAATGCATTGACCTCCCTCCGGCCGTGACATGCTAATCAAGCTTCTCATTTTAGAGGTGATCAGCCATCACGCTGAGCACCGTTAGACCACACAGTCTCTGCTGTAAACCTAGGGGGTGGTTTCTAAATCTACTCCCCATTAGATAACTGTGTTATACATGGAGTAGCTGCCATGGGCCTAGGCTTGTTCAAGGTATGTTGTTAAAGTGGAGAATCAAATGTTGCTTAGCTTCAGTTGGTTCTCATTTACTTTGCAGATGAGCACCCAGAAACAAAGAGGCCAAATGATTTGCAGTGAAAGTGAATTATAGGCTTAGCTTTGACCCCAGAGGGCTAACTTCAGGGTCTTGAGGGACTCTGACACTATCAGAAGCACATTTACTGGTAGAACAATGGAAGAATTTCTCTTAAGTTGTGCTGACACTGGCTGCCAGCACCATTTGTGCTAATTTGTGCTGGCAATGGAGTGACATCTATTACTGGTCTCTGAGTTTTCTATGTCATAAAATACCTGAGTATAATATGTCATAATATTATGTCTGCATAGCATATCATAATCTGCTTATGTTCCATGAATTTGACCCCTATAATGTTCGTAGAACATTGTTATGTAACAGGGGCAAGGCCTTTTCCTCAAAAAGTTGACAGTTCATGAAGGCATTGTGCTAAATTAAGTAATCTTGGCACAGAAAGACATATTAAAAGTTAATTTCATAGAGGTGGCATGTAAAAATCTCAGCCATTAGAGGCAACATAGGTCAGAACATAGTGGGAGGTTAGATCATGGATGCTAAATTGTGTTACACAGTAGGAATGAGTGTTTTGGTGGTCTATTAGAACAACCAAGTGGCCATGACAAAAACATGCTGTATGTTTTATGTGGAGCAGAAGGGCTTGAAATTTTCCAACACAAAACAATAAATAACCATAACTATATACTGCGTCCACGTGTGAAACCATCACTGGACTCCATGTGCATGTTGGTTTTTAAGAATATCTCAGTTCAAGAAGAAGGCAATACGTCACTAAAGCATTTCACAACTATGTAATAACTGTCAGAGGTGAGTCTGTGATGTCATGGAGGCATAGATCAGGTCACGAACCCTACCCAGCTCAGCTCACAACTCAGGAAGAGGTGGTGCCTTTAGACTAGGTAAAGAAAGTCTTGATGAGGTTAAATACCCTGGCCATAGCCACACTGTTGGGAACTGCAGGAGTGGGTAGAGGGGTGGGGGAGAGGAACTGGGAGGGGAGGATGGGGGGAGACTGTGGCCAGGATGTAAAATAAATTGATGAATAAAAAATATACCTGAATGGAATTTATATATTGGGGACTAGAAGAGGAGGATGGGGTGGAGCCTGCAGAGAAGTAGTTTCTTGTGCAACAAACTGCTTGTGGAAATGGAAACATTTCTGCCCCTTAATTTTCCATTTGAAATCCTGTATTCTGCCAAGGGGTTTCCATGGGAAGGGCTTGAAGGAGGCTGTTTGGATCTCTAGTAAAACTCAACAAGTTCAATATCATAAAACAAAACAAAACAAAATCTCTAGGCCATAACTCTGAATGAGAAGGAAATTCTAGGTCAAGGTTTTCCATGACTCAGTAACAGAGTTATGGCCTTTTCACGTGCCCAGTGAAAGCCTGGCACCTGGACCCATGATGCCAAGCGACTTAGTCAAAATGAAAGCCTTGAAGCCACCAGCCACATCTTCCGTGGACAGATCACAGTCAGGTTCCCTGGGAGACAACTGTTTCAAAAATTGTACTTTTCCATCATCATGGTTTGAAATGTCAATTTTGCTAAAAGAAGGGAAAACCCAGGAAATTCCTTCCTATGCAGTCATCTTCATGGGGCACAGTGAGAGAGACTCCAGGGGCAGTGTTGACACGCACTGTCCCCAAAGCACTGTCCCAATGTGGAGGAGTACATTACGCCATCATTTTTCTTGACTTGACACAGTTTCTTGCAGAGCGAGCCCAGGGCTTACCTGGCATTGGATACTTCCCTAGTCTGTTTCTGAAACTTCTCATCCAGGAAGGAAGCCAGTCTGTTAAGAAATGTGCTTTCTACTCCCTTACCAGAGAGGCTGCCTTCCTTTTGAATTTAGCTATGTTATCTCAGACATACTTGAGCTCTATCCTACATTGGGTTCTGAAGTGTCTAGAGTCACGGAGATTTCTAGTCTCTTTTTATTATATACACATCAAACTGTAGAAAATATAATACCTTCCTGCTCATCACTCCATTCTCTTAAATCATTCATTCTCACTTGTCCCATAGTCAGGGTAAGTCATATTAACTAATAGCCCCTACAATAAGCTCCTAAATTTCAGTGCCGTAACACAAAGGAAGTTTACCTACGTTCACATAATGTTTATGTACAAGTTTGGAATGGAACCTAGACTTCTTTGACAACATTTGTAGTAGCTTTTGTAAGCCTGCCTGCCTTTCTTTTCTTCCCTCCCTCCCTCCCTCCCTCCCTCCCTCCCTCCCTCCCTCCCTCCCTTCCAGGACATGGTCTTTCTATATAGCTTTGGTTGTCCTAGAACTCACTATGCCAACCAGGCTAGCCTGGAACTCATAGGGATGAATCATTTCAGCAAAATAATAGTATTTGGTTTTCCCTTAGGTCCATGGATTATCTAATCTCAGATTCAGGGCCACCCAAGCAGTGTCAATAGTGGGATGGGTTCCATCTCAGGGAGTGGCTTTAGATGCAGATAGTGGCTGGTCATTCCCACAGCACAGAGGTCACTGCTGCAGGTAACCCTTGTAGATCTAAGGGTCTGTAGCAGGGCTGGTGTTTATGTTTTTCCTCTAGTAGTGCAAGAGTACCTTCCGGCACCATGGACACTAGTCAGTAGGGGCGAAGACTCTAGTTAGGCACCAGCTTTACTCTCTGGTGCTCAGTAAAATATGTAAGTGTTGTTTTCAGCAACAGGGCTTTATCAGTTTATGGAAAGCAACCAATAGACTTGGAAATAGCCTGAGTTATCGGAGGGTTTCTAGGGGGCCCCCTATGGCCAACAACTCAATTAGATGCAACCCATTCCTCGACCTGGAGGTTTTACTTGGTGGCAAGAGATGCCTTGTTGGAGCTTTGTCTCCTCTGTTTTTGTTGCTTCTATCTAGATTCCTTTCATATATGCATATAGTTTAGATGCTTCTAAACCTAGTAGGTTCCTGGAAGATCCCTCGTGTGGCCACTAGTGTTAGCTGTCCCCTCCCAGTATTCCCTCGCCTGCCTCTTCCCCCGTTTCTCCCGTTGCCCTCCCTGTCGAGCCCTCCTGAGTAGCCCTTAGCTGCACGTTCAGAGCAGATCAGGTTTACTGTGGGGAGTGACGTCTGTGTCATTCAGAGGAGCATCACTCCTATAGAGAATTTTTACCTGCTTCTTAGGCATTATGGGAGTTGAGTCCCTCAAAGTGTTAGCGTATCCTGATTGGCTTGAATCTGAACCTTGGTTGCTTCCATAGAAGCCAGGGTGGCGTCACTGAGGGAACCAGCCATGACAGAAGCAGTCAAAGCCAGCGATGTTCACCAGAGTTTGGTGTTACTGTCAAGCACGCTGCTGCACAAGGCTTTATTTTCATAAAAGCGAAGCTGCAGAGCTCTGGCCAGAGAAAACTGGAGACCTTAGTCAAACCGAGAGCACCACTCCCTATGAGTTTACCCAAGAGCCCATGGAACATGTCATTGGACTTTTGGAGTCCGCCTGGATATGGCATTTCACTCAGTTCACACCACGGCAGGCCCACTGCTCAAGGTCTCCCTAAAGCCACACCGTCTATGATACTTCATGGGCCAAATTCTTGGTTGTACACGTCCATGGTGTGATGACACCACTATGGGAATGCTTGTGCAGCCTGGGGGCTGCGAGGCTGCAGTGGAAACCACGAGGTTGTCCCCGGCAGATGTGGGACATAACGGGGGTTCACCGTACTGAGCAGCCACGGATGCAAACATCCTCGGCATGAGGTAGGCCCCGAGGGAGACTGTTGCTCACTCAAGCTAATACGTGTTAACCAAACTGGCTTTTTCGTGGATGTTAACTTGGCCTCCGGAAGTACATGAAATGGACCTCTGACACATGCTTGTACATAGTTTGGTACAATTCCCCTTTTTTTCCAAAAGGCAAAAATGTGTAGTTGATCCTAGAACTATTTTCTGAGCTTCTCTCTTAACAACTTGCACATAAGTGCCTTATCTGTTTCTGCCTGCTCACCCCTTCCTGGTCCAGCCTTTTGTGTTGCCAACAGCGAGCGTGTCATGTGCTGAGTCTGGAAGGGTAGATGGACGTTCCCATGTAAAGGGAAGGAAGGAACAGGTAACCTGTACTGGGTGACGGTCTCATTCAGCTCCTTGTCATGAGAGAGAAAAGAACGAGGGGGCATATTTGTAAAGCTGGGACACACAGATGGGCAGGGTTTGTGTAGGTCACCTGATACCATGTGACCTTGCTGCGGGGTATGAATTTTATGTGGCTACTGAGAGATAAAACTGCCTGAACCAGGCTCGCATGTGTGAATGTGTGTGTGTGTGTGTGTGTGTGTGTGTGTGTGTGTGTGTAGTATGAAACCAGAGTTTTAAAGAGAATAGCATTCTGAAGAGTTACGATAAGTCAAAAGGAGCAGCAGCTAAAAACAAACAGTCCCCAGCTCTGGTGGCTTAGGACACACACACTTTGCTCACGCTCTCTGACTCACCGAAGGGCTGAGGGCTCCACTTCCCATGGTTATCAGTTGGGTTCCGGGCTAATGGGCACATGCACATTGTATGATCATCACAAGTCTCTGTGACTCACTGGGAGAGATGAGACAGTAGAGAAGCATGGAGCAAGTAAGGACCCCTGCTGGCCTTGCAAACCACCCCCATCCCAAGGGAAAGAAGATCTCTCTGTGTTCCTCGGGAAAGAAGGCCCTGGAATATTGGTAAATACTACAGATGTCCACCCTGCACGGCAAGCCTTGTGTGTGGGCAGTAGAGCCACATGAGGGATTGGAAGTTGCGCTCGTGAGGTGGAAAAGAAGACCATTCTAACCAGGTATTTGTGATTATAGTGGTTTTCAGCGCTAAAGACCGAGACACGTGTAAAGGGATCTGTCAGACCGGATCTGGGCCCATCGTAATGACCTCATCGTATCCAGATTATGTCTGGAAAGACTGTTTCCAAGCAGGATGCCATCTAAGATGCAGTGGATTTGAACTTCAGTACATCTGGGTGGAGGGTGCCGTTTAACCCACAGATTACTGTGGGTCTTCTAGGGGTCGATAGAAATGTTCTAAAGTTAGTTGTGAGAGTTGTGCAACTCTGAATATTGACTGACGTTTCAGATCAGTAAACTGTATTGAAATTATACATCAGTAAGGTTTTTAAGTGAGAGGGAAACGAGAATGCTATAAGATTTCTGTTTCTTAGAAAAAAAAAGGGTAAAACAAGGACCTTGTAGTCGGAAACCCTTAACTAAAGAAAGGTTATGGACTTGGTAGAGCACTTGCCTGGTATGCTATGTGCCCTGAGTTTGAACCCAGCACCAAACCCTTACCTACATACATGCTCACATGTATGTAGTCACACACATTTGGACATGCATCAGACTAATTTAAATGCACGCCAAGAAGAGTCCAGTAAGGGTGATGTGGGTAACAGTAGAGGGCACTGAAATTGTTTCTTTTCCCTTCTTTTCTTTGGTGACATGAGAAGTCATTGTGGGTATGTTAGAATCTGCACATGCGGTTTCCCCATGCTGAAGGGCCTGACTCCTCTTGAGGTTTAGCCCTGCAGGCTGTCTGGACATGTCAGGCTGGCCAGTTGCTCCTGGTCCTGGATTCCCTGGCTTTGATGGTCTTGTGGGATCTTTGCTTTTGAAGTTGGCATCACATCATTCTGCCACCACTCACCGCTGAAATGGAAGCCAAACGATCATTTTGAAGCACTTCTAATTGCTTTTGATGCCACTGGAGAAGCTACACATGTTCTCTGTGGAAGGGGGAAAAACCCTTTATCTAAGAGCAAATCACGCTCTCTAAATGACAGAAATGTTTGGCTGGAGTTAAAAACTAAAGGTTAAGGATAAAGGTCCGTTTTATTTTATATTTAATCCCCCGGCCTTGGTTCTGTTGGAGCTGCACGGGGAGGGGGTAAAGCAAAGGTCAGCATCGACTCAGAACTGACCAGTTCATGTGTGAGGCAGGATTTTTAAAAGGACATCTAACGACACCAACTTGTTTTCATTAGCAGACTCGGGTCTTTCGGTGCCCACGCGCCAGCTGTTTAGGGGTGCACTGCTGATGTGCTGGTTACAAGAAGAAACCACGGTTACTTTCTTTATTTACACCACAAGTAAAGACTGCTTATGGGAACTAAGAGTCTTAAGAGTCCCCAGTTTGCTGTCACTTTACTGTACCCTGGTGGTGGACTCAGTGGTGACCAACACAAGTGTGGATTTCGAGGCGCTGTGCTTTATGACATCCACTGAAAAGTTGGGGACTCAAACTCATCTCTTACTCTGTGCTTCGGCCTCAGTGTCTTGAGTTGTCCCGGAGGGATATAGATACAGATGGAGATGAAGTCACGGAGGTCAAACAGCTTAAGGAAGAGTTTATTTGGTTCGCAGTTTGAGAATACCGTCATGGCAGGGATGACGAGGCTGAACAAGGAAGCAGGCTGGCTCATATCAGGAGGTGGTCTCTGGGAGGGGAGCAGTCTCAGGCTGCAGTAGGAAGAAGTTGTGACTGATGTTGTCTGTACATGCTATCAGCATCAATACTCATATCAGAGCAAGGTTTTGATGATCCCTTGAGTCCGAGGCATAGGTGTCCTAGACATGGCCATCCTCACGCCCCCACATCCTCAGGGCCGCCTTGCAAAGAATTCAACCATGCTGCACATTGGCAGGAGTCTCTATGGCCCTGTCCCTCTTGCTTCTTCCATGCCTATGAAACAAGTGTCACCTGGATAATGTGTATTAGTTGTGTTTTTCTGGCTGTGATGAAATACCATGAGCAAAAGCTAGTTGGAGAAGAAAGAATTTATTTTAGCTTGTGGTTCCAGAGGGGAAATCCAAGACGATGAAGCAGACAGCTAGAACAGGAAGCTGGATGATCACGTCTTTCATCCACACACAGGAAGTAAAGAATGAGAACAGGAAGTGCTGAAAGACTACAAACCCTTAAAGCCCAACCCCATGACGTACTTCCTCCAACAGCCTCCTTATGGCTCCATAACCTCTCCAAACTGCACTACCAATAGGGGATCAAATGTTCAAACATACCTTATCAGAAGGAGGTGCTAAACCCAGCACCTGATGTCACCATATTCTGCTGCCAGCTCAGAATGGAACCATGGGTCATGGTTGCAGCAGCCTGCATACCTTCCAAGCTGACCCTAGGGAAACACTTCACTAGGCAGTGGCTGTCAAGCAGAGAACATAATCGGTGGCCTTCTCAGCTCATTCTCCTTCCTTTCCAATAACTTTGTAAGTCACAAGCCTTTGGAGCCTTTAATGGATGGGATCTTGCCCTCAGGGATCTTTCTTACTATTTGATAGCAGAATGGAAGGAATGATAAACAGCCCCCAATCCTGAGCAAGCAACTTTTCAGTGTCTCTACCGCAGTGACTTGAACTCATATTCTAGATTATGGGTTTTTATTAAATGCAAGGGGCCATACTCGTATTTAAAAAGTACTCGTTATGTGTCTGAACGTCAGACTCGTGTACTGTACTTTTATTTGGCCCTGTGTCCTGATGAGCCTTTGATTGCTTTGTTAATTAAATCCAGACCCCGATCTAACCTTGTCCAGCTACGATGGGGTCTCTTTCCACTGGCATTGGAGACACCACAGCCTCATGGGCATGAGTCAGCCCGGTCCTTGGCTTTCTGTCTAACCACAACCAGGACTTGACCAAGGCAGTCCCCAGCCTCACATACTGCAGAACACCCTGAGTTCTCTGAAAGCTTTTTGGCCCCTTCAAAGCTGTACGCTCTGAGCTGGTTTTGCTTTAAGGCAGAGCTAGCAGAGGAAAAGCTGGTTGCTACCAGAGGTCAGCACCTCTTTTTACGTCCTCTCTAGCCCGAGGGCAAGGCTTGGGCTCTGAGGCCTGCAGGGCTGGGGAGGAACAGTGGCTTTCCACGGAGCAGAGGACTAGGGGTCCTTGGGAAACAAGAACCTCCTGCTTCTTCCATTCCGTTCCTAGGCCGAAATGCCTGTGGGTTCTCACTGCAAAAGGAAAACAACCACCAAGCATGCATCCAGGATTAAAACCATTTCCAAAACACATTATTAAAGCAAGCTGTGACCCACATATTTGTTGTCTGCTTAGTAGTTTTTCAACCTATTGAAAAGACTGGAAAAAGTGAGGCACCAGAAAATAAAGGCGGTGGGGGTGGAATTGTTGGTGGATGGCTCTCTGGAGATGTGTTGCGACATCTGAGTTTCAAACACACCAGCTTTGATGTGCAGGATGAACCCACTCGGCTGAAACCATCACTGAGCAGGGATAGCAGCGAAGGGTGGCGGGTGGCGTGGGGTCTACTGCCTGGATGTGAGTGCGTTTTTGCAATGAAAGAGAAGCAATGGGAAACAGTTGTTAGGAGCACAATGTAAATCCTACAAAATGAGTAGTTCAGCCACAAACAGGTCCTAGTGTACAAAGAAACGGGCCGCCTTCATGGGCAGCTATGCATAGGGCAGCAAAAGCTAGCGGTAGAGCCTTGAGGCCTTAGCGCCAGGGACAGCTTTTCTCATCCCCATACCTCAAGTACTTCACCACTAGTGGACCCTCTCATCACCTTCAAACACCTCAGAGGATTTGATAGAAGCCGGTCCTCCAAGGCACTCAAATCCGGGGGATTGTTTCGTTAGCTTCAAAAGTGGCCCCAACAGAATATCTTCCATTAGAATCTAACTCGTTCTTTCCCCTCTTTCCTTAAAGGATAAGACTGTGTGGGTCATTAGGGTAATATTACCTCAGAGAGAGACTGCAATGTAGTCCTTAGCCCTGCAGTTTGCCTGAGACTTTATGGGCGCAGGGTACAAAGCTACCTGCATGGTACATGCAGTTACAGAAGAGGCCACTAGATGGAGACATGAGTCATAAGAATGTGACCTGTGGCCCAGTGCTCTTGCTTTTCCGCACTGTTTATGGTCCCTGATAGTCGCTGATGCTTATTTTCTGCAAACATATTGATACCGATGTTCATGTTAACTGCTAATGCACATTAGTGACTGTCGTGAGGACTCTTTCTCGAGCCAGGTATGCCAGTGTAGTGTGCCTGCTGCCTATATCCTCAGAAGGCAGAGGCAGGAAGAACATACATTTGAGGACAGCATGGGCTACGTAATACATCTAAACCAAACAAGACAAGAAAAACACACAGTCATACTCTTTAGAGAAAGAGTTAAAGACTGTGTGGGCTGGCATCAAGGGTGCACCTTCAGGCTGTGTGCTGCTAACCTTGACTTTCCGCCCTCTTTTAAGGAAAGTATTTCAAAGCCTTCTGCATAAAAACAGCTGGCATTAAATGCTCCCGTACAGATTTTTTCCACTCCTGTAGAAACCTTTTTTTTTTATCTCTGAATGCCTCTTCCTTTCTTAGCAGAAGAATGAGGAGGAGGAAAAATTCTATGTTTAATTGTGTATATCTGTGAGTAGGTATGTGCATGTGAGTGCAGGTGCCCATAGAAGCCAGAAGAGGGTGCTGGATTCCCCTGGAGCTGGAGTCACAGCCCATTGTGAGTAGCCTGATATAGGTGCTGGGAACTGAAACTGGATTCTCTGTAAGAGCAGTAATGCTCTTAACTGATACACCATCTCTCTAGACCCCCTTCTCTCCTTTAAGAGGGAAATTGAGTTTTGTCCTCCAAAGAACTAGAGTACAGCAGAGCAGTCGCTAGACATGGTGTGCAAAAACAACTCTCTGGTCACACGTCTGTAGGCCTAGCACTAATGACTCTCTTCTCAGCCTAGAGGATTTAATAGGCAACCATCTCCACACTCCTTCCTCCCTTTAAAATACTAATATATTTAAATGAGCATGGTATGACTGCTAATGGCTTGAGCCCTGTTCCACTATCTTTTGCCTTCACTAGTCTTCATTTATGTAGGGATATTAAGTTATTAACTTCCCTAGGATTGTAATGACTAAGTGAGACACTGCTCATTATAGACTCTAGAATGTCACATAATAATTATTCACTTTGTGTGATGATTTTCTTTTTAATTTATTTTCTTGTACAATACATTGAAACCATAAAATTATCTACTTTTAAAAAGCAATCACTGTAGAATAAGTGACCTCTCCTAACACAAAGGAAGGAAGCTTAGCTGAACAGAGCACACACAGGACCTGTGAGCTGCGAGCCCTCATGAACTTCTAAGGACACATCAGGCTGCTCACAGTGGTCCATGACTTCAGCTCTAGGGGATCCAGTACCCTCTGCTGGCCTCTGCTGAAAGTCTCCTGTGTCCAGGCCTGAGCTAAGCATGTTATATTTGCTGGTGCCGACAACAGCCCTGGAAAGTGGAAATGTTTTGACATGGAAGACCCACATAGTCTGCTCCGCACCAGTCAAAACTGGTTGGAACCAGTTTGAACTGGTCAGGACCGGTCAGAACTGGTTTGAGCCGGTTGGAACCAGTCGGAACTGGCCTAGACCAGTCTGAACCTGCTGGGACCGGGCAGAACTGGCCGGAACCGGTTTGAGCAGGTCAAAACCGGTTGGGACTGGTTCGGACCGGTCGGAACCAGTTTGAACTGGTCATAACCAGTTTTAAGCCGGTCTAAATCGGTTGGAACCAGTGTGAACTGATCAAGGCTGTTCTGAATAGTCTGAACTGGTTTTAACCGGCCGGAACCAGTTTGAGCTGGTTATGGCCGGTTTGGGCCTGCCTGAACAGGGTGGGACTGGTTTGAGCTCATCGGAACTGGTTTAAACTGGTCGTGACTCGTTTGAGCCTATCTGAACCAGTTGGGGCCGGTTTGACCTGGTCTAAACTGGTCAGAACTGCTTTGAACTGGTTGGGACCAGTCAGAACCGGTTTGAGCCAGTTGGAACTGGTCAGAACCGGCCTAGACTGGTCTGAACTGGTCGGGACCAACCTAAACTGGTCGGAACCTGTTTGAACCGGTTGGGACCTGGTTGAACTAGTCGGAGCCAGTTTGAACTGGTCTGAACTGGCCTAAACTGGTCTGAACAGGTTGGGGCCGGTTTGAGCAGGTCTAAACCCGTCAGAACTGGTTTGAACTAGTCGTAACAGGTTTGAGCCAGTTTGAACCGGTTTGCGTGTCAGGAACAGTGAGACGAACCCAACTGAAGACAGGAAGGGACCAGCGGGAACCAGAATCCTCATGTTTTCTCAATGGCTGCCAGGCGTAGAGGGCCATGGACGGCTGGAATGCCATTTCCTGCCCAGCTCCAGTTCCCAGTGCCTTTGCTCCCCTGCCTGTGAGTTTTCTTGCTGCATGCCCAGGAGGAAGGAGATGCTCAGAAGCAGTAGAAGTATCTGCAAGAATTCTGGAACTGTGCCTGGCCCTAAGGTGGGCTTGAAGCCGAGAAGTCCAGATACGGGCTCTGGCCTGGTGCTTCTCAATGCTGCTTCTTCAGTGTGGCTTTGCCTAGCTGCAATTGTTCAACAGAGGGGTTTCCCTCCATATGCCGTTGGTTGTTCATGAAACCTGCTTTAGGATGTAGTTGGTTTGTTTTACTTTTGGGGTAGGGGTCTGCCATCTATCTCCCAAATAAATACATGGAGATTTATTCTTACTTATGAATGCCCGGGCTTAGCTTGGCTTGTTTCTAGCCAGTTTTTCTAACTTAAATTAACCTGTTTCTCTTTAACTATGATTTTTGTCTCCGGAGTTTTTACCTTTCTTAATTCTATATGTCTTTCTTCCCTTTTTACTCCATGGCTTGTTTTATGGCTGGTAGCTGGCCTCTGTCATCCTCTTATTCCTCCCTCTTTTCAGCCTAGATCTCCTCCTATTTATTCTCTCTACCTGCCACCCTACCTATTTCTCTTCCCTGCCTAGTTATTGGCTGTTGAGCTCTTTATTAGAGCAATCAGGTGTTTTAGACAGGCAAACTAACACAGCTTCACAGAGTTAAACAAATGCAACATAAAAGAATGCAACACATCTTTGCATCATCAAACAAATATTTCACAACATCCGGGAGATGGGAATGATTTAGAATTATGTAGAAGTCCTCTTTGGAGGCAGGTCCCTGGCTTCTAGTAGTCTAGGTAGAATTGGGGTGGGGTGTCCACCTCCACTGAGGTCAGCATGACGTCTGGGATGTCATGTTCATTGGCCCCGAGCTGATTGACACAACATAAAGACTTTATAAAAAGCAAGCAGTTTGGTATTAAACCTCTGGGCAACTAGTACACACTACCATGGCTTCTTTAAAAAAAGTAATTCAAGTGAAAAAGTTAGAAAATTCCCTATATTTTGTAAAAAGAATCAAAATGAGAACCTTTTCAGTGTTTCCCGCTGGGTGGTGCTTTCGTTTCATTTCGCTCTAGGATTCTAGTCCCAGGACAAGGTCCCAGTCTAACTTAGCCCTGGCAGGCCATTGCTCTTTGGAAGTCTTAGAGTGGATACATTTGTATAGATAGAATACCCCTCCCATCCCTTTCTCCCTCTTCTCTCTCTGTCTCTCTTTCTTCCTTCCCCTCCTCCTCTCCTTTTCCCCTCATACTCACTGAGTTCATTTTTCTCTGGTTCTTCTCCCCCACTCTGGATGTCTGTGAGCATCTTCTCTGTGGGACCGTCAGGTTGAATGTGAGAACAGCTTATGATGTTTTCCAGCCACATTCTTGTACCCGTTAGGACCCAGTGCAGTGATTCCTTCATAAAGCAGACCCCGGATGACTGATTCAGGAATCGAGGGACAGTGGTGTGCTGTGTGGATGCATTTAGTTATCCAGCTGTTTCTGGGATTAGCAAGCATTGTTTTGCGAATGGCCATGGGGATGTTTAAAGCCTTACACATCTGGGTTCTGACCAGCAACTTGGCACTGTTGTGGTCAGCGTGAAAGGAGGCAGTGTGACAGGCACGCCTGTTCACACACTGGGTCGGGGGCTGGATTTGGCCACCAGTTGTAGTTTTACTGGCTACATTAGAATTAAAGAGGCGTCACCGTGGCAAAGAGGTTTCGTGAGTCTGTAAGTGGGACAGTCCTTGCTCAGCTTTTCCCCAGCTCCACTTCCTTTTCCATGTGAGTCCAAGAAGCCAAGTGTCCCTGACTCCTCCTCACTTTGACCAATCCTGGCTCATGAACTGTCTCTAGAAGTGATGTCTTCTCCGCGTAGGCCTGCTCACAGAACTTCCTGCCCACTGGTCCACATTCTTCTTCCTTGTCTGCAGGTGTAGAGGACTCCAGGGCTTCCATCACTCTCTCTGGCTAGCGACAGTGGGAGGACTAGATGCAGAGGCTCCTGTGAGGTGGATATGTGATGGTTTTGTAAATGAGAAATATTTACTGGGTGTATGCTCTCACAGAGCTCCCAGCTGTAATCATTAGTGTGATAATAGAGCAATAATTGTGTGATCAACGCAGGCTAGAGATTAGTGTGCAAAGCAGGTGCTTTGGGAGCGGTTCCTCGGTGCGCAGTGATTCACGGGACTATATGGTTGGAATGTGGGAACTTGCTGTTGAGTGGAAGCTTTCTGTTGAACCTAATGCTGTTCTGCAAAGTAAAATCCACTTCAAAGAATTAAATAAAATGAAAAAAAAAGAAAAAGAAAAAGACTTAGGGAAGAGAAAAATATCCGGCTGACAATTGGCATTGATTTTTTATTATCAGAGATAGTGTGCCCCTGTTCTTATACCCGGGGGCGGGGGGGGGCACTTCTACCACACAACCCTGCTGCGCCACCAATGCAACCCTTTGTGTATACACTGGCTACACAGATGTGGTAATGAGCAGACGGCACCGCAGACATGTCTCTGTTCACTATTGAGGGCTGCGTCTGAGCAGCTGCCTCAGTATCGCTGGACTTGAGGGGCAGATCTGGTGTCATCTGCGGTTTACCTCCCCAGACTGTGCAATCAAATTGCTCCACACAATCTACCAGTTTCTGAGGACTTGCTGCGCACAGCCCCGTACCTATCAGAACCCTCCACCCAGGATCCAGAGCAAGATAATCCCCACATCTGCTAGCCTGGCCTTTGCTTAATGCAATGTTTTCTTTCCTTCGACTAGGAAAATGCCCAGATCATCAGAGAAGTGGAAGTAGACAAAGTCTCGGCACTCTCCCGGGACCAGGTGGCAGCCATCAAGCAGCTGTGGCTGGATCCGGGAATCCAGGAGTGTTACGACAGGAGGCGGGAATACCAGCTGTCAGACTCGGCTAAGTAGTGAGTACTCCGCCCCGACACAGCCGCGGCCACCCTGCTCTTAGGCCAACTCTGCAAGACTTTACTCCTTGCTCTGAGGAAAGGGGGTGGTCTTTCCCGACCCCTGGCTCTGACTCTTAGCATTTTCTTTCCTAATTTTCTCTGGGTTCCTATATGTACCCTGGGGTCAGTACCCACTTTTGCCCACCTAATTAAATTGGAAATTCCCTTAGCAGAATGGATCTAAGGTGCTGGAATTGTAACTTAAGCAAAGAACACACCTGCCCTGGCGGTGCCCTTTCTTCTCGAGGTACTCCTTTGGAAACCACAGGCAGGTGTAGGATTTACTTAAATCAGCCACTGGTCTTGCGCTACCCTCTAGTGGTAGACATCGGTATCTGCAGGACCAGCACACAAAACTTTTTTTTTTTTTTTAGTTTTTAAAAACTATCATTTTATTGTTCTACATTTTTGTAAACTAACCACATGGCCATCACATATTTCCAAAGTCCATATTTATGTTTCATAAATATTTGCCATCACAGTATCACTTTTTTCTTTGCATTTACATTTAGTTTTTCAATGTTTTCCAATAGTCACAAAATTTTCCATTAAGATTAAAAAGTAGAAGCCAGATGGTGGTGGCACAGGCCTTTAATCCCAGGATTCAGGAGGCAGAGGCAGGTGGATATCTATAAGTTTGTGGACAGGCTGGTCTTCAAGAGCTAGTGTCAGGACAGGCTTCAAATCTACAGAGAACCCTATCTCAAAAAAAATTAAAAAGTAGAATAGACATTGCTATCATGCATATATTTGATTTTATTGTTTTGTTTATGAGTGTTCTGCATGCATGTCTGTGCACAATGTGAAGCCTGCTAATTTTACATTTTGACAACATCTCAATTTAAAAAAAATGTTTTACCTTTTTCTGAACATTTTTGTTTTTATTTTTTTAACATGTTTCATCCCAGTTGGGTTATCACAATGGGTAGTAGTGAGTTTTTTGTCTATATTTTAAAATGTTAAGTATGTATATTGTGTTATGTAAAATGTATATCATCATTCATTGAAGATGTTTAATGATTAGCTTGAAGCGAAAGTTTCAAAATTAATAATTGTATACTGAGGTAGGACAGTTGAAAAACTAAAGAAAGACTATTTTTATTGTATGAGACACATGAGAAAATCTTCTTCACACAAAACTTTTTGACCCTTTCAGAAAGTCCTACCTCTTCCGTATTTTGGATCCATAGAGCTTTAAACCATCACCCCACCAAAATCTCTATTGCACACCACCTTGGAGAGACTGCAACGTTTCCCTTTCTTAAGAGTCCCCGGGGACTGTGTGTCATCCAGTAGGTGACTGAGCGCACAGACTATTTCTTGGGTTGCTGTCTGTTTGTACTTCTGTAGCTCATCTTTTCCCCTCCTCCCAGGACCATGACACCCCCACCCCCAAAACACCCGATTTCTCATAAGTGTTGGCCTTCTCTTGAGCTAGCTCAAATCGGACAAAACAGCTGTCAGGAAAGGCATGGTTAGTTTATGTGGCTTTAGTGACCTTGCCTAGACATTCGTCCCAGGCAGTGTGCAATTAATTCCAGGTTGGAGCAGCTGATCCAACTACATCAGCAAAAAATCACCATGTCAGGAAAAGAAAAGAAGCCACGACGTTGGCAATGGAGAAGGGAGGAAGAAAGTCTAGGGAGTCAGGGGGCTGCTCACAGCCACTCCCCACCCCCAATTCCCTCCCAGAAGCAGCCTGCTGTTGCTGGTGTTGTGACAGTGTTGTGGGTTCACACCCATTTGGAGAAAGCTTACCAGAACTGCTGTAGGACTAGTTCAGTGGAAATCATGAAAACTTAAGCAAGTTCACTGGGAGGCATGGCGGGATGGCCGGGGAGGTAAACGGATTATACAGAAGACAACAGCAATTAATAAAGGCAGACATATGCCAGTCCTGAGAGTCTGTAGGTGTGGTGGCACAGGCCTGGGATAGCAGCCTGGGGAGGCAGGAGCAGGAGGATCTCCAGCCAGCCTGTGACCCTAGGCTAGACCCTGTCTTAAAAAAAAAAGGGAATAAAAGGTTATTTGTGCATTTTCTTGGTTCAGGCCTCTGGTTCTGTTGCTCTAGCGTCCAAACACCGAGAAGGAGTCGCCCCCAGAGACTACCTCACACACCACAGCCGATGCAAAAGCATGAGGATTTTATTAATTCTGTCATGACAGGGTCCCTCAGCATTCGGGAAGCCGAGAGACCTCGAATAGCTGGTACAGTTTACTTTTAAAGGGGTCACAGAAGCAAGGGGGGTTGTTCTTTGACTATTCTGATTGGCTTATTTGAAAGGGCTATTACCAATAATTGACTGGAGAGCTGTTGCCAGATCAGATGAGGTAAGAGGTCATTTTGACCCCGTTTCCCAGGGGACCGAACCAAAGCATACGTATATAGGTAATTGTTCAGGAACTGAGTACGTGCGAGTGTAGCTGTTAGGTCCTTGGTTCCCAGGGGAGGAGGGGAAGCACTATGGCACAGAGGCTGAGAGGATTCAGAATTGTCAAAAATAGCTTCAGGATTGTCTTAAAGTCTTACAGTTCTCTGTCATCTGCTAGTAATGTCTGCATTTTTAGATATGCATTTTTTTTTCAAGACAGGGTTTCTCTGTGTAGCTTTGGTGTCTGTCCTGGAACTCACTCTTGTAGACCAGGCTGGCCTCAAACTCACAGAGATCTGCCTGTCTCTGCCTCCCGAGTGCCAGGATAAAAGGGTATGCGCCACCACCACCTGGCTTAGATTTGCATTTATACTGCCCAGGTGAGTGTACCAGATAGCATGCCAAGGGCTATGTGGCTACCAACCAATGCCCTCTAACCTTAGAAATGGCACGGTCTGCTGTTCTAATCACTCTTCAGTCCACCCATCACTGTGGTGTGTCTCCCTTCTCACCCATTCATAATTTTGGGCCACTTTCAGAGTCCCCAGCAGATGCCCCAAATCACAGATGATGGCATTGTATTCTATGTTTTTCCCTATACAGACGCAGCATAAGATGAACTGATAAATTAGGTATAGCAAGAGCTAGTGAGTAAAAGTTGAGCTATTTGGTTACCAGCGCTGTGATCCCATGGCAGTTAGTGGGATAACTGGCCCAGCTACTGAGTGACTACCAGGTGGGTGGGATACACTAGGAGAAGCCTGTTGCACATAAAGGACCAGTGACGGATCTTATCCTGCTACTCAGAATGGCACTGGATTGGAATCTCATGAATTGTTGTCTGTAGCTTTGCGAAACACAAAAGCAACACAAAAAGAAAATGAATTACTTACTTCCGGTATTATTTTCCCATTTTTTTTCTTTTGGATCATAAATGGCCATGGGTGGAGCAGGACACAGGATACAGGGAGAGTGCTGCTAAAAAGCGGGCCCAGCAGTGTGAAGTTGGTGAGGTCTATCGCCAGGGCAATGTGCTCAGCCCTGGATATTTAGGATGTGCTAGAGAAAGCAGCAGAGACAACGTCGTTGCTAGCTGAGGTCTTTTGTAAGGACTTAAGTGATTTTTTGAAGACACAGTCTCTAGCCCAGGCCGGCCTTGGACTCTCCATGTGACCCTAAACTTCGGATCCTCCTACCTCTACCTCCTGAGTGCTGGGATTGCAGGCATGCGCCACCATGTTGTAGGAGGTGCTGGCTTTAACCCCACGCTGTGTGCATGCTAGGCAAGTACTCTGAAAACTGAGCTACTCTCCCTGGTGAAGTGTATTTTAAAGGCATTCTTTTATTTGACTTTAGAAAAAAAAAAACCACATGTATTTTAAAGTCAGAACTTTACTACACATAAATACCAAATACCATGAGACAAACTTTGGATTATTTTAGATGTCTCACTTCCCAGGGTTCTTAACAGGAAAATGCTCTTATTTTGAGAGAATTGTTTCATGGCCTGTTTGACGACTGCGTATTTTCATAGAAGCTGTTCTTATCACTGATCGGAGCCTTCGGAGAACAATGTCTATTTATTAATGTTCTTGGGTAGAGGCAAGTGGGTGGGTCTGGCGGGTGAGGGGCCGGTATCGTCTCCCCCCTCCTTGGTCTCTAGGTTGCTGCTTCCCTCATGGCCACAGAGATGATGCAGCTGGGAACTGGGATGGGGTGGCCTGCATTCTCAGAAAGCTTCCAGATTTACCTGAGTCCTGACCCCTTCAGAATGGTCTTGGGAGGATCGAGGCCTGGCATAGTCACCTCTGCATGTTACTGCTGGTCTCCAAGTCTTGTGTGGGCCCTGTGGTCGGGGAGGACTTCCCTTGAGCAAGGAAGGCTGCTTTCCTTTCTCACAACGGAGCCTCAGCGTCTCAACTCTTTAATGTCACAGTTACCTGACTGACATTGACCGAATCGCCATGCCCTCTTTCGTGCCAACGCAACAGGATGTCCTTCGTGTTCGGGTGCCCACCACCGGCATCATAGAGTATCCATTTGACTTGGAGAACATCATCTTCCGGTAAGTCTGTCTCCCAGACAGAGGCCTTTAAGGGTCAGTCTGTTCGGGGGACATGTCCTGAGGTGTGTGTGTGTGTGTGTGTGTGTGTGTGTGTGTGCCGGAGTCACTAGAGATTGACGAGGGCATCAGATCCCCTGGATCACCATGTGGGTGCTCAGACTGAACTCAGGCCCTTTGAAAAGCAACGGGAGTTCTTAACCCCTGAGCCTCCTCTCCGACCCCTCGAAGCTCGTGTATCTATTATTCCTCTATCCTTCCTAACGACAATCATTGCACACCTGTCTAGCCCTCCCACATCGAGTTCAGTGTTATTGTTCCGTTTAGCTCTCCTTCAGCGTTGTCACGTGGAGAGGGTGGTATATAAATACTCTTCATGTCTCATTTAATGGGAGCTCTCTCCCTAGCTGACCAGTGGGTTTAAACCTTTTCAACTCCAAAGGCTGCTTGCAACCTCCCAGGCATCTCAGAATGAGTTTGCCAGAGTTTTGGTGGCCAGGTTTTGCCTTCAGAGCCACAGGACTATGCCGTGCACCGGGGGACCCCGTCTGCACTCTATGCGCTAGAACCCAGTTTGTGAGCTTCTGGCAAGGGGCTGGAGGTTGAGAATACACACGCAGAGACAGACCGACACACAGACCTTCTAACACTGGTACCAAAAGCCCCTCTTTAATAGCACCATGGAGGCTTAAATACCCTGCAGTCAATGACCAACAGGTGAAAATCCCATCCTCTGATCCTCTTAGCTAGGCACAGCTTCTAGTAACTTCAATTAGAAGGCTCTAGACAGGGAAGAGCAGTTCAAGGCCAGGACTCAATTAGTCCCAACAGGACTGGATTGAAATGCCCGCACCTCCACCGAGTGGCTCACAGCTACCTGTAACTCCAGCTCCAGGAGCCCTAGTGGCCTCTTTTGGCCTCCGGCCCCTGGTCTCATGTGCATGTCACACAGGTAAAGTCCTCAAAGACAGAATACAAATCATACATTTAAATACAGGACCTGCGGAAGAGGTCCCAGGAAGATGGCTTGCCTTTGTCCCATTTGTGCCCTAGGACTCCGTGTGGGCGGCTGGGGTAAAGGACTTCCGGAGCAGGTTCTTACCCAGCATCCCCAGGAAGGCTCCATCTGAGTCCTTTGCTTGGAATCCACCAATGGTTCCCCACTGCCCAGGGCAGCACCGTTCTAACACTAACCTTAAGAACCCCTTCCCTCTGAATCACCGAGGACCACAAAGGTTACTAACCCCGTGGTGTAAAGGCCTGCGTCCCGTTTCCCGGAGCTGTGCATTCCAACTCTGACCATCTCTCTCCGCTGAGCAGGATGGTGGATGTTGGTGGCCAGCGCTCTGAGCGACGGAAGTGGATCCACTGCTTTGAGAGCGTCACCTCCATCATTTTCTTGGTTGCTCTGAGTGAATATGACCAGGTCCTGGCCGAGTGTGACAATGAGGTATGCTGCCGGGGTGGGGTGGTAACTGTGGAAGACGGTCTTAGTTCTTCAGTTTTCTAGAAGCCGGCGCTCAGGTGTCTGTTACTAATGCGACCGACTGGTGCACTGCAGACCCATGTCCATAGTCCTCTGCAACTTAAATACTGTCACATGTCACTTAACAACAAAACACATCCTGAGACAGGCCTCATCAGATTTCAGAGCCAGGTTTGGTGCCGCAGCACTCAGGAGGCGAAGACAGGCAGATCTCTGAGAGTTCCTGGCTAGCCAAGGCTCCATAGTCTTAAAAAAAAAAAAAAAACCAAAACCCAAAACTAAACAAGACAAGAAACAACTAAAAAAGCACAAACCGACCAACCAGAAGAGACTTCATCTTCCTGTGACGAACTTAAATGGTGCAGCCTACTGCATACTGAGAGTTGTGGACCAGAACCCTAGATCCAAACTAGTTGCCCAGAATTTCCCAAAGAACATTTCCTGAGTCAAATACCAGACTCTGATTAGCTGACTGATGGCGGCTACGGTCTGAGAGTAAGGATGTTCACAAAGTCGTCCCCCACCCCCCAGGTAAATGTCATGGGTCATGAAGGGTGGAAAACAGGAAAAAGCAGACTGGGTCAAGAGAGCTCAGTTTACCAAGCCAGCCCTTAGAAACCATGTAAAAATCCAACCTACATACACAATACACAAAGCTAAGGTTCTTACTGCTGGTGGCATGTTGGTAAAAAAAATTACTGCCTTTTGGGTCCTGCGCTACAGCTATATTTGCTGGGTTCCAATGGGGCTGTTTCATTTCCAAGTCCCTTCAGAGACCCTAATACATACAGTATGGTCTAACAATTCTCCCCCATCCCACCTCTTTCAAGACTGGGTTTTGTGCAGTTTAAACTAGCCCCAAACTGACTATGAAGCAAAGGGTAACCTTCACTTTATTATCCTCCAGCCTTCCACTACACCTCTTAAGTGTTGGGATTATACCTGTGCGCCATTGTGTGGACTGAACCTGTGGCTTCATCATGCTAGTTCTCCCCAGCCCAGTATGTTTCTAACAGACACCATCTGAGTGGACCCTCGGCTCCCAAACTAGGCTCTTAGCTGGGCTGTCAGAGCAGGGGTGCCCACACATGGAGCAGTTCAGAGATTAGAGCAGCACCTGAGACTGCATCTGGCCTTACTCCCCTGCAAGGTCTCATTTAGGCATCTGGGGCTGGCAGTCCAGGCAGGTACTGTGCCTCCTGCAAAGCTGCAAGGTGCTGGCTGGCTCTAGTTCCATTAGATGCTTTGACAGAAAGTGACCAGGACAGTTGGTCACTTCGCAAGGTTATTTTCTGAGGAATATCAATGTCCTCTGAATGTATGCAAGAGTTCTTGGCTCTTGTTTCAAGGACAGGGATGTCAAGCATCAATGTGCTGCCTGGATTAAGCACTGGCCCATGAACAAATGATATCTTGTACCTCTTGAGTGAAAGCTTCTCTCCGAGGAGTTCCATTATCTTAGTTAATTAGGGGAGGGGGAACGCATTTACTTGTGCCATCAAAGTAATAGTGGCTGCTGTAGCTCTCCCAAGAGGAATTTCAAGAGATAGTTCTCAGCATAAAAAAAAATAGGAATTCTTAGGAGTTACTTGTGGTATTTCTCAGAAGAGTCAAAGGATTGTGTGTGTTCAGCACACCAAGAGCCCAGACCGATCTTCTTAGAAATTAAACATATTCGTTTCTCCTACAAAAGCCATAGGAATCACAGGTGTTTGGAGAACACATAAATGGTTGTTATTCCCGCCCACTCCTTCCACCTGATATGCATTGGATCCATCTATTCTGCCATACAGATTTTTTTTTTCCTTTGGAGATTAAGATAATTCTAGACTTTAGAGAATCTCTAAAAGTGAATGAGTTAATTCTCTGATAATAACTTTCTGGACCTCAGTCTTCAGAGTGGCAGAATGCCCAGGTGTGGGCTTGTAGGGAAGTACAATCATGGCGCATCCCTTTGGAGCATGTGCGGAGCTTCGATGGTTTAGGGTTGCTTCTTCCTCTAAAGGAAAGTTCTTGCTTTTTTCCTTAGGGGGGAAAAACCGTGTTGTTTAAAATTATTGTTCATGAGTACAACTGTCACATGACTCCTGTCTCTATGGACTTGGGAAAGTTAAATTTTTGGGGGTGCTGTGGTCATCCACTAAATTGGGAAATTGGGACAACATCCGATTTGTAAAGCGTGGCTAAGACGCTCTGCAGTCTTATCTCTGTTCTGACCAGTCTAGCAGGCCTGAGGGCTCAGGGTTGTGGTCCTCCTGTGTTCCAATACTCCTGAGGCACAAGTTTGCACAAGAACCTTGTTTAGGGCAAGAGAAGCGTTAGTGCTCCAAAAATGCTGAGAAAAATCAGGTGTGTGGGGGAGGGGCAGGGTGGAAAGACAAATGCTGGGCCCGCATTCTCGCCATTATAAGAACAGTGACCTTAAGGGGAGAGGACTGATGGACATACCCAGCCTCCTAGCATGCTGTTTCCAAGTCTTGCTTTTCTTTCTGACTTAATCCTAATTTGGTTTCTCCCTAGAACCGTATGGAAGAGAGCAAAGCCTTGTTTAAAACCATCATCACCTACCCCTGGTTTCTGAACTCATCTGTAATTTTGTTCTTAAACAAGAAGGATCTTCTGGAAGAGAAAATCATGTACTCCCATCTAATTAGTTATTTCCCAGAATACACAGGTAAGTATTGGGGGATGCGGCTCTCACACCAGCCACATTGACTCCCCAGCTTTCTGGGGGCCTCCCTGATGGCTCTCATGTGCCCCCTTCAAATTATGCTTCTCATAGTGTCTTCACCTCAACACCTGCCACTGCGAGGGCCTGGATACATTTGACAGCTCATTTGGCTTACTCCACTTGACTGGTCAGGCCCCAACTTGGGAGCCTCACCTAGGAAACCCTTCTGCACCTGTCTACAGCTTGCACTAGGGTGCCACCCCTTTCTGTTGCCCTGGCAGCCTGGTCATTCTGCTGCATATGCACTCACTCAGCTTTCTCTGGCAGAGCCGGCTCCTGCAGTTTCAGCCAGAGTACATGCTGCTTTGTGGGGGTGCTGGAGTCTTCATGTATGTAACCTGCTCAAGACGCGACAGTGCTCATGCTCACTAATCACTCCTGGCACAAGACGTCTCAAATAGCAAACTCTTGAAATTGGCATGACATGTTACATGCTTCAGCATACTCCTCCTTTGATTAAACACTCTGGCAGTATAGTTTCGAACTGTCAGGCTTTAAAAGCAAACTAATAACATTAGTTTCTGTGCCACACTCCCCTCCCCCAGCCCACAGCTGCCTGTCTGTACAAGTTAGTGGTTAGAAAACAAAACTAGGCCCTTATTTTTAGACAAATCACTTTACAGTACAATTTTTAGATACCAGTAGACACTTTAAAAAGACCAAACATTGGGCAAGGAAATGGCTGGTTCAGTTGGTAAAAACATTTGCTTTGGAAGCAAGCATAGGACCAAGTTCAATCCTTAGAACTCACCTAAAAAAGCAGGCATGATAATGAGAATTTATAATCACAGAGACAGGCAGACCACTGGGATTTGCTGGCCAGTCAGTCTAGCCTAGTTGGTGAGCTGTAGGCCAAAGAAAGATCTTTGTCAATGGAGGTGTATAGCATTCCCGACGATAACATGGAATTGTTCTCTGGGCACATGTATGTATACATGCATATATACTCCGTAAAACAAAATATTTTTAAAACATTTTATAGATTCATGTGAAATATAATATAAACTATTCCAGGTAACCTTTCCTTAGATATGAAATAAAAAGGATCTGAAATAAGAAAATACAATAAAAATGGATTATGGGAGGGCATGATGGTGAATCTGTATCTTTATTCCTCTCATGACCAGGACCAAAGCAAGATGTCAAAGCCGCCAGGGACTTTATCCTGAAGCTGTATCAAGACCAGAATCCTGACAAAGAGAAGGTCATCTATTCTCACTTCACGTGTGCTACAGACACTGAGAATATCCGCTTTGTGTTTGCTGCTGTCAAAGACACAATCCTCCAACTAAACCTCCGGGAATTCAACTTGGTGTAAATGCTATGATCCACTCCTCCCAGACAGAGGGTGATCTCTGGGCCAGCCTCCACAGACATTACGTAGCCCACAGGGACAGAGATGGATAGTGTAACTTCAAGGACACTTGCTCTACCAACTCTTTTAAGTGTCATCAACTCTTGTCTTTACTTACCTTTTGGCTGTGAGGTCAGGCATAATTTCTGAGTTTGGTATTTTATAGAATTTCAAAAGGCTACTGTGACGCCCCTCCCCCCTCTTAAACTAAAATGTTCAATCACTATTCAGATCATTAACAGAGAGGACTTGTTAATTTACAGATCATGCCTTCTAGGATTAATTCAGGTGACTAAGAAATCTTAATAGAATTAATGCTTTTTAAATAAACCTTGAAAGATATTTCTTACATTTCTCCCCCTCATCTAACATTTGTACCAAACAACCAAAGACTTTCTATGCATACCCCCCCCTTTAACTCAGATGTTAAAGGCAAGGCCTTAAGTGACCCAGGCAGGCTTCCAATTCACATCTGCTGTGTAATTGAGGATGGCCTTGATCCTCCTGCCTGGACTCCCCAAGTGTTTGTTGGAATTGTTGGTGTTCAGCTAAGATTATTTTCTTTTCTGAGACAGGGTCTCATGTATTCTATGCTGGTCTCAAACATAGTACAGTCGAGGATGACCTTGAACTTCTGATTCTCTTGTCTTCATATATATAGCCTCATTAGAGCAGGAGAGTTTTCACCCTGTTGCTAATTATTCCTGACATCAGGAGGTCTCAAACTGTATGATTTGACATTGATATTTTACAGGTTAGTAAGTACTAGGATGTATGTCAGCACGAGCAGCTTATGCGATGCTTGGGATGGAACCCAGGGTGCTGTGCAAGCCCCCAGCAAAGTTTTCTTAAAAGAAAAAAAAAACAGTTCTATTCTGGTCAACTTTCTAAGCCAGATTAATATTATCCCAACTTCTAATTTAATTTTGCCACAATTTGGTGGTGAAGACTACGCCGAGAGGAGAAACGGACTCTAGACAGTGCATGTGTGTATCTTAATGCGTATGGTCAGGTCTTTATAAACTGACGGAATGGCTAAAGCATAACTTGTTTAACAAATGTCATGTAAGCCTTGCCAAAACTGGTGGTAATCGCAAATCTGCTATGTCTTGAACTGTGTACACTGTGCCTTTCTGGATACTGAGAATATACTGTTCTACCAAGAGCACTGATGATATGTGTTTCTTGGAGCTTGTGGATGGTTCTATTCAAATGAAAAATGCCACAGTCTTATCAACAACTCAGCAGTTTTCCTGTTTTCCCCATTTTGAAGTAAGTCTTCATTCATCTCTGTATGCTGGAGATCCTTCCTAGCTGGCTCAGTAAACAGAGCAGATCCCGATCCCCAGGAAGTAGAGTGGTTCACACTGAAGGCCTAGGATGGCTTTGTTTCCACTGCTCATTGGGAGGTATGTGTGTACTTAGGGTGTATCTACCTCCCAGAAATTTTCAAAGGGTCTCTAATTTATAAGGCTTTAATCTTTATAACAGTGAGAAAGTGATATATATCCAAGAGAAACTGTACTTTGAATTTCGGTCCTTTCTCAGGCTAATAATTTTTGGCCTGGTACTTTCTTGAGAGGATGGGCAGTTGTAAGCTGCAGTTCCCAGTGAGCCAGTGACATCATGGAGAAAGCAGTAACCGCTCGGTGGTGCTGGATGTTCCAGAGGGTCAGTATACTATTATGCATTTTCAGTTCTAGATGCTTCCAGTCACTGTAGGTTTACTTAGTTGAGTCTGTATAAACATTCTCAGATTGGCTATATCTGCTGCTCAAAACCCCAAGGTTAAATTCCTAGAGTTGAACTAAGCCTTTCTTATACTCAGTTACTGGACCTTCAGATTGTCAACTTGTTGGAACAATTCCAAGGGTAAACACATTCTATCAAAGTAGCATTAGGTTTTGAAAGCCAATCTTAACACATGAACTGGACAAACGGATGCTAAATTTTATTTTAAACATGTAGCCATCAAGAGAAAGACAAAGGGATAGCTCTTCAAGATATTTAAAATCAAAGAAAGAAAGCATTCACCAATGGTTAAAGGTGATTAACTAGTCTCATTAGCCAATTAATCTAAAAAGATGCATATCAACAGACTCAGAATCAAGGATGTTAAGCACTGTGGGATTCTCTTTTCAAGTCGTAGCAAGCATTCTAATTGGTCTGAATGGAGGAAATCTGGAGTCAGATAGGGGGTGAAAGCTGAAGGAGCAGAGCAGTAGTGCGGCCAGGCCCTAGAGACCTTTTACCTCTACAATGCTCAGACCGAAGGGGAATCCTGTCCTCAGATTGGATCCTCAGACTTTGTCCTCTGCACGGGCTATCCTCACACTGTAACTGTCTCCACCAAACCTTAGATTCCTCTCTACTCAGCCAAATCACTCCTGTCTCTACCTCCCTAGCGCTGGGATTAAAGGTCACCTTTGTGTGAGCTCTGTTTCTCTTTTAGACAGATTCAATCTTGTGTGGCCCAGGGTGGCCTTAAACTAACCGAGATCCCTCTGTCTCTGTATCCCAAGTCCTGGGATTAAAGGTGTGTGCCACCCCTCCCTGACCTCTAGTGGCTTAGCTCTGCACTCTGATCTTCAGGTAAGCTTTACTTGTTAAAACATAAACGAAATATCACTACATGAGTACCTTCTGGCATTGAGTTATTAACAAATCTGATTGATACAAACTGATGACTTTAAGGCAAGAAAGGTGTGGAATAAATCAAAAAGTGGTAACAGTTACAGCAAAGTTAACTCTCCATATCAGGAGTGAGTCAGTGATTTCTGTCAATATTAATTAGTTGTGCAGAAATTCTCCCTTAGCCTATCTTTTTAAAATATACTCACCACAACTTCCAGAAAAAATTAGCCATCTGAAGTTGGTGGCTAACCATTCACCAGGTATTTCCTCAAACTTTTAGTCAATGGTGAGCATGCTTGGCTAGAAGGCTATCTATCCACTTCAACTAAAAAGTCAGGACACTGATCTCGTCGAGGGACTTGGGCCACAGAGAGGTAGATTTTAGACAGGAAAAAGAAGGTGAATGTTCCTCTTTCTATTCAATAATCAAAACAGACCGAAGACCAGAAAGCTTTATTGGACTCACATATGGTTACACTGGGTAGTCATTTTAGCATTTTAGTCATTTCACCTCCAAGAAATTAGTGTTTCAAGTGTTAGTATTTCCAGCCAATTTTTAGAAAGAAAAAGACTAAGATTAGTTTTAAAAATAAGAACCTCATTTGAAATGCCTGTGTTAAGACTATATCAAAATACACAAAACTTCCGCAACCACAGTGTAATAGATAATTAGGTCATGTTTACATACAAGAGATACTAGGAATAGAAAAGGAAATACTGATGCAATGAGGAATACTTTAAAACCTATAATAACCAATGGTCATGTTTTCAACAAATAATAATAAACATTTCAAAGAAGCACAGGCTAGTAAGTCAATATAAAAATAGACGCTAGTCTGGACACTGCATAGAAATGGAACTGTACAATTGAAACACTGGCAAGAAGGCATTTTTAAAGCACACCTTCCCCCAGAATTTCATTAACTGTGATATACTTGTATACAGAGATGGCCATTTAAAAAATGCTCCTAAATATAATTTAGTCCTAAATATAATTTATAATTATTGGTGGGCTTGTGTGTATTGATATAGAGAATATTCTTTCTAAGCTATAGTATGTTGCTTTTTGAAATGTTTTTCTGCCCAAACACTGGCAACTTGTATACAGTTGATTAAACAGTGGTGGTAGGAGGACATCATAAACACCGAGGGTTTCCTCCTGCTCCGCTGTAGCTAACACTTCTAGTTATTAGACATTTTTATTTTCACAGCCTCACGAGGGTCCTTGCTACAGTTTACTAGAAGGAAGCACTGCCGTCACAGAAACGTATTTAGTGACAGGTTTTAAATCGAGGCAATTTGCTAGAGATCACAGCAGGTGTTAAACTACAACTCAAATTTATATTTGTATTAAAAAAACCCTCAATTTAAAAAAAATACTCATATCGACCTGTAAAATCTGAAGTTGCATTTCTTATGTGTCAAGCTTTGGGTAAATCAAATTTTCCTCTTTTAAAGAATGATATAATGCTTAAGAAAAATTAAGAACCTTTAATGCTAAAGTAAAAATACTTTTAAATGACATGAGATTATTTTACAAAAAAGGCAATAAATAGAAAAGGTTTTAATTGAAGAAACAATAGCAGGGCTTCTGATAGGACACAGCCCCCTCTCATTTAACAAGGCACCACCTTCTAGGTCAGTGGGGGAAGTCATGCTGTTGGGTATAGTTCTTACCCTCTACACTACATACAACAGATCATAAAAAACACAATCTAGCCAACTAGTGTACGCTCAGATGCTTTAGCATTAATAATGAAGTATAAACTTCAAAAATATATCCAGAATATCAGGCAGATCTAGTTCTTTTCTAGAGTGAGGAAGGATATGTGATTCTATCCAGCACCAATGGAAAACAGCCTGATGAATTTGGATTAATCTGATATGTCTTCCTTTTCTGCTTAGGTCTTATGGAAACGAATGAATGCAGTATTTTAGTTAAAATGTACTGGTATTTGTATCGCACCTCAGCAGGTGAGTTCCAGTTCTACAATAATGATTGGCTACCGATTTGTCAGGATCTTTGCCACCTGCATGAGGAGCCTGACAGAAGGCGGATGGGAGTTAGAGGTCCTGTGTGAAGGACCTCTACCACAGTCTGTGGTCCTCTGCTGAGTTAATTGTCTATGCCTTTTCTGGTTCCACAGGAAAGGCAAGTAAAATATTTCATACAGTAGAACAAGAGCTCTCCTGACTTCTCATCCTAAAGGTGACCACTGTGCTCCGAGCCTGCTCTTTACTACCTAAGAACAAACAACTCAAACCACCCTGTTTCCAGGGAGGGGAGCAGTTCCAGACAGACCTAGTCTTTCAGACTTTTTATTCACTTTAAAAAAAAAATCTACCACTAAAATGTGATTTTAAATTATAAACAGAAAGAGTACTTGTTCTTATGTGCTCTCTTGTTCCTGTGATTGTCTTTAGTTATCAGAGTGACTTCATGACCCACTGGTTAAGACCTATAGTTTGACGAACACTGCCGTGGAGGATTTCAGAGGTAAACAAAAGAAAAAACCTGGAGCACAGACCTGATAGTTTCAGACACCTATAAGTACATATGGCACATGCGTTTTGTCTACATCTTTCTAATGCAGAGGCCTATACAAGGGAGCAATTAGCAGAGCTAAAGAATGAACCAACACAGTGATCCAAAGTACAGGAAATTCAGGGTTGAGCATATTTTTAAAAAAAACCTGGTAGGAAAGGGGCACCAACCTGTGGATGCTTTTAACTGATTAGATACTGGCAGAATGATACTCACTGGAAGGAGGTGATTATGATAGAAATCACGGAAAACCCCAGGACTCCAGATGCCAGGGAAGACCGCCCCCCCCAAACACAGCGAAAGCAAAACTATTGGAGGAATCTGAATACTATGATTCCTGGATGATTTTCTCAAAAGATTCTGAAAAAGACTACTGACTCAAACACATAACTGTAAATTATAAAATGTCATGTGAATGTCTTGTCTATGTCAATGGTGGTTAGTGTTCCTAGTTTTCATAGTTTAGACACAGACTATCCTAGAACAACCTGTGTCTTTCTGGTGCACAGTCAGAGAGTGATGGGAGGAGGTGATAGGTACATGATTCATAAGGAACAAGAGCTATTTCTCGGTTTTTATTGATACAGGAACAAGGAGAACAGGCACATTAGCTATGTATGTGCACCAGTTATAAAACCCATCCTGCCGGCTGCCAGAAGATACAGAATCGCTATGCTATTACTTTTGCACTTTGCCATGGCATACCTGAAGAGTTATGAATCTAAATTTTCTGAACTCATGAAAGAAGTAACTAATGAGGTATTTAACTATTGGCAGTGACTGCAGTGCCAGAAAAGCAACATTCCAGATACAGAGATGATACCTAACTACCTCTCCTTGCAGTTTTAATCTGCAAACCTGGAGGGGCTCAGCAACAGAGAAAACTTGCGCCTTACCTTGAAGAAAGGTCATCTTAGGGAGACATAACTACAACAATTTGAGATGTGTCATCTTTTGATTCAACTTATGTTTAGCAGAGAAAGCATTCTGGGGGACACCACCAATAACAATTAATGTGTTCTGTGAAATCATATGGTAACAACAGCAGGATTCGGGGGGGGGGGGCAACAACTGCAGTACAGACTCGCATGCTATTCATTCCAGGTTGTACATTAAAGCAAGAGACTTCACAAACCTGTAGATTAAATACCCAGTGACCAAACAAGACTCTTCAATTTCAACACCAGTTTATGGCAAGTTGGTAACATTACAATACAGATCGAACAAGTGTGTATTCAATAACCAGTTAAGACATTCTGTTTATAGGTCACAATTGGACAATCATTGTTTCACTTTAAATAGTCCAGTAATAGTAAAGAGCAAAGATCTTGGATTAAAACCAAAGAGGGAAAAAAACCTGTAACCTTGTTTTTTTACTGTGATGGAGTTTGGAACTTTTGTAGCGATGAGCCTGTATTTTTAACTAAGTGTTTCTCACCTGAATAACTACAGAGTAGGCAAACCTGAAATTCTTAATCCAAGACAATCGGATGGGTTACTGGTTAGATTTTAGGGTTTGTCCTTTAACTCATGATAGGAGCTCTTTATTCCAGAGCATAATTCATTAGTGCTAAGATGCCAGCAAGAGCTTCTCTTTTTTGAATTTTTAAATTCTTTTACCAGTAAACAAAAGGTAAGCAATATTAAGGCTGTAAATTTTTACTTTAAACACAACCGTCTATTAACAACACAAATTGGGTACATCCATGGGGTTTCCCTGAGGAAATATTTCCAAGGCTCTAAAGATCTGGAGAGATTGTACCATTTTTTGGGTATGATACTCAGTTTTTAAAGCCTCTCAGTCTGTGATTCAAGGGTCATTATGTCCAATCTCAAAAAAGATTGTTTTTCACAGTTATACTATGCATTTTAGTATAATCCAAACCATTTTTTTAAAATAAGGAAAATACCAAAATATTTATTTGTAAAAAGAACTTCATGATTCTGAAGAAATTACCAAAGTTTTCATGTCACTACTGAGGCAGTGCTTAATCTGATCATTTCCCGTCACTTCGGGAGACAAAGTAAGCATGAGAGAAGTTTACAGTGTTAACTGAGAAACCACATTTTGTTTGACATGAAGACTGAGCAATCTGTCTACTACTACTGAGAATACCCTGAAGTAAACACTTCTTTTTATAAAAAAGAATCATAACCAGATGCATGATTCAGATTAGGAAACTAAATAGACCTTCTAGTATTTTAATCACATAGCTGTTTACCCAATTGATTCCGGATTTTTTTTAAAGGCATTTAAAAGCATAGGATCCCTGGAATGACTCCTATTCTCCACGGGGTTTAGAAGGTCCAGCAAGGGAACTGTGATAACGGTTGCTGTCCCTCCAGGCAGCATCCCCTCTTCACAGGCTCGGAGATGGTTCTCTTGCTTCTTCCAGCTTTGCCAGGATCCACTGTTGGGAAGAAATAAAGCAACATTTACTAATCTCAATTATCTTGTGATGAAACAAAACTTAACGAGTAGAAATCTCAAAGCCAACATTACATGTAGGCATAAACTGACAGCCAACAGTTGACCTCCAGACTACAGAAGAGAGCACGGACACAGTCCAGAGTTCAGAGGATAGCATTTCTCTAAGGTTATTGGAATAAGACGTTCATCTTGGGAGAAAGAAAAGTACAATGAACTATTCTGCCAGAAAATGTATAATTTGGTGATTAGACAACTGACATTGTCTGAAAAGTCAGGATTGTTACAAAGCTCTTTCCACTTTGCGCCATTCTGTATGTATAAGTTTCAGTTAAAGCAGGACAAAGACTCTGTAGTTGGGAGTAGCACAGTAACATCTTTGAGCAGTTTTGATCGTCTCAGGATAAAAATTTATGCTGAAAGGACTAGAGATTATTAAAATGAAATACAAACCTTTCTATGAGCAATGCCCATGATTGTGGGTCTTCATGATAAGTGAAAGTTATGATATAGCTGGGTCTCATTTCCAAAAGATTTACAAGGCAGCTAAATAAGATCCTTTGGTGGCTGTCCCCCACCAAGTTGAACAGCCACTCATGTATCAAACTGCCTTTACAAGAGTTAAGGAAGTCAGGTGAGGCATATGCCTGCTTATTGAGTACGGAGAACAAAAAGACATCTAAGGAAGGTAAGCGATACCACGCCACACTATAACTCAACTTCAATCAACTCAGCAAAGAAAGATGCCCCTCACTCAGGGGCAAGACAGTCTAGCACAGGTCTTAGTCTTGAAACTCAATCATGCCATACCACAGTGAAACCCCAACTAACTCCTGGTCACTGGGCCAAAGGAGCTATGCTAGGTGACTGACTACAATTACCACTCCTCCCCCAATTCAGGCAGCAGAGCACAGAGCAATACCGCCTGCTGGGGAGAAGGCACAGCCATGACAGTTAAACTCGAGTTCTACATGGGCTGCATTAAGTCCTCACCAATGAATAATGATGTGGAATATAAATGGATTAAACACTCCAAGTAAAAGACAGTGTGACTGACTAGATTAAGAAACCTATACAACCCCAAACCGAAATCTACTACATGATTTATAAGAAATGCATTCATCTCTAAGGACATATATGAATTACAAAGTGAAGGGACTGAATAAGATATTCCATGCAAATGGAATTCAGAAGAAATCGGGAGTAGCTATACTTATAGAAAAATCAATTTTGCATCAAAAATTGTAGAAAGAGATTAGAATTTGATACAAAGCAACATGGACTCAGAGAATAAACCATTTTACTGTGCTTTAAGGAAGCAGAAAAAAACAAGCCAAACTCCAAGTTAGAGGGAAAGAGTAAGAATCAAAACAAATAAATGACAGGGAGACAAATGAATCAATGAAGTCTTTACTCTTTGGAAAGATAAACAAATTAGACCAAGTTCTTGGATGGAATAAAAAGAAGACTCAGAACCAGAAATGACATTACAAAATGACACCATAGAAATAAATATCATCAGAAATTATTACCAATAGCTATGTATCAAAATAGTGGTCATATATAAATTCAAGATGCATGTAGCTTACCAAGACTGAAACACACACACAGTCCAATAAAAAATTAATGAAATTGAAGCAGTAATAAAGTCTACCCTCAAGGAAAAGTTCAGGTATTAATTCTATTCTGTCTCCTTGTTCCAGGTCATAAATATATTAAAACTTCAGTGTTTTATTCCTGTTTCTAGGTAATTCATTTACCTTTCCTATGATTAGTAAACCAATGTTGTCTTTATTCACAATACCTTGATAGAAATTGCAAAGCATGTGTTAAATTGCATAGCATACACTAACTGGTCCATGGTATGTAGGAGGAGAGCAATTAATGTCTAGATGTGACAAGTGAACTGGAAGAGAATCCTATTTTCTGGAGAAGGTGGTAAGAAGGCAAGAGGCAGGGATGAAGTGAAAGGTCCAGTGCTCTTAAGATGAACTGCTCCAAACAGCCCACTGCTGCATGAGAACAGGGTCTTAGCTCTGACTAATGTGACATCAGTTCACAGCCTTCCTCTTCTTCCTCGTCAGGACCCAAAGCATGTGCAGTCTTTTTCAGTTAGACCACTCCTATTCCAAAGAAACTGAGGTTAACTGATTTCCTTCAAAGTTCTGCTAGCAAGCAAGAGAGGAATTACTAAATTCTACCTTGTTGACCACAGGCTTGGTTTCTTTTTTGCTTTGTTACACCATTGTACTGTACAATAAAGAAATTAGCGACACAGAGTTACACTTTCTCTTCTGTAGCGGACAGATTAACACTAGAACAGAATGATTCTTGGTGTTTGTTTGCTGACTTTTAAAAACTGAAGTATGACAGTTAGCATTTAACAGGAGAACATGCAGAAACATGTAATTTCAGCTCTTAAGAGGTTGAGGAAGGAAAACAGAGAGTTCTAGGATATCCTGGACTATTTAGTGAGACCCTGTCTCAAAAATAAAATAATGAAGAGCAATTTGATATAAAAAGTCAGAGTGTTGAATATATTGAAAGATGGTTGAAGGGCATATCATTAATTATATATACTAAAGCTGTTAAAAACAAAAGACCTAAACAAAATTTACCTTCTGAAAAATATGGCTTCAAAGTGAGATGATTCTTTGAGGCTTAAATAAAAGATTAATTATATTTACCCTAGCATCCTCTGGAGTCTTGAAGTTAATTATTTTCCCAAATTCTTTGGCATGAAATACAGATTTCACTCGTTCCTACAAACAGAATTCATAAGTTCATTAAAAAGAAAACCCAGTTGCAGAAATACAATAAAGAAATGCTTTTTCCCTCCTACAGATATTACAATTACATTGTCTAAGGAAAGCTATCCTGAGACAAAGCAGCATTCATAAAAGACAGATCAGAGACAACCCCAGTGCACTATTTTAGAAAATATAAATATCAAAAACCGGTCTGTTCTGCATACCTTTGCTTCAATACGCAATCTTCTCCCATGAACAATGAATGGCTCTTTGGTAAATTCATCAAAACTATACTGCCATTCACATGTAAGTTGTCCAAATGTTCCCTTTGTTACAAACAACACACCACTAGGGGAAGAAGAAAGGATTCATTTTGAGAACTGAAGGACTTAATAAAACTTAAATAAAAGATTTACTTTTATATTTTATTTTTTTACAAGCACACATGGAACATTCATAGATAACCTAAGTCACATTAAAATCCTATTTTTCAAAAATATTTAATTTGTATGTGCACATCTGTGCAGGTACCCCGAAAGGTCTGAGGAGGTCATTAAGTCCCTGGAACTGGAGTTAAAGGTGACTGTGCACCACCTCATGTAGATTCTGGGAACTGAACCTGGATCTTCTGCAAGAGCAGCTAGTATTCTTAACAGCCGAGCCATTTCTACAGCACAAAAAACCTTAATGAATTTAGGGCTTGAGGTATGGCTTAATGGTAAACTGCCTCCTAAAAAGTGTGTGGCCTTGGGTTTGATTTCCAGTATCACAAATAAAACAAAATCCAATAAATTTTAAACAATGGAAACTGTAAAAGTATCTGTTTTCAGAGCATAATGGACTAACATAAGAATCTAGTTAACAGAAAGATGAAAAATGACAACACTCCCCAATACTTAAAAATAAAGGCATACCTAAATCAAGCCATGAGTTAAAGAATCTCAAATGGTGAAAATAATTAGAAGGGTGAAAACAAAATACAACATATGTGGGATGTAGCTGAATCAATGCTCAATGGGAAATTTACAGCATGACACTTTCTAGAAAAACTGAGCTGAAGTCTTAAGAGGCTCTTTCTAAGGAACAGTAAACATTTACAGAACCAATTACCAGAAAATAGTCAAGAATGTGTAACAGGTTAGAATAATACACTCTGCACCCTCCATCAGAAAGAGGCTTTGCTAACCACACTGAACAGAATCGACACACTGAAAACCCTGGGGTTTTCCAGAGAAAATCAAGTCATTTCATAGTCAAAATCAGAAAGAAATGTTAAAAACACAACATCTTAGGCTTCATGGGGGGGAAGAGATTAGAAAAATGCATTTCATCTATTGTTCTACTTAATCCTTTCTTTAAAGGACTTTCTCACAGTTATTCTTTGTAGCTGAGACACTGATTTTAAGTTGACAGCACATACTTTCAGAGAGATTTAAGACAGAGCCCTTGGCTTGATCTTCCAAAGTCTAGTCAAAAAGTGGGAGGAATGAGAATATGATTCCTGCCGCGCACTGCACCCCCGTGTCTGCGCTCTGTGCGCTGGCACCCAGTTCGTGAGCTTCGGGCAAGGGGGCTGGAGGTTAAAATACACAAACACACACAGACAGAGAGACAGAGACACGGGTCATCCTTGAATTCCCCAAGAATGCCCCCTTTATTGTGTTCAGGGGCAGATTATATAGAGATAGCCACGCCCCAGCCAAACCCACCAGAAACCACTCTCCTGCCATCAGGAACTCCTGAAGGTCTCGTGCTCAGAGCAGCTGTAGGCACTCAGATCAGGGGAAAACAAGTTGTTTACAAGAAATTCAGGATCTGGGGTCTCACTGCTCCCAACAGATTCCCACAGAAATAGCTTACTTGAGCTAATGGGAGCCCACCAACTCTGGCCTGACAGGGAACCAGCATTAAGATCAAACTAGACCCTTTGAATATGGGTGACTGTTTTATGGCTGGGACAAACTGGGGGGGCCACTGTCAGTGAGATCAGGATTTATCCCTACTGCTTGTACTGGTTTTTTGGAGCCCATTCTCTTTGGAGGGAGACCTTGCTCAGCCTAGATATAGTTGGGACGGCCTTGTTCCTGCCTCAAAGCAATGTGCTTTATGCTCTCTGAGGAATGCATGTGGGAGTGATGTGGGGGGGAAAATAGAAAGAATGGGAGGAGAGGAGGAGAGAAGGGGAGGGAGTGGGAACTGGGACTGGTATGTAAAATGAGAAAAAATATTTTTTTTTATTAAAAAAAAAGAAAAAAAAAGTTAAGAGCCCATGGCTGAGACATAAGGCAGCCATGCTCTTGCTTTAGCCCTCTCCACCATGTCCGCCAGTCTGAGACTGCCGGCAATGCTGAAAACACCCAGAGGTCCTCCCGTCTACAGGCTTCGCTGAGGATGCCACAGCTGGGAGTATCTTCCTAAACTGTTCTGTTCACATTGGGTGTACCTATGCATCCTTATCAAGAAATGCCAGTACGAGGACTGAGTGGTATTTAGAGGGGAAAGTCTACCTGTGAGGTCAGCTCTACACAATTTCTGATCAGAAGTAGCTGAAACAAATACTAAACTACTGTTGATTTCTGCTGTGTTTATGTACAAGCAGACACAAAGCATATGACCAGAGTTTACAGCAATCAAGTGTGATGATAAAGAAACAATGAACATGGGAACCTTTACCTTATCAATTATATTAGAGAAGGAAAAGAAGTTACCTTCTCGTTATCATGAACATATCTGTTTTGTTGATCATGACATGGGTAAAATACTTGCATTTTGCAAATCTTCCATTTTCCATGACCTATAAAAAAGAACAACAAAACTGAAATATTTCATTGTATTTTATGGTTCTCAAAAAATTTCTTAGGCAAATCATTAACATTCTTAGTACAGTAAACACACACACCAAAACTGAATTAAATACGCATAAAATTGTTGATTTCCTTTGTAAAAGTGTTTATCACACCTCTTTATTTGAGGTTACACAAAAACGGAAATGGCAATTTTTAAGTAGTGGGCACTTAGAAGATGTTACCTCTTGGGTCCAAACTCAATCTACTAGTTAAAACATGCTAGACATTTTTTCCTTGAATCCTATCACATTTTTTTTTTTACAGAAACACACATTTAAATGTAGAAATTATTAGGGAAGAGACAAGTGCCTGTCTGTTTCTAAAAATCATTTTCTTTGTCAGTCTCAGAACTGGTTAAAGAAAACATATAGCGGAGTGTCTGGACAAACCCAAAGCCTACTGACAATATGCAAGTTCACATCAGGACAGTTAAAAAACTATAATGTCTGCTAATAATCTTTTCCTCTCGAAAATACAAATGTAACTATACATATAGTTATTATTTTTTTCAATATAATTTCTTTTAGAATGAAAGTACCTTGGATATTTAAAATAAAAGCAGACTGTTTTAAAGGGCAAATAATGTAAAATTTGTGACTAAGAATATTCAAAAGTTGTATATTAAGAATTTAGGCGCCAGGGGTGGTGGCGCACACCTTTAATCCTAAAACACACATGGATGGCAGAGGCAGGTGGATGTCTGTGAGTTCAAGAGTAGCTTGGTCAACAAAGCGAGATTCAGGACAGCCAGAGCTGTCACAAAGAGGAACTCTGTCTCAAAAAACAAAAACAAAACAAATTTGCATCCCATGCAGTTACATTAAAAAAACATTTAGTTTAGAAAAAAAATGTTATCATTTCCTAAACATCTGGGTACAAAAGACTAAGAACAGAGTCTTCACCGTTATACTTTTATCAGCAAAGAAAGGAAACAAAACACCAGGCAGCAGGGTGAGGAAACAGATTATTTTCATGGAAGTAACTGACATGCACATTTTTAACTTTGAGATTATGAAGTATTACAGAAAACATCTTTATTCTCTATTGCAGTATGTAGCCAACAGTTAAACATAAAGTGAAAAGGGGACATAGGCAGAGCAAGAAGAACTTAGTGACGATTATCAAATAATTTATAAAATATGTAAGTTTGAAAACTTAGGTGAAATAGATAAGCAACTGTAAGCTAAGAGAAAGCAGCATCAAGTTTACAGAGGAGGAGTGGATGGTACTTTCAGACAATAGCATACCTGAAAACCTTGGTAACTCATTTCCAAGTGGAAGGAAGAAAATCTGTCTTCACAGTGGTAAGAAAAGATAAACTAGCCCTGTTTTATAAATAGCATGCACAGTACATGATACAGCTATAAAACTCTAACATAAGTTTTACTTTGTAAAGCAGGCTGACCTCAAACTCCCAATTCTTCTACCTCAGTGTGCATCACCAAGTCCAGCAGTTATTTTACTGATGAAAAAAATTTTGAAATGAAAATCCATGCATTATTCTTGGATGTTATCAGTCATTTTGAAGCCCCCAATGCACCCATCCATTCCTCCTCTTTCTATGAGCTTGGGGAGAGCACTGGTGACAGCAGTAGTTTATCTTTGGTTTTTCGAGACAGGGTTTCTCAGTAGTTCTGGAGCCTGTCCTGGAACTAGCTCTTGTAGACCAGGTTGGTCTCGAACTCACAGAGATCTGCCTGCCTCTGCCTCCCGAGGGCCGGGATTAAAGGTGTGTGCCACCATCGCCAGGCTCAGATTTTTAAATGTACACACTTTAATTCAATTTGCTTTGTATTTGACATAAATAAGCTTATGAAAATGTTCTCTTTGTTTTTATGGCTAAATTCTGAAACCAAGAATACAAATACCAACTTCCTTACATCACTAGTGTAAACGTCTATATAGTCCACTAATAAATTATAGCAATGTCCAACTCCCATTATATACCTTCTATGTCAGGTTTTTTCAAGGTTTTTTACTTAAGACCAAACAATCCTAAGCTGTGCCTGGTTAAATTAAACCAATTTCAAAAGTCACAATAGCATCTGAAATAAGCAAGCTACAAATCTTTTACAAATGTAATTGGTGCAACGCTCTCTGTAATTCATCTTTATTTTTTTCAATATTTATTTATTTAGTATACAATATTCTCTCTGTGTGTATGCCTGCAGGCCAGAAGAGGGCACCAGACCTCATTACAGATGGTTGTGAGCCACCATGTGGTTGTTGGGAATTGAACTCAGGACCTTTGGAAGAGCAGGCAATGCTCTTAACCTCTGAGCCATCTCTCCAGCCCTGTAATTCATCTTTATATGCAACACTGGAGACACAAATGGACATTCTGGTCACAGCATATTTTGAGACATAACAAACTGTATCTGTTATTACAGTTGATATACTTGAACAAAGTCACCATGCAGCACAGCTCTGCAGGCGTCTCCATTATCAACATGTGGAACAGAGTAAAAACAGTGTAGGCAGAGTCTAAAACTTTAAATCCAAAGTTGTACAGGCATAGAAGAGAATTTGATAGGTTACCAGTCATGTTACAATCTAGAAATGTAATTTTGATTGCAATTTCCTGGCTCATTATTTGACTTTGTAAATTCATCTATATAAAGATTTATGCTTTTCTAAACACCATAAAATACCAGACTTTGACACAAACGTTGTTATTATCCAACACAATCTTTATACACGAAGAAACCGAGGGTCAGGTGTTTTGCCCCCGCCCCCCCCCCCCACAGCTGTGTAGTAGGGCCACAGCTAACTGACTAGCTTGGAATGAACTGAAACATGGCTCACAACACTGGCTTTCTGCACGAGGAATGCACATCTTCCACTGTGACATGCCCCTCGTACAGTGCCATCACACTTTCCTTAAAAATGTCTTTTGATAAACCTGGCAGATGCCAGTTACTGAGGCAGGCTCTTTAAGCAGCTGAATTTAAGAAAATATTTTAGAACAACAGGTCAAAATCCTACATTGTTTTGTTCTAAACATGCTAGTTTTGAAAATTTCCACTACAATAACTTCAGATACCATGTAAAATAAAAGAATGAGCTGGGCAGTGGTGGTGCACACCTTTAATTCCAGCACTTGGGTGGCAGAGGCAGGTGGATCTCTGTGAGTTCAAGACCACCCTGGTCTAAAAAAATGCTAGTTCCAGGACAGGCTCCAAAGCTACAGAGAAACCCTGTCTCAAAAAAACAAAACAAAACAAAAAAAATAAAATGAGTACAATAAAGGTTAGGCACCAATATATAGACACTTTAGATACTAAGTATTTGGTATCAAGGAATTAAGGACTAAACAACAACCAGTAGGTTTAGGACATGTGATCCTTATTTTTCTGTAGTACAGTGATAAATGAAAAACAATTTTGCCTTATCCATTAATGAATTATGGATTCATATATAAATTACTCATCATTAGTTTATAAAAGAAATAGAAACACAACTAAAACTGCATTCACTGTGTATGTCAGAATTTATAGGCAAATGTCACATGGTTATTGGAAAAAGTTCCTGTCTGAATTTGGAAAAAGGGAAGTTCCTATGGTACTTTACTCAATATAAATGAATAATCCTAAACCAAATTAAAATATGATTAAAATACATGACTCTCTTAGAATAGTGATTCACAGTCATGTGAGGTTTCTGTTTTGTTCTTTAAGCAGCATTTGAGCCAGGAATGGTGGCACATGCCTTTAATACCAACACCTGGGAACAATGGGAGGCAGAGCAAGGAGATCTTTGTGAGTTCAAGACCAGCCTGGTCTACATACACAGTGAGTTCAGAAGAGCAAGAACGACAAAGTCCCTGTCTCAAAAAGAAAAAAAAAAACCCTAAATAAGTAAATAAACAATAAAGATAGCAAGATGTGAAATTAAAATGGGTTAGGTGGTGCACACTTGTCATATCAGGACTTAACAGGATGACACAGGCCAGCCTGATTTCCTCACAAGTTCCAGGTCAGCTTCTACTACCTAGTAAGACTATCCCAGGAAAGAGTGAGTGAAGGAGAGGAAGGAACAGGAAGAAAAAGATAGACAATTGGATGTTGTTCTTAAAAGAATCTTATCTTTAGAGAAAACTGGGGCAAATATTATGATTGTTAAAGAACTATTAAGCATTTAGGGATTCAAAAAAAGTTTTACGATCTAAATAGACCTGTAGTCGCGAAGAACTAGAAGCTGTTATCAAAAATCTCCCCTCCAGATTTCAGTCCGGTGCTCCATTGTGGGTCTCTGTCTCTGTCTCCTTTCATCGCCTGATGAAGGTTAATATTCAGGAGGAAGCCTATATGAATTTCTTTGGGTTCTCCTTCTTATTTAGCTTCTCAAAGAACCTGAATTATAGGCTCAATGTCCTTTTCAGAAGCAGAAGGAGAGAGAGCACAAGCAAGGAACTCAGGACCGCGAGGGGTGCACCCATACATGGAGACAATGGGGATGTTCTATCAGGAACTCACCAAGGCCAACTGGCCTGGGTCTGAAAAAGCCCGGGTTAAAACCGGTCTCGCTGAACATAGTGGACAATGAGGATTACTGAGACCTCAAGAACAATGGCAATGGGTTTTTGATCCTACTGTACCTATTGGTTTCGT
>NW_026067895.1:2381212-2383461 GCF_014885135.2 Alexandromys fortis
CAAGGGGGATGTTCTATCAGGAACTCACCAAGGCCAGCTGGCCTGGGTCTGAAAAAGCCCGGGTTAAAACCGGTCTCGCTGAACATAGTGGACAATGAGGACTACTGAGACCTCAAGAACAATGGCAATGGGTTTTTGATCCTACTGTACCTATTGGTTTCGTGGGAGCCTAGGCAGTTTGGATGCTCACCTTACTAGACCTGGATGGAGGTGGGTGGTCCTTGGACTTCACACAGGGCAGGGAACCCTGATTGCTCTTTGGGCTGACAAGGGAGGGGGAGGGAAAGGGGAGGCGGCGGTGGGGAAGAGACAGAAATCTTTAATAAATAAATAAATAAAAAAGAAATCCTGTATTGAAAAAAAGAAAAAGAAAGGAGTGCAGTGTAAATGCTAATTTTTGGAAAGTGCTGTAACTGTTATGCCCGGCAAAGGATTTTCTAAATTCCTGTTTTGAAGAAATAGTGTACACCATGAGCCATGTCCTAGGTAAAAAATAAAAGGCTGTAAAACCTTAAAAAAAAGTTTTACTAAGTTACTTAATTTGAAACTTAAATCCATGATTAAAAAAGAAGGCATCCATCAAGCTCTGTAATGAACCATGGTAGGAACAAGGACCTCAAAGCTCAGAGATTTCTTACACAATGAACAGAAAGGCAAGGCAAAGAATTATGCTCCTGAAACAGCTAAATGTACTACCGCTCCTAGCCAACTATTAGCCCCCTAATACATTCTAAAAGCAGTGTGTGTGCATGAAAATAACAAAGTGCAGGTATTTATTTTATGTGATTTTTTTTCTTTTTTAAAATTTATTTATTCTATATATAGTGTTCTGCCTGCATGTATTCCTGCAGACGAGAAGAGGGCACCAGATCTCATTACAGATGGTTGTGAGCCACCATGTAGTTGCTGGGAACTGAACTTTTTGGAAGAGCATGCAGTGCTCTTAACCTCTGAGCCATCTCTCCAGCCCCAAAGTGCAGAATTATTAAAGCATTTCAAGCAGGATATCCACTCATCAGTATTTATTTATCCCTCCTATCTATCTATCTATCTATCTATCTATCTATCTATCTATCTACCTACCTACCTACCTACCTACCTACCTACCTGTCTATCTATCTGAAATAACAATAGCATTTCCTTTCCAATAATGTATAATTAGAAACAGTTCAAATGAGTTTATTGTTTCTATTTTAAACATTGAGTATGCAGAAATTATCATTGTATTATAACTATTCTACTAACCTTGAAAGGAAAGAAAAAGGATGAGACTTAATGATGCTTTTATCCTGGCAAAGAGGAGACAAATGAGGAATACATAGTTTACTAATGGTGGCCAAGAGCTAGCATAAATTGGTATTCATCTGGAATAATAAAAATATAATAGAGGTCTATTAGGCATACTAATAATAATCACATCCACTATCTTACTTGTTTTAATCCTAATAACAATCCCAAGACTAGTGACGCTACATATTACATCCAGTTTTGAAACAGAGGACAGACAGGCATCAAGAGATTAACGTTAGTAAAAGGAAAGGTTAAAACTAAAGTAAGGTATATTTGGCTCAAAAATCCAAGCCCTGACCCAAAAGGTCTTGCTATATCTCAAAATAACTTTTTATATCAAAATAATTGAGCACTGCACTACAATTGACCTTGTTTTGTGATTTCAGCACCCACTTATTCTTGGGAATCTAAGTATTTTTTAAAAACTGCAACTGTCTCTATCTCCATCCATCTCCAGATGAAGGTTCTATGGTGATATGCAAGATATTAATCAGTATGGCTATAGGATAGGGTATTTCAGGTTCTCTGTCCTCAGCTGCCCCAGGAACTAACTGGGGACATCGCCCTGGGCACCTGGGAGCACCAAATCTCTTGCCAACCCTAAGATGGCTCCCTTAATTAAGATGTGTGCTTCCCTGCTCCCCTATCCGACCTTCCTTTATCCCAAACATCCCGTTTCCCAAGTTCCCCCCAACCTCCCCTTCTCACTTTTCTCTCCCCATCTCCCCTTACCTCCCTCCCCCCCCTCCCCCAAGATCCCATTTTTTGCCCGGCAATCTTGTCTACTTCCCATAATCAGGAGGATAGCTATATGTTTTTCTTTGGGATCACCTTCTTATTTAGCTTCTTTAGGAGATCAAATTATAGACTCACTGACCTTTATTTATCTCTAGAAACCAATTATGAGTGAGTACATCCCAAGTTCATCTTTTTGGGTCTGGGTTACCTCACTCAGGATA
>NW_026067895.1:2383731-2551501 GCF_014885135.2 Alexandromys fortis
CTCTGAATATGGCGGACAATGAGGGCTGCTGAGAAGCCAAGGACAATGCCACTGGGTTTTGATCCTACTTCATGTTCTGGCTTTGTGGGAGCCTAGCCAGTTTGGATGTCCACCTTCCTAGACCAAGATGGAGCGGGGAGGACTTTGGACTTTCCACAGGGCAGGGAACCCTGACTGCCCCTCAGACTGGAGAGGGAGGGGGAGAGGAGTGGGGGAGAGGGGGAGAGGAGAGGGAGGAGGGGGGAAAAGGGAGACGGGGAGGGAAATGGGGAAAATCTTTTTTTTCAATAAAAAAATTATATTTAAAAAAAAATTTAAAGAAAACAGAAAAAAAAACTGCAACTATATCTATGATATACAAACTTTTCATCAGCATTCCTGAGGAATATAACTACTTACATTGCACTTATATGGAATTTGGAATTATAAGTAATCTGCAGATGATTTAAAATATACAGGAGAATATACTATGTTCTATATAAATACTATGCTACTGCATATACATCCAGAGGTTTAGGTATCCCTGGGGTCCCAGAACTAATCCCCTGCAGATATCGAGGGACTACTTAAATGTATTTTGCAGAATATTACAGCAGATGTTCTTTTGGCAATTCACTGAGACATAGTTAAGGTATCCTACAAATTCAAAGAGGTCTCTTTAGCTTCAAAGTTCATGAAGGACCTGGGCCATTCTCTTGAGAAGGGTACTCTGTGTCTCAGTTCCCATAGCACTGGAGAGCCCCGCGTTTTAATAAGCAGGGAGAGTGCAAAGACCATGACATTAAGAGCTAGCCTCCATTACGACATGCATTTAATCCCTATCACTGAATAATTATGCTTATGAGTATGAGTGAAACTTTTTTGACTGCTGTCTGAAGCACTGTAACCCCAATTTTTCCCCCCAAAACAAAAACAAAACAAAAAACCCAAGATACAAATAACAGGGATTCAACAAAGACAAATGAACACAGAATATTTAAACTGTGGTTTAAAGTTTAAACATAAATCATGGTCCCAAATCAGGCTGAGAAAAATCCAATTATACACATGTAACATTTTTTTTGTTTGGGCATTTTAAGGTTCAGAGCAGCTTAGCAACTTACTCCAGAAAAGTTAATTTCATAAGAAGTATCTAGTCTCTCATCCTAGTACCTTAGATCTCTAAGTAGAGCAACTGCCTCAGACATATCTAAGTGTCTATTTCTCCACAGTACTGCCCAACGGGTTCTATGGGTGATAGGTTGTTATATAACCCATTAGAATTATGATAAGTGATTAAGATATTAATATCATTTGACTCTTAAAGACTTAACTGAGAAACAAACAAGGTATTTATTTTACATGATTTTTAGATGAATAAGAGACCCAAATAAAAATTATTCCATTTAGCAAACAAAAATACCTTTCATAATACTAGTGCTTCAACAACTAATGTGCTAGCTTCCCCCATGAAAGAACCTGTCTGTTCACAGAAACTAGCAGATAAAGGCAAAGTTCGCAAGTAAACAGTGGCATCATGGGCTGTGAGCCTGGGTGCAGAATTTAGCACATTTAGCTTAATTAAGGCTGAAGATTTTCTAAACTAGTACTTATCAGGTTAAAAAAAAGAGGTAAAGTAAGTGCAAATGGAGCCTATGTGATCTTAACATTCAAGAGCTTAAAAATATTAATATAGACTGAATATCTATACAATACTATTTACCTGTTCTTACTATATTTGCAAGCATAACAACTGTAGTGGTAACAAATTTTAAAAAATATTCAGAAGTCAATTAGTCTTATTTTCTGGATTTAAGGTAGTAATTTAAATTGATAAATTTTCAATTAAGATTAACTACAAATGGAACAATCTCTAAGGAGAGCCATCACTTCAGGAGAAGACACAAATGACTTCAGAGTCTTGCTCAGAAAGTGCTTTCCCCATCACTTGGTGTGACACCGCTAGAGGAGCAATCAGAAGTGCGTCCAAGCCAGACAGTGCCCTGTCCTCAGCTCTGCTTTCTCCAATACAAATCCTAATGAGCTCAGAGAAAAACGTAGCTCTCTTCAGTTTTCCCTTCCTTTCAGAAATAACTTTCTGGAGAGAGAAAGCTACAAAATGAAGAGTGGAGTTAAATAAGCCATGTCGCCTACTTCTTGTCCACTTACTCAAGACTTTCGATGAAGCCAGAAGAAGAGTGCCCAGCACTCTCTGTGCTCTGACTGCTATTTTTAAGCCCTTTCTTCCAGATAAACTGCATTTCTCTTCCTGAAGGAAAATGAAAGACCACGATGCTGAAGGTGCTTTATCCTCCATGGCTATCGAGCCAGTGTTTGAAGCTAATTAAACACCTGTAATTTCTGAAAGAAAAGACATAACAACAAACAAAAGCAGTTTCCCTCCTACAGCTTGCACAATAGCAACTATCACAACTCTGTAAAGAATTCAAAGACAATATGGACTAAATTTAAAACACTTGAAATGGTAAAGAAGGCACTAATGTCCTGGGACAACTCAGGTCTCAATGTTTACATACAGTGGCAGTATGCATCTTACCGTGGAGTCAGGCACTCTCACACTAACAGGTCAGGAGATTTGATTTTAAGGGGAAGAAACTTTTTAGGAAAAGAAATGTCAACTGGCCATTTGTGTCCCTAAGACCTAAGTCTAGGCATCTCATATGTGGGAATTATGCGATGAGTAGAACTTTTTAATTTTTAGAGGTTAATAATCCTGTTAAAAATTTGTAATAAAAACATTAAATAGAAATTCATGCATCTGAATCATAAAACTATATGAACAAAAAATGTTAAAAAGGAAATAACCTGCATATATATGGTTAAGAATACAAACGATAATCTTTTTCTGTCAGTTCTTACTTTTAAAAGTTTTGTGTGTGTGAGGTGTGTGTGTGTGTGTGTGTGAGAGAGAGAGAGAGAGAGACAGACAGAGAGAGAGAGAGAGACAGAGACAGAGAGACAGAGATGTTCACCTACTGGTTGGGGGAGGGACATGCCAGCATGTATGGAGATCAGAAGACACCTTGCAAGGGTTGCTCTTGTCTTTCTGCCTTGCTCAACATGGATCTTTACTCCACCTTGTGAGCCAGGCCAGGCTTGCACTACTGTCTCTACCTTGTCTGGTTCTGTACTCAGGTTGCCAGGCTTCTGCAACCAGCAGCTTTACCCACTTAGCTATCTTCCCATCTCCCACTTTTCTTTAATGAACACATATTATTTTAACAAATGTGTATATAGAATTTATAAAATTTATGAAAAATAGAGTTTTCATATCAGCTATGAAAGTTTTCTATCAGAATCAATGTTGGTGATATCACTCATAAGCAGGACTTCGGGCTTTACAGAAACGACTATTAATCTAAATTAATCTACCTACCAGTCTGGTATTTTTGAGGCAAGATTTCGTTCTATATCCAGGTTCGCCTCCCGAGTGCTGGGGTTACATTGGCTCTGACGTTTTTCACCTGGTTAGAGTCTCTAAGACTATACATTCACAGAACTGCCAAGTTTTATCAAATACAGTAAGAAAATCTTTGTAGACATAATATAGATAACAGATTATTGATAAATGACAACGTACAAAATATTCTTAGTAGAATCAAATTATATGTACTTATCTTAAACTCTGGTCTGATTTTTTTTAAAAAAAATAATTTATATACTATTTTGTCTGCCTTAAATTTTGAATACTATATAAGATTCTCAAGAATAATATAACTCATTTAAGATTAAAATTTGTATATATGAGGACTACATTAAAATCCAGTATTACAGAATTTGTTGTAATACATTTGTTGTAAAACTGACACGGGAAGGCACATTGTAGACAATAATTGCTGAATATTCTCTACACTGACTTTACCATACTGAGAGGTAATTATGGATATGAAAATGCTTTACCACATTAAAATAGTCACAAATTTATGAAAATCATAATATGTTCTCTAATTCAGATCTATTCTCAATCATGGACTTCATTATCTTTTGGTTCAAGATTTCCTATGATGCTTTTTACTTGTTCATTCAATGACTTAGATTAAATTAAGTGTAATGTTTTTAATTGTCATCATTTATTACAAAGGAGCAATCATGAGTAAAACAAGCATTCCTTTAACATGACCACCCTTACTCATCTAAATTAATGTCTGTACTTCATAGCATTTTATTTAAAGCTCTTGGACATTTAATACTTGGAGACTATGATATTCATTTGCAAGAAAATCTATAAAACTGAGGCTTGAAGATGCAGCAGAAAAAGACTCAGTAACAGGGTAGCTGGTTCTAATCCTCTTTCCATTAGTATAACAAAATTTAATGTGGAATGTTACCATAGAATATAAGCTAGACAAAACAGTAGCAATGACAGCAATATTCTTCAGTGTGCATGACCTTAAGACATAAATACAATATTTTCACACCAAGTATGAGATGCCACAGCCAAAAGGCATCTTCAAGGCTCTAGTTTATTCATTTTATAACATGACCTTAAAACTGACACTCATCAATGAAAAATATTTTTAATGATTTCATATTTATTTGTTTGTGTGTGTGCTTACCTATGTGTACCTGTGTGGAGGTCAGAGGGCACCACCATATGGGTCCCAGGGATCACACTCAAGCCATCAGGCTTGGCAGCCAATGCCTTTACTCACTGAGCCATCCTGGCAGGCCCTAAGGCTGAAATTTGTAAGTTTGACTGAATTGACATTTATTTTGGCTTCTTGGTTCAAATAAATATCGAAACTACTAATGTTATTCTGAATTTCTATTCATCTAATTGTATTGTGAGTGCTAACTGATTTCATTTAACAGCGCTTAGAAAATTAACCAACCATATACAAAGTTTTGAGGTACACAATTTTAGGACTTTATTTTGCCAGTTTTCAGTATGGTATTCAAGCACAAGGGAGAAACAATTGGGAATAATGAATTCCCAACAGTAATTATTCAGGGAAGAGAGACCATTCCTATTCTATTCACACAAGCAAAGATCATGCAGAAATTTATACCATAAAGTTAAACATATAAAAGGCACAGTATTACAAAATAAGCTCCAAATATTGCTTTCCCACAGACTTCCTATTGGACAGACACTATTTAAAAACGTGCTAATTAAACAGCGAGAAAGGAACTATATACCTCATAAAACTCAAATGTGAACTCTTTTTCTATGTAGGGTAGGTGCAGAACAAAATAGTACTTGTTTCCAAATCTACACTTCCAACCAAGATGAAAATAGTACAAAACAAGAGCAATTTTCAGTCTTAAACTTTTCTGATAAAAGCAGTGCTTTCCAAAAAACAAAACTGTAAAACCAATTAGTACTCGTGATTAAAGATGCTTGAATAATTTCCAGTGGCAGAAAACCAGAAAGGGGCAATTATACTGCTAAGGACATATGATACTCCTAAGGGCTAAACCAAATAATGAGAAACCCTAAGAACACATCAATAAGGCTTACACATAATTGTGATGTTGTTTTTAATCTTCCTGTTGAAGAGATTTTAAATAAATATGATTCTACTTCTAATTTTCTTTTAATTAAAATGGCAAGCCACTGTAAAAATAACTAGAACATTTTTCTAGGTGAATCTTTTTTTAAAGATTTATTTATTATACAGTATTCTGTACACATAACAAATTATACAGAAGGTACCAGATCTCATTATAGAGGGCTGTGAGCTGCCATGTGGCTACTGAGAATTGAACTCAGGACTTCTAGAAGAGTAGCCAGTGCTCTTAACCTCTGAGCCATCTCTCCAGCCAGATAAATTCTTAATAGTTAGGAAATATTAAAAACAAAGAGGACCTTAAGAGAGGCAGAGATAGATCATAGGAAGGAGGAAAAAGAGAAGCTTTTCTGAATAAATTGGGATCATGAGAGCGACAGGAGAGGATAGAAAGAAAGAAAGGAAGAAGGGAGGGAAGTGGACAAAAATGTACAGTTCAATAAAAACAATTAAAAAACAAAACAAAACCAAAAAAATCCCATAATACTAGGATACCTAATGTTTATAGAAAAAAGTCTGAAAATTTTGTGCTTTAAAAGCCAAAAAGTAAATAAATGTTTTCTTTTTAATACACACACACACACACACACACACACACACACACACACACACACACACACACACGAACATCTCCATGATATTGGAACCACAGAAATAAGCTACACAGATTGTCAACAGGAAAACTCAGCAAATGTCTGGCAAACCACGAGTTTGGCACTTTCTCTCTGAGAAAGGTCTTATGCTCTGCAACATCAGAAATTAAGAAATTTCTCCACCTTTCCTTCCTTATGCACACAAAGTATGACAATTGTGTTCATCCAGCTTTTTAGCAGAAGAGGCAGCTTTGTGATGTTGGCTACAGGTTAGGAAATAGCAGGTGTAAAACAAATTCAGTGTGATGCAGAAGGTGTTACTCTATAGTCACTATTTTAATCTACATATTTCCAAGACTATTACTGTAATAAAAACTGTTGCTTGACATTTGCTTATTTTTAGGTCTTGCTATACATACCCTTGATTTTGTTTTAATGTGACTGAATGCTGAAAGACGAGCTAATTACTAGATAGCTGTCCCTTTCTGCTCTTGTGGGTTTGTCATTTTCAAAGAGCATAGAAGATAGTGGTTTATAGGAATGAAAACTTGGCAAATGCAGAAATCAAACCATGAGTTGAAAAGAAACCTTGAAAATTAGCAAATTATTTCCTACAAGTTAATGCAAGTTCAAAGTGTTTAATGCAAGTTAAAGTAAATATTCCTTATTCCTTTACTGATCAAAAGACTTAGCTGTCATAGGTGATTATGCATTACAGTGACTATAACAATTCATCTTTTTAGGGCATTTGCTTTTTTGTTGCTTTTACCACATCAATTATCTATACAAAGAAGAACAAGAGAATTATATTTGTTTAAAAAAATTCAATACCAAAACATAAAATAGATTTGCTTGTAAAACTCAGAGACAAAAGATGCCCTTTCTTCACAACATTCAGAAAAAATGTCTAAATTTATAATTTATTATACAAATTCTACTATTCTGAATTAATTCATAGTATTTTAATAGGGATACAATATATGGACATGTAAGTTAGATAATAAACTGCTCACTGTCTCAGAAGTGTACGAGGAAATAAGTAACATTAAAATAACTATTGAAGATTTTAGAGCATACTTATAATTAATTTTCTATGACAAATCACGAGTTTTCATATAATAGTTAAACTCAGATGATTCTGGAACAGAACAAATCCACACAGCTTCAAGTTATGTGTGTTTATTATGAAAAGAAATTTGACAAAAATGCTTTAAGTGCTAAATACATACAAAACATTGAACGGCATTACTGTCCTTCCTCCCGCCCACTTGAGTTTCTCTTAACAATGGTATTTTCATTACGATCCAGAAAATTCACATAACGTTTTATAAAAAAAAAAAAGGTATTTTGCCAACAAATAAGCAGATGATTTAGAGTAGAAGTCATGAACATTAAAACCTCACTTACGTCTGACTTCAGTTCTTAACAACACATTGTGGGACACAGAGCGAGGATATATAAGAGCAAATACATAATATATGATATACTCTACACCTTAACTGACAAAAACATTTGCCTGTGTGTAAATAAATTGCTTTGCTCCATCATGATGTTCAGAAAAACATTTTATAAGTAAACAGTGTTTACGTTCCTAAAAATGGACACCTGGGTGTGATGACAACAGTCACACAAACGTTCAATGAAATGGTAAGGAGCAAATGAACTTTAACAACTGGGCTCTGACTAAGTCTCTTCCTCCTCATCACTACTGCTAATGGGAGTCATAATCCATTCCCTGTAGACCTGAGTTTTCTGTCAGCATGGTAAAGGAAAAAGAAGCATAAAGGTTAGTTAAGATGGAAAACTGCAGGAAAAACATGTTAAAATTATGAAATGTTTAGGTGTTATAGAAATGTTAAAGCAGAGTTTTCATCTGTCTTCCATGCTGTAACTGTATTAATACTTTAGAACTTCACAGGCCTAAAGATAGCTTCTACATACATACTCATGTCAGACATGGTTTCATGTATCAATAAGGTATTCTAGGAATATATTAAGATTATTCTACTTCTTTACAAGTCACTTCATTACTTCTAGGAAGCATTGAGATAATATTCTGCTTCTTAGACAGAATGGCATAAAATGAACGTATTTTATATTTATATTATGTATAAGCAAGCATATGGCATTTAGTCAACACAGCCTTTTTTTTGTAAAAAGAGATAAAAAGTAGAAACATTAGAAAGTAGAAAGCAACAAACTTTTTATAAAGCACTGTCATTAAATCATTTATGTAAAATCTAGGCAGATAACAATCCTATTTTTGAGACAGGGTTTCATTATTCTAGGTTGACCTCAAACTTGCTATGTAGTTTACTATCCTCTTATCTCCACCTCCAACTACTGGATCATGGGTAACACCATGCTGGATGATGCAGCGCTCGGATCCAACCTCGGGGTTCTTGTTCTACCACTTTTACTTTGTATTTTATCTCATTAACAAATGTGCTAGAAATTTTATTTTTAAATTTTAGAAAAGTAGCTTTAACTTAGAAAAGCACTATCACTTCCAGAACATAAACTAACCTTTTACATTTGTACACTAACAGTGATAACTGCAAAACACTAAGACATCTTAAATTCCTGTAAGTATTCAAGTTAATAATGTGCTTAACTGAAAAAATACACAAAGCTGAAAAAGATTCTGATATTTTATATACTGAAACAGAACCTTAAGCAAAGACTGGCCTAATAAAAATAATATGTACCCTTAAATGTGATGAGTAGAAATGTATGGTTTTAAATTCCAAAGAAACAATTACGGTGTGGAATAAGCTTCCTTGCCACTGAAATCCAGTTATCAATCAGAAACTTTTGGTATAATCTGTCCCTGGATAATGAGGATAGTATATTTCTAAATTCTCTTCACTATGAATCCCTATTTTGCAGCAACTGTATTAAATAGTTCTTGAGAAACATTCTTATTTTTACTTATGTTTTGAAAAGCATTTTCAATATAGTAAAAATATGTTAATTCCTCTTTAAAAGAGCAGGCAGATATAGGACGGAAATGTTTCAACTGGATTAGCCAGGTGACACCTGTAACTTCCCTGTCTCTGAACAATCTCATTGTAGAGACTACAGAACATGCTCTTAGGTACAACTCCCAAGAGACTGCCAATTCTATCATAATCTGAAACTATTTTGGCACTTCAATAGGACTAAAAATCAAGGTAAAAGTCACTTTACTAAATACTGAACTTAAATAATACAGTATATTTTAAATCACTGAACAGATGACCCAGAGGTGATGGAAAGTACACTTAATGAAATAATATGTACTTCACATGCAGTAGTAAAATAGTAAAAGTTTTAATTTTTTATCCTGGTTATTTAAACTTGAGAAACTCCATGTTTCAACAGTTTATTGTTATTAGGAATATTTTCAAAAATATAAAAATGCTGACTCCTTCTTTTCAAATGGCTTACTTTAGTATTCCAAACCAAAACAACTTGACAATGGGATAGCCTTGGGTATGAGTTGTTACTTCTACCATAACTTGAGTTATCAAGTAATGACAATGTCTGAGCTGACAAACTATTCTAGCCTCAGACTACTGACTCAGATTACGTCCCACACATTCTATCTCCTTACTAAAAGATACTGCTTGCTCTGAACTGTGCAGCAAATCCCACAAAGCTCTGCTAACATTCTCAAAAATGCTTAAGAACCACGATGATCTATAGTGGCAGTGTTCCTGAGTTTTGTTTTCCCTTCCTTCATGAATAAATTAGAAATGAATATTTAATATAAAATATAAATATTTAATATAAAACTAGTAGTAGAATGAAAGATGAAAGAAGTATCCCAAATAGAAAAACCTAACTAGCTAAGTATATACTATCAACACTAAAGACGTACAAGGCATATCGGTGTTGACCAGATCTAGAATACCCAAAGCAGAACCAAGAATGGTCTGTGGAAAGGTCTGATTCACATCTTAACGTAAGTTACCGATACAAAAATCTTTTCTTTATATTCAAAATACTGAAACAGATTCACAGAGTCTGTACAAGTTTAAAACTAAAATCTAGTGTTGGCTTTCACTTGCAAAGTCATGCATTAACAGTTTCATATCAAATTTTTTGAGGCCTGTAAAAAAGAAAAAAAGAATCTTATAGTAAATAAATGTACTTTAAAGTCTAAGTAAATAAAAGTATAAATAGAGCTAAATAAGACAAATAAAAGCTTAATATATTTTTAAGGCATTGTGTAACTATTTTAAAACACACTAAGTTTCATGTTTTGATTTTCATTTGTAAGACGTTTTTTCACTTACCTGTAACATCTGATTTCCTGTACCCTCCCTCAGCCTATAAGGTCGGATAACTCCATCTTCATTAAAGAACCGGGGAGGTCGCAAACTTTCTACTTCAAAAGTCTCTGTAGCTCTGAAAAATAAAATAAAATTTACACACACATACACAGAAAGTTTAAAAATTATCAAAACACTGCACTTATGGCTCAGTAAACATCATAGAGGAAGATATGGAAAGAATGCAGAGCCAGAACATCAGAAAATCTACTGTGAGACAGTCTCTCCTAGAAAATGTTGTAAAAAAAAAAAAAAAAAAAAGACCAGACAATGGCAGTGTCAATGAACACGTCAACATGGACAAGAAAAGATTTCTCAGGAGTCCCATTCCTAGACAAAGAACTACAGACAACTACTGACTGCAGGGGGACTGCGAGGAGCAGGAAAACTAACCTCCCTCTTATTGGTTGTCTACAGAGTGCTCAGCCTTAAAACTATATACACACAATAACTGAGTAAGTTATGGGGATATTTTGTTTGTGCTTTAACAGATAAAGCTTGCCTGAAGATCAGAGAATGGAGCTAGCCACACTACTTAGCCATAGAGGCCAGGCAGTGGTGGCACACACCTTTGATTGCTGAGAGTCACAAGCATTAAACAGTAAAAGTACAGCTTACAGATCACTAGCCAAACTCATGGGAGTATATTCCAGTAGAAACCTGTTTTACAGAGCTTCGGGAACACCTGCCTTGGGAACAGTTGCTGTCAATTCTGTAGAAATCTTGTGAGGCCATGACTTTTCCCATTTCCCAAATGGGATTCATCCTGAAACATCTCAGCAACGCATAAATCATTCCTTAAACATGACTTTTCCTGTACTGGCAACTGGGTGACCTTACCCCACACTGTGGGGCCCTGGTGTGAAAGCATTCACTCAGCCAAGCCTTCATCCTCAAAGTCAAATCTACATAAAACTAGTCCCCCACGATTATCCTTATGGGCAGGACTTTCACAAAGAGAGGAGCCTTGCAAACTTCCTCCCTCTTTTCTACATTTACCAATTACGAACTCTAGCTTAAATAACCACACAAATATAGTTAATGCACATTTTTTTTTCTCTTCTTAGAATTCTGTACTGATTTAGAGCCCCATCCTAATCCTCCTGGTCTCTACAGGGGAGCTTCACAGCCACACCCCTTCTAAGACATAGTCCCCCATCCATCTTGTTAGCCCTAAAATAAATGCATGCTTGGTACCATTGTTATCGCCTATGGAATTGCTAACTACGTCTGTGTGGGTATATAAACCGAAAACCTTGTGGGATTAGGAGCAGCATTGAAAAGGAACATCAAGAAGGAACATTGAAAGGGAACAGCAAAGAACAGCAAGGGACAGTGAGGAACATCAAAAGGGATATCTAGATAACACTGGCGAAAGCATAGGAAGAATAAATAGAATATGATAAAAAGACTTATGTGAGTTAATTTATTTATGCTCAGACCTTTTAAGTCAGCTTGCTATAGCTTTCCTTCTGAATCCTGAGTGGTTTAGGGGGGGCTGGCACCCCACCATAAACCTCAATATTTAATCCCAGCACTCAGGAGACAGAGGCAGATGGATCTCTGTGAGTTCAAGGCCACCATAGGCTACGTGAGAGTGAGTCTATCTAAAAGAGAAAGAGCCAAGCAGTGGTGGCTCACATCTTTAATCCCAGACTGGGTGAGACAATTGGGAATTCTTAAAGGGAGGAATTAGTTTAAAAAGAGAGCTTTTTCCCCACATTAAAAGTGGGAAACACTATTACGATGGACAGAGATAGGTCCCGATGCTTGGGAGGCAGAGTACTACACAGCAGAAAAAAATAACAACATCTTGAATTTTGCAGGCAAATGGATGGAGCTAGAAAACATATTGAGTGAGGTAACCCGGACCCAGAAAGACAATTATCTCATGTACTCACTCATAAGTGGTTTTTAAATATAAAGCCAAGAAAACCAGCCCACAAATCACAATCCCAGAGAACCTAGACAACAATAAGGACCCTAAGAGAGACATACATAGATCTAATCTACATGGGAAGTAGAAAAAGACAAGATCTCCTGAGACCTTGGGAGAGGGTTGAAGGGAAGGAGAGAGGCAGGGAGGGGAGCAGAGAAAAATGTAGAGCTCAATAAAAATCAATTAAAAAAATGAAACAAGCCAACCTAAGGACAGGTGCTTATAAATAAAAATAAGCCTCCATACATGTTTACTTGGGAGCTGGGTGGCAGACCTCCCAAAAGTCAAAAAAGTAAAACACTGTACAACATTAATACATTTGAACACTGGAGGTGCTGGCTGCAGAGGAGAGGTATAAACTTCAGGGATGAGGAACACCTTGTAGAAGTGTGTTACTAGAAGTAGTCTTTCAGAGCTTACAGACTTGTCACATTTTCAGGTCACATTCTTTGTTTTCTCCATGTGGAGAGATGAAACCAACAAACTTCCAATTCCTGTTGTCTGTCGCCATGCCTGCTCTATCATTTCAGACTGGAACTGTACAACCATTGTAAACCTCTGCAACTATAGTTCCATATAGAACATATAATCCCAAACAACCTCTTCTACAAGTTGCTCTTGGGTCATGTATTTTATCATAGCAACAGAAATGAGATTAATACAGTGATATATTTCATTAAGCTCCTTTATGCTACATCATAAATGAACTTTGAAAACATGTCACTAGCCTGGCACGGTAGTACACGCCTTTAATCCTAACAATTGGGAGGCAGAGGAAGGTGGATTTCTATGAGCTGGAGACCAGCCTGGTCTACAAAGTGAGTTCCCAGACAGCTAGGGCTGTCAGGAAAAGAAGCCATGTCTTGGGGGAAAAAAAAGAAAAGAAATTATAATCCTGAAGAATCCAGTCACAAAAGGCTGTATGATTCCATTTAAATTTACTATCCAAAATAGGCAAATAAACACACAAAAAGTAACAGTGATGGCTAATGCTAAGGAGAGATATAAATGGGGAGTAACTGCTAACAATCATGAGATTTTCTTTGGAGCTGATAAAAATGGAAAATTGTTAGTGATAGAAGTAGCATAAAACTAAAAACTACTCTAATGTACACTTCAAGGTATAATTATTAAAGTATGTTTCCAGAGTATATAAAGAATTCTTACAACTCAATAATAAAGGAACAACTAGCCCAATTAAAGAACTGAAAAAAGGTTTAGAAAAAAGGCAGGCTTTATGTAAGTATAAAAAGAAATAGGAGGGATATTTTTTTGTGCTGGAATGGTTTGATAACTTTACTATGTATGATATTAACCTACAAGAAATGATAAAAGCACACATGATTAGATTAGTACAGAGACAGAGAAGTAAATTAGTACGTTAAACTGGAAAAAAGTCTGAATTAGATCAGAAGACTCTGCCAATGTCCCCTTTGTCTCATTATACTATGATTTTACTAACTGTTACCCTGTGGAGAATGGGCAAGATCTGTATAATGTTTGGATGGCGCCTCCATAGAAGTCTAATGTTCTAATCTCCAGAATGAGTAAGGGTTCCTTCATGGCAGAGTCTATTGTGTGATTAAATTAAGAACTCCAAACTAAGGGAATAATGTAGGCACACTCTAAATGCCACCAAAAGTGTCCTCAGGCAGAGAGAGAGAGCAGACACATGAAGGAGAAAGGAATATGAAGATGAAGACAGAAAATGCAACAGGGCAGCTACAAAGCAAGGAAAGCCACCAGCTACTGAGATCTTCAAATAGGCAAGGCCCTGTGAGAGAAACGATCTCTCTTGTCACCAGGTTTGTTACAGTGGCCAGAGGACATGTTATGCAGTATGTAAAGGATCCCTCTATATTATTTCCTGCCACTGCATATAAATGTATAATAGCTTAATTAAAAAACAATAACAACAACCAAAAAACAGACTACCATATATATGCTCAGTGACAGTACAAGTGTAGTAGGAAAAGGTAAGAGTCACTTCACTCATAGAATCTGAATTTTAGAAAGACACAGCCAAGGTAAAATATACGGTATATTAAATAGTGGTAAAAAACTAAGATTAAAAATAAAGAGAGGAAGGGAAATTCAAAGTATCTTGAGCTAAGGTATGAGTAAAATAAAATTTTAGAGTGGCCACAGAAAGCCTTAGTGGAAAAGCAACTGTTAAAAAAGGAAATGAGTCTTTGTGCAGATCAGGGAAGGGTGTTCTATCCAGAGGAGCGGGACTACAAAGGTAAAGAGGGAGACCATCATCTTCAAATTAAACTCTGCCTCCCAAGTGCTGGGACTAAAGGTATGTGCCACCACTTCCCAGATAACCTCAAACTTTTCATGGGAACTTGGGACCTCTCTCCTAAACTCCAGACTCTCACACTAAGTAACTTATTTGACATTTCCATTTGGGTGTGTAAGAGAAATTAAAAGCTCAATAAATTTACAAAATACCTTTCAATTCTGGTGTTCTCACACCTTCCCCAGCATGTTCACAGAGTTAGATCTCTTTTCATTGTTCTTGGCATGGGAATGGTCAAATTGTTACCACCTCTCTTCTTGATTAGTCAAGGAGTCCATTTTTTCCTTGATCTCCCTGTAGTTTAACACAGCTCACATACCTCCTCTGACTTAAAACCTTCTAAGAGTCTTAAGAAAAAGCCAAAAGTCCTCTCAACAAGTATAGATGACAACCCCGAATCTACACAAGAATGAGAGCTATCAACAACCAGGCAAATGGTTCCTCCTCCTCACTGTTATTTTCTATGGATAGATTCAGGCAAAGGGAAGACTGTGTATCTAAGCTCCAATGAACAGTCCCAATCCAAGCCACCACTGCTGCTTGCTGCCTGCCTTTGCTTGATACAGAGGCAACCTCTTCCCACTGTTTGGCCCTTTGGGGTAATGAATTACCTTTATGCTGAGAACTTGGTGTCTGTGTGTGTCCTGTACTGACTCTGAGGGCACCAACCTCCCTTACACCTACTCTTTGAGAAATAATAAGGAAGGAAGAAAGGAAGACAACACTTTTTTTTACCACCACTTTGGTTAGCCTTGTCTCTCTTAATGTGCCCTTTTTTCTTCCTTCATTCTTTTTTGTCTTTTAAAACTGGGGCCTAAACCCAGGATTTTGAGCCCCATGCCCAACTTTATCTGCTTTTGCTTTCATAGCATATTTTTTTTCCTTTTGCCACTTAACATATCACACATATTTATCAGTCACTTACTTTACTCTCCTACTAAAGTATAAGCTGTGTCAGGACAGAAACACTGCCAATAATGTTCAGAAATGGTTTCTTAAGTGACAAGACTACTCTCTAATTCATTTTATAGAGATACATAACTGTGTGTGTAGCCAACAATTCATTAGTATGTCTAAATTATTATGTCTCAATCTATTTCCTTACTTTTATCTTCCTGATGCATCAAAGTTGAGAGAAATGTTAAAGTTTTCCATTATATACATATCTGAGAAGTTCTTATAATTGCATCAGTTTTTGTTTTATAAAAGTTGAGGAACTGAACTGAATACAAGCTCAAGTTTGTTATCCTTGAGTTTTTATTATTTGCTAATTATTTCATTCTCAAAAGTGGTTTCCCCCAAAAACTAATTCCATCTTAACAAGCACGTGCACTTTATAAATGACATTAAACAGATTCGAGATAATTGTTTCCTTTCCAAATCATATTTTATTATTTTATACTAACTTAGTTCCACTGTTTAGTAACACTGTTTCAATTATTTTGCCTTTGATTCATATAACTTATTCTTTGTTTTGATGTGCTTCTTCATAAATATATCCCTTAATAGTTCCTGGCCTTTATTAATCCTTCTAAAACGTTTTACTTTGTACTTGATCCTTGAAGGTAATGAAGCCAGGTACAGAATGGCAAGGGTTTACCAATGCAAGGTAAATCAAGCAGCTCTGTGAGATGTCTGTATAGCTTGCTAAATTTTTTGAATTCCTTGGGTTTCAAACTTCTGAGCTTTTCTGAGAACTGTGGCTCAAAATGTTATACTTATGAAGTCAAAGTATGACCCCTTTCCCTACTTTAATTCTAAACTATACAAAACCAGAAACAAACAATGAAGAGAGAAGAATGAATGTAACAGATCTTAAAATAAGATCATAAACGTATGTTAAAGACAAATTCAATATGAACTAAGAATGGCATTTTTTTCCCTCAAAAGCAGGGAGGATTTGCTGATTTAAAACAGACACATACAGCATATACTGATAAATTTCATCATCAAAGCTTAGCTGACTAAATCATTATTGCCAACAATTGCTAGGAACAGATGACAAAGGAGAGCTCTACAAAGCTGGAGTCATATAACGTCAGCACTTTAGAAGGAATCAAGATTAGGAAGTCCTTTTTCATCTGCCACACCACGGAGTTCATAACTAAGAACCTGAGAAGCATTGGTAGATACATTTCATTGTTCCTGGCTTCAGAATGTTACTCCTCTGTCACTTCCAAAGAGTTTTTACCTTTTGATCCCCTGAAAGGTACTGCTGGCCATGTCTATGATGCCACCTGTTGGCCTTGCCACTGCTCCAACTAAACCTTTCCCGACGCCTTTGAAGAAACCCGCAGCACCTTCCTTTTGAGCACCTAGAAAACATAACCAGCTTAAGCAATTGGATCAAATGAGAATGGAAGCAACTTGTGAGCTATGTGACAACCAAAGCAACTCCAACACTTGCCTTTAATTGGTTTTGTAACAATCCCCGTAATGCCACTTACAAAACCCTGGAAGGAAAGCATAATCGAAAAGTTATATTTCCATATGATGCTGACAAAAAAAAAATCTCAGAGTTTTTTTCTTCTTATAGATCACAAAATTAACATATTTACTTAATAAGTATTTAATTAAACAAAATGTTTTTAGAGATTATCTAAATATTTTATATGCACATTACAATGTTCAATAATAATTTAACTAGACTTACATGTCTATTTCTTTATTCATAAAATGTTGATTTAAAAGCTATTCTTGGGGCTGGAGAGATGGGGCAGCAGTTAAGAGCACTGGTTGCTCTTCTAGTGATGTGGGAGTGTCATATCAATCTGTTGATTTCATTGGTTGAGCAATAAACCAACTGCTTGGCCTCATAGCTTAGAACATAGATGGGAGGAGAAAACAGAATAGAATTCTGGGCGGAAGAGGAAGTGAGGTCAGACTCTGCGCTGCTTCCAGAGGGACCGGACAGCCGCCATGCTCTGCTCTCCCAGGCAGCTGCAACCCACGATGGACTTAGGCTAGAATCTTTCCGGTAAGCGCACCTTGGGGTGCTTACAAACAATCATTAGAAATGGGCTAGTCCAGGTGCAAGAGTTAGCCTAGAAGAGGCTAGATAGAAATGGGTCAAGCAGTTAAATGAATATAGTTGGTGTGTTGTTATTTCGGGCATAAGCTAGCCAAGCGGCCGGGGTGTTGGGGACGCAGCCCCGACACCGCGCCTATTTCAACATTCTAGAAGACCCAGGTTCAATTCCCAGCAACCACATGGCAGTTTAAAACTACAATTCCAGGGGATCTGACACCTTCATACCAATGCACATAAAATATAAACTATATATTAGAAAAGCTATTCCCTCACATATTCAGAACCCCATGAAATTTCTTACAGAAACCAGGCCTTTTCCTCCACGAGTGATGCCTTCTCTAAGGCCAGCTGGCTGTTTATTCATTGCTTCCCTTCTTTTCTGCTGGTAGTCTTCATCCATCGTCATGGCTGCTACTCCTTTAGCCATTGCACTGGTGATTTTGGAGGCAGCACCAGCTAGCCCACCTAGTAGAGAGAGTAATATGTTAGCTAGAGGCTCAAATGTGGTTGCTGTCTAGAAGTGCAGCTGGGCTTTCTGCTGCTTACCAACGGCTCCGCCAACCAGGGCTTTCAGTCCTAGTGCCATTCCCTCCACAAACTCTTCAGGACCCTGGATGGCTCCCTAAGGTGACAAAACAAAGTGCAATAAAAGGATGAGCTCACTGATACATGGAATGCGATAGCAACTGGAAGAACAAAGAAAATGATACCAGCAAAAACTTTACATTCAGTTTGCAGGGTAATTTCACGACACTCAAAGTGTAAAGGGTACAACAGATCTTGTTCCAGACGAAGAAAAAAAAAAAAAAAAAAGATGTTTGCTCTGCAGTGTAAACTACATGCATGTAAATGGAGACTGCTCATTCATTTTCCAGCTGCCCAGCCTGAATAATCACATAGAAACTATATTAATCACAATACTATTTGATCAACAGCTTAGTCATATTCCTTGCTAGCTCTTACATTTGAATTAACCAGTTTCTATTAATCTGTTTATTGCCATGAGGCTCTGGCCCACCAGGAAGGTTCCGGTTCCATGTGGCATCTGTCTCCTGAGGCTACACGGCATCTCCCTGATTCTGCCTACTCTCTCTATATATCTCTGTTCTGATTTCCTGCCTGGCTTTACTCTGCTAAGCCATTGGTCAAAACAGCTTTATTCATGAATAAATAAAAGCAACACATCTACAGAAGGACATCTCATATCACATGTACAGTTTATGTAGTATTCTTGATAAGTTTTTAGAAAAATTAAAAGTCTTAACATTTCTGATTTCTATATCACAATGTAGAGAATAAAAATTAGTTCTACTGTGCTTTTGTTATGCATTTTTAAGTAAAGTGGGTAAACTCCAAATATGTTTATGGAAACTATGAAGGGATGTAGAACAAATTCTTCTTTTCTATTTCCTATTAAGATGGTTATGTATAGTACCAGCTTATATGGTTATTTTTACAGTCACATACTTTTGTGCAAAACAAAATTACCATCCATGGTAAGCTTCCTTTTCCTATAATCTAAACTGTATTCATGATTTTATTTCAAAACAACACTTAAAGTTAGGGATATTAACAAAATCTTAAGTTGAAATTTGAAGGAAAAAGGCAGAAATTGCTCCTATGTAATTTTGTAAGTGTAATTTTGTAGGTCTCTCAAAATTACAGTTTTGAGAGTTTATATGTACAGTTTAAGTTAACAATTGAAATGTTTTATATATTAAGAAATCATTACTTTATACTGTTCATTACATAATACAAAGTTAAATATTTTACCTGGTAAGGTTCATAAAAAAATGCTTCTACGCCTTCTGAAAATTCTCTAATTAAGCCAAAGGGATTTCCCAAAACATCAAGTCCGAGAATGAGTACATACATTTGCTTAATAGCCTAAAAATAAAACATGAGTATCAACGTCATGAGAGGATAGTAGACACATTCAGTTTGCGCAGGCTAACATTTTTACTACAAATCTCAAGACCTAAACTTTATCACTATTCCTTTTTTGCATTTTATTTTATTTATATGGGTGTTTTGCCTCCATACGTATTGGTGTACCACATACATGCAGTATCCTCAAAGAACAGAAGAGGGTGTTAAAAGCCCTGGGACTGGAGTTACAAAAAGGTGTGGGCTGCCATGTGAGTTCTGAGAATCAAACCACCATCCTCTGGAAGAACAGCGAGTGTTCTGCAGTCCTCTTATCTTGATTCTTCATTTAAAAATACAATTACTAAAAACATGTGCTTGTAATGTATGTGGAGGTATATACTGTGTGTGGGTAACTGTGGAAGGCAGGGTTCAACCTCAGGCATCATCTTGAGGAATACGATCATTCTTCTTTGAGACAGGCTCTTATGAGCCTAGACTGATGGTATGCAAACCCCAGTGATTGTGTCTCTGACCACTCAGTGCTGGGACTCTAAGTACATACTAGCATACTTGGCATTTTCACATGGGTTCTGGGGCTCAAACTCAGGTCATCAGGCTTACAAGGCAAGTACTTCAAAGTGACTAAGCTACTTTACACAACCTTATACTTAGTTTTTGAAAAGCAACTTGGTGTTACTGTGAAAATAAATAAAAAGAAACTCTAGAGTCTAGAACCCAGAAAAGGTTTTCGGGGTTCCATTACTTATGAGCTACTGCTACCGCATCTTACAGATTTCCCAGTAGCACAAGCACATGGCAGAAGTGAAATGCACGTCCAGAACTCAAGTCTAAATCTTGAGATAGAGGACTCTTTCTAGAGTTGAACAGATTCACAGAAACAAGGTATGGAGCAGACTCAATAACTCCACACTAAAAATATTTGTGTTCATCAGTGACTGACAGTTTGAAGACACTAAGCATGATGAATTAACACATTATTAAAAATTATATGTATTTCTAATCCATACTGATTCAGAAAAAAATTCTAACAATGTTTTTTATTTTGTTTTGTTTTACGAACAAGGACAAAAAATTGAAATCTGAGGGAGGAGAACCATGTTTAAAAATTTGAAATCTGTTATTTGCTTTCTTGACACATTTACAGTGCACATGCATGGACACACACAAGGCCTGACTAGCTCACATATTTCTATCCGTTTTTAAGGTAATCTCACACTAACCTGTTTTGAATAGTGTCTTATTACTTCAGATTGCAGTTCAGATGTTGTACGGAACTGGTAGTTGAGTTCAATAAAGGCAAGTCTGAAAAAAAGTTAACAAATATATGTATATATACAAATATATATGTCTGCATGGAGGGGAACATTTTTTAAAAAATATTGATGATTAGTTTTATTTTCTTTAGAATTTTCATCTCCAGATTTCTCCCAATACATTTATTCAATATAATTCTTGGCACATTCTAGTGAAAGAAATTCTCTAATGACCTGATAAAATCTGTAACTCATATGGAAAAAAACACTGAAGACCAAGACAAAGATCTCAGCCATGGACTTACAGAACTATTTCCCAACTCTGCTCTAAAAGACTCCAAAAGAAAATGTTTTGACAAGCTGAGATGACTGAGGGGCCACCTGGGAATGCCCAGATTTCAGCTGCTGCCTGCCGGTCTTCCTTTGAGGACTACAGCAGAGACAGTAACTAACTCACTAACTAAAAAGCTCTTTTTGCTGACCATGAAAGCAGAAAGATCCATTTCACTTTATTCTGATGCCTTCAGACTTGTGCTCTGGTGCTGACTGTTTTCTAGTTAGACTCAGAGTTGCCTCTGACTCTCATGCTGCTATTACTAAGCAGGCATACTAAGACGACTAAGACGTGTTACCTGGAAAGATCATTCTTTTCTAAAGTAGTCTCTACTCAGACATGTTGAATTACTAGTCAGATACTCCTGTAGGCAACTCACACTCAAGTATAAATGTGGGTTTTGCCTGCTTTTGAGATGAGCTCTCACTCTGTTGCACGTGCTCATCGTGAACCCCTGACCTTCAGTCACTTTTCCACCTTAGCCTCTCAAGGGCAGGACTGCACGGGTGTCCCACAATGTCTAGTCTAAAAATAAATGCTCGACCTCAATACGTTTATATTAATCCCTTCATCGTCCACTTCCTTCTATTCTGTCGAGTCATGTACTCACTGAAAAGTCTTCATTTGATGGACTTGCAAGCCTTATCTATTTTCTTATTTTTATTTTTTTTTTAAAGAAAACAAACTACCTTTCTCTCATTTTGCATACCAATCCCAGTTCCCACTCCCGCCCCTTCTCCTATTCCCTCCACCTTTCCCCCACCCCAACCCCCTATCCACTCTTCAGAGAGGGTAAGGCACTTTGCTTTGGGGAAGGTCCAAGGCCCTCCCTACTATATCTAAGCTGAGCAAAGTATCCCTTCAAAGAAAATGGGTTCCCAAAAAGAAAGTACAAATAGTAGGAATAAATCTTGGTGTCTACTAGTAGCCCTGCACTCTGCCCCACTCATACAACTGTCACCCACATTCAGCGGGTCTAGTTTGGACCTATTCCTTTTCTGTCTGCCCGGAGTTGGTGAGCTCCCATTAATTAGCTCAGGTAAACTGTCTCAGTGGGTGACATCATATCTTTGAAGTATCCACTTCTTTTTGAGGAACCTTAATTCAAACTAGAGTTTCTAAAATACATAAAACTGAATATCCTGCATCTCTTTTTCTTAAGGAAATTACTTAAAATTTATTCTTAACTAAGTCATTAAGGTCAGGTAAAATATTCGGTAATATTTTGATTATTATTATTTTTGATTAAATACTAAAACCACAATTCACCCATAATTTTCAATATGCTTTTCACATTTACAAAATTTTTAGGTAAACATAAGCGAACCATTCATCAGTTTATAGATATAAGTATTAACCATACTTAAAAACTACATCTTGCACATCTGTAAGGGTGGCACCAATACTCTTCAGCAAAAGATTTAAAGAATGAACAGGAATCAGTCCTCCACGTTGTCCTGACTCTTTAGCTTCTTCTCTACCAGAGCTCAGTGAAACACTCAAATGCAACTGAAGAGATAAAGAAATACATTGAAGCACTTTCCCCACAGTGACAACTTTAACTTACACAAAACAGTTTAATATTGAGTTCATTAAACCATAAATAAGATTTTAAAGTGACTTGAATTATGTCAAAACCCAGTAACTAAGAGCTTAAGTCAAAATCCAACATACCTCTGCAATTTAAAATTTAATTTAAAATTCACCATTTAAGATGTCATAATTGAATTCTACTCCTTTTATATTTTTATGAGGCAGAATGTGACTACATAGCCCAGACTATCTGGATTTGGAATCCCTTTTTCCTCAGCATCATGAATGCTGAGCTTACAAATACTATCACACCCATCTTCAATGCTATTCTCATAGCATTGTATTGATCCTAGGAAAATGTTCACTCAATATATTTGTTAGTAACATTAGTGACCTAGATTTTGAAGTTGTTAATAATAACCACATATTTCCTAAAGTTTACAAATTCAACTGTTAGAATTAGGTTAGCACAATAAAACCAGTTTAAAAGCACTTTTGTGTTGTACTGCATGTGTGTATTTGTCTGAGTATGTATGTATGTAGGTAAGTATGTATGATTGTGCAATAATTTAATGTGCTACGAATAACTTGTAGAAATTATGTTAGCAATTTAGATTAGCACTAGCAAGATGGCTTAGTAGTATATAAGGGAGCTTGTTGCCAAGTCTAACAGCCTCAATTCAATCCTTGGAAACCACATGGCCAAAGGAGAACACTGACTCCTATATGTCTCCATGTTCGCAAATGGCAAGTGCATGCACACATTAGACTTAGATTTGGGCTGCCGAGATGGCTCAGCGGGTAAAATTACTTTCAAGATAAGTCTGTCAAATTGAGTTCAAACCCAGAACCCATGGTGGAAGGAGAGAAGGTTATCTTCTAATCTCCTATCCACCGTGACAAAGACAGGCCTATACTTACATATACACATTGTGTGCACACACACCAAACACTCACACACAATAACTAAAATAATTAAAACTTATAATTATATTCTGTGTTCAAATCTTTTTGTGTTGTAGTGTGCATGTATGCATGTGTACACAGGTTGGAGTTAGAAGATACTGACCCTCCAATTCTGAAGTCCACTTAATAATTAACTAATAACTAAAACAACTATCATATATGAAACTTTAAAAATTATCACAATTTACTAAAAAATAAAGTCAAATAACAAAAGGTCAAGATATAGACATAGGTTATATATAATTTCAATATTATTTCTAAATGATAAAAATATACTTTTTTAAAATGTAAAGAATCAATTCTTCTGTTATTTATATCTGTAACTGTAAAACTACACAACTACTATGTTGTTACAGGAGATAATTTAAGTGCTAATTCCCTCAAACATCAAATTGATTACTAAGTATTTAGTTTAAAAAACAAAAAAAAAAATGTGTATTTCCTTACCTTGATAGGAGATATATGGAAATACTCGAAGAGATTGATTTGAGATTGATCTACTGAAGAAACTGTTTCATACTCTTGTTCAAATGTTTCTACATCCTTATGAAAATATTCAACCTATACAAGAAATATAAACACCAAAAAGACCTGCTTATGTATGATATTTAAATTCAATACCTCACAGGTTAAAAAAAAACTCCTATCACTTAGAGTCAACATTACCAGTAACTGGAATTTACTGTCTCACAAGTAACTTGTATTGTTCCTGCTAGAAAGTCTGCCACAAACCACATTATGCACGTATCTTTTAAGTTTCTATTAAATGGTACCTGGATTTTCATCATGTGACTACAGATCCTATTTTAAGAGAGCACCAATACATTCCAGCAATATATCTTTTTGTGCTTATTTGCTTTTTTAAACACAGTTTTATAACAGTCTGTAGCACTTTAGTATCTGTCTTGCAGCAGTTTAGAGTCCAGCAGTATAAATGTAAAAAGGAGAAGGTACTAAATAATTTTGCGTGAGGTAGCAGTGGTTTTATTTTTGGTAATCATTAACACTTCCTTTCCAAATATGCACAAACCCATGTTACTTCTGTGTCCTGAAAAAAGTCCCAAGAATTTAAGGTTATAGAAATTATGTAGTTAAAAAAAGTAAAAACTGAACAGATTCTAAATTATGTTGGATACCATTAAACCTATTCATGTAGGTAATTATACCTGTATCAAGAAGCAGAGACAGACAAATAAAAATAAAACCAATATTCCTAATACTGCCTGAAACTCTCCCTAAATTACTGAAAAATAAAATACATATCCAGAAATGTGTGAACTCAGTCCAAGTACAACAGATGCAATAACAATGTTAATAATAATAGTAATACTGGAAAATACCAGAGAAAAATCTTAAAAGCGGAAAGCTGATTGTACAGAAGCCAGAAGGTAAGTGCTGATTTTGTAAAAGTCAGGAAGGTACAGTACTCAGAGTGTTGCATGCCCCACTGACTAGACATCCAAGCATAACTACTTTTGGAAGTGAAGAAGCCATAAAGAATATTCCAAGATAAAGTCTGAGAATCTGTGGCTAGCTAACCTACTCGCTACAAAAATGTAGTACTGAATGTTTCTGAAACTCAAACAAGTAACCGTCATAGTTTTGTTTCCGGTTGCTATGAAATACGTCAACACAAGTAATTTTAAGGGACTAAAGGATGATCAGCTTACAGTTCTAGGTTACAGTGCATCACTGTGGGGTAGCCACATCCACAGGCAGGCAGAAAGTGACTGCATAGAGAGTGGGCATGCTACTTACTCACTTTACTTTTTCCTCCCCTACACAATCCAGGACCCAAAGCTGGGAATGGTGCCTCCCACAATTTGGCTGGGCCTCTTCCCATCAGTTCCTGTTATCAAGACAGCCCTCGAAACCCAGACAGCATAGGCCAACCTAATTAGACAATTCCTCGACGGAGTGTCTTTTTTACAGGTGATTTTAGAGTGTCAAGCAGACAAATTAGCCATCACATGACTTCACACTTTAATTTGAATTAGAACAAAAGAGCAAAAATCCCAGGGAAAAAGTGAGTATAAAATAAGCCATACTCAGAAAGGCAAGTATTGTTATTTCTCATATACAGAATCAAGATTTAATATAACTATAACTTTAATTTCAATTTGTAAGTAAATATAAGTACATACATAAATAATTATATGTGAAAAGAGAAGAGGAATTATGAGGAGAAAGAAGTTTAAAGGAAGAACAAGAACAGGAGGGGGAAAGGAGAGGAGAAAGGCAAAACAACTTAATTTTTCTTCTCCTATGTATAAGCAATCAATCGTCTGTTCACACCCCCATATGTCTATATATTTAGAAAGATGACATAACGCATATTTTTTCACTACTTTTCTTACATGATTCAACTAAGTAATGTATTATATATACTTATATTGAAAAAAGACTGCTGTACAAGTGAGGAGCTGAGTTTGATTCTCACAGAACCGAGGTAAAAAGCCAAGTACAACAGAGTGTGCTTGGAATCTCACCTCAGGGGAGAGAGATTCCTGGGGCTTGTTGGTCAGTCAACCAAAGCAAATGAGTGAACTCCACTTTCACTTGAAAAATGTCAAACTCTGGCACTCACACACATTGCACAATACCCTCTCACATCTGTAAAAGCAAACACATGTGCACACACCGCTATTTAACTAAAAAGGGAAGTGAACAAATCTCAAAGCAATAGCCTAATCTCCTACCTTAGAAAATTAAAAAGAACAAACACAAAAGCAAGGAGGAAGGGGTTATGAATTAAGAATAATTAAAGCAACACAGACAGTAGTAAAACAATAGAATAAACAATGAAAATGAAAAACTGATTCTTTGAAAGGACTGTAGAGGGAACTTTATTTCAGGATTTACCAAAATAAATAGCTTATAAAGAAATACCATCAATAATTTTCTGCCAATAAACTAGAAAACTCAGATGAAATAGACAGATTCCTAAAAATCATAGTAAAGTGGTGAAACTGACTCAAGAAGAAACTGACCATTTAAAATGATCTCTAAGAAGTAAGGTGTGACCCTAAAACTACCTGGAAGGGAAACGCTAGTATAGCTGCACCACCATTGAATTCTAGCAAACATTTCAAGAGGACCAGAGCTTCACAAATGCCTCCAAAAAGCAGAGGAAGAAGAGACATTTCCTAACCAATATTATAAAGCCATTACTATTCCAACATAAAAACCAAAAAAAAAAAAAGACACAAGAAAACCATAGACTATTATCTTTTAAGAATATGAGCATAACAGTCTTTAGCCAAATACTAGGAAACCAAATTTGTCTGCATGATGTATATGAACAATACCAAATAAATGTAAGTATTAAATACACCGTCAAAAACTAGGAATAACTCAAGGTAACCTAACACTGAAAATCTTACTCTATGATCAGAAACAACCCACCAATGCATATTTCTCATGGCTGTCAAACATCTCACTAGCTTCAAGGAAGGCAAACAGGGATGAAAAAGCAAAAGCACACATACCAAAACCAAAGAAATAGAACTACTTTTCTCAGATGATCTGATGTTAAATAGGAAAGCCAAAAGATACATAATAAAGGCAACAAACTAACTCAGTAAGCTGTAAATGACAAGAGCTACATATGAACAGCAGTTGTATTTCTATATGTACCAGCATTATAACCCCACGCTGAAACTATATAATATAAACAACTTCATGCATAATAGCCCAGCAAAAACAAATACCTAAGAATACATTTACAGTGCAAAATCTACACTCTGAAAATGACAATGAATTGTTTGAAGAACTTGACAAGCTGATTTTAAAATTCATATGGAACAGCAAGGGCTCAAGTTAGCCTAAATAATCTTCAAAAAGAGCAACAAAGTACTGGATCATACCCCAATTATGGAACTCACTGACAATGAGAACAATTAAGGCTGGCAAAATGACAGATATACAGATTTCAGAAATAAAATTATTTATTTTTCTTGCAAAAAGAATCCAACTATGCAACAGAGGAACAAGCAGTGTTTCAAAACATGCTGCTGAGGCAGCTATCCGTTACTTCCAGAACTGGGGTCTTTATGTCACACATACATAGAAATAAGACAAATGGATCAAAACTTAGCTGTAAGAGTTTAGGCTTTAAAGACTTATCTACATGGCAAAATAGTTATGACACAGGATTTAGCAAATGATTTTTAAAAAGCATATTAAAAGCATGAATAATAAAAGAAAAAATATTTTGTACTTTCTTAACATTAAAAACTTCCGTTTTTAATCAAAAACGGAAAACTCACCAGAACATTAGAAAATGTTTGAAAAATCATATGGCTTGTCAAAGACCAATTAGGATGTACAAAGAACTCTGGAAATTCAACAGGAAGAAGACAGCCCATTATATAACCTAGAGAGCCCAAACAGACACTCTCCACTGAAGATACACACATCCCTACATATCAAGAGATTCTCAGCAGGGGGCTAGGTTGGCTCAGTGGGTAAAGACACTGCCAGTGCCTATCTTGGCACTCATATAGAGAAGGAAGAGGACCAACTCCTGTGAGCTGTTCACTGACCTCCACATGCATGTTATGGCACACTCCTACCTCCCCACAAGTAAATAAATGTTTAAAAATACTAGCATCAATATCAGACATACAAGTCCCAGTGAGGAGCCAGTTTCTACCCACTAGGATAGCCAGAATGAAAACCGCAAACAGTAATTGTTCTAGGTAAGGATGAGAAATCAGAGTTCTCACATTCTGAAACTAAAGATGGTAAGATGGAAGAATGGCAGAGTCACTTTAGAAACTAAAATTTTAAAATGATTGAACACATGAAATTATCAGCGAATTTTTTAAAAGATTAAATTTGATTAAACATAATTACTATGTTACTTAGCAATTCTACTCCTAGGCGCGCGCGCACACACACACACACACATATATGAAAAATGAATAGTCTAAGTTGACAGAAAATTATGTCCATAAAGAACATCATCGTTCTAGAAAAAAAATGTAAAAGCAATCCAGATTCAAGCGAGTGACAAATAAACAGGTGCAGTACAACAAATCCAGGTAAAGGATTGTTAGTTGAAATGACATGTTGATACATGATACAACACAGAGAAGCTCTAAAAACATGCCATGTGATAGAGATTGAAGAGAGCTGGAGGGGAAATGGGGATGAATATATTTCATTGTATACATGTATGAAATTCTCATATATAAAAAAATAATTATGAACCAGCAGCACATGGCATGATTCTGTGCATGCAAATGTTACAGGGAGAAAGCACATTCACATTTATGTAGTATAAAAACATTTAAGACGTGCTGAGAGACTCTTGAATTTGCTCAGGTAATAACTACGACTTTACCTACAAAGTTTGGTAATATTTTCTTAGACTTTCTCTTTTCATATTTTTTCCTGTCAGATGCTGTCATTTTAAGTCTTACCTCTGTGTTCTCAGTCACCTCAGCTTTTGTGACAAGGTCTGCTATGGCATACACAAACCCAAGATCCAATCTGAGATCCATTTCTTGAATCAACACTTTGAAATACCTATATTAAAATGTAAGAAGCATTCAATTTTTTTCAAGTAAATAAATTAAGAAATTAGACGAAATAAATTAGAACTTTAAAACCTGGGACTAAAGAATACAATGAACCATGCTATACTTTAACATCAAGAAACTCAAAACATGAAAGTGGCCACAGGAAATTGACTTGTGACAAAAGGTCATGGAATAGATCATTACATAACAACAATAATGATAAACAAACTATATGTGGCAAATCATTACATCTAAATAAAAAAATTTAATTAAAAAAGCAAGTCCTATAAGTCTTATACAGTTTTAAATATTTTGAGAAAATTGGGCATCAATCCAGCTAGCTAGAGAGATGACCTCACTCGCTGCTCTTCCAGAGGATTTGGGTTTAATTCCCACCACCCACTGAATGCTCATAACTCCTGTAACTCTAGTCCCACAGAATCCCATTCCCTCTACTGCCGCAGCAGGCACCTGACATAGAAAATGGTGTGCAGACATATATGCAGGCAAGATATTCATACTCATAAAAATAAAGGCCTAAGTTTTAAAGGAAACTGATGTGGGAGTGATTTCTTATTAATAAAGAAACTGCCTAGGCCCATTTGCATTTGATAGGCCAACCCTTAGGTGGGTGGAGAAAACAGAACAGAATTCTGGGAGAAAGAAGCTGAGTTGAGGAGTCGCCATGATTCTCCTGCTCCAGACAGACGCAAGTTAAGATCCTCCCTGGTAAGCCAGCTCGTGGACTACACAGAATATTAGAAATGGGTTAGAACAATCTGTAAGAGCTAGCCAATAAGAGGATGGAACTAGCCGGGCCAGGCAGTGTTTGAAAGAAATCAGTTTCCATGTAATTATTTCGGGGCATAAGCTAGCCATGCGGGCGGCCGGGTGCCGGGGACGCAGCCCTGCCGCTCCTATTTCAACAGGAAACTAGAAAATAAAAATAAAAGCAATTTAACCATGCATATACAGTCAAAATATATTTATTTTAAAATTTGATCTATTATCAGTGTGCGTGTGTGGGGGCCATGTGTACACAGTACATTGTGTAGACAGTTCTCTCCTTCCACCATTATGAAGGTTCTAGGGATCAAACTCAGGCTTTGCTAGGTTGTGATAGTGTCTTTATCCACTAAGACTTCTTCATAATACTGATCCATAATACTGCATTTATTTTAATTTTTTATTGATATTTATTGAGGTCCACACTTTTCTCTGCTCCCCTCCCTGCCTCTCTCCTCCTCCTTCAATCCTCCCCCAAGGTCCCCATGCTCCAAATTACTCAAGAAATCTTATCTTTTTCTACTATCTACTTCCCATGTAGATTAGATCTATATAAGCCTCTCTTAGTGTCCTCATTATTGTCTAAGTTCTCTGGGATTGTGGTTTCTAGGCTGGCTTTCTTTGCTTTATGTTTAAAAATCACCTATGAGTGAGTACATGTGATACTTGTCTTTCTGTGTCTGGGTTACCCCACTCAAAATAATGTTTTCTAGCTCCATCCATTTTCCTGCAAAATTCAAGATGTTATTTTTTTCTCTTGTGTAGTACTCCTTTGTGTAAATGTACCACATTTTCCTTATCCATTCTTCAGTTGTGGGACATTTAGGTTGTTTCCAGGTTCTGGCTATGAAAACAAAGCTTCTATGAACATAGTTGACCACATGTCCTTGTGGCATGATTGAGCATCCTTTGGATATATACCCAAAAGTGGTATTACTGGGTCTTGAGGAGGTTGTTTCCTAATTTTCTGAGAAATTGCCATACTGATATCCAAAGGGCTGTACCAGCTTGCATTTCCACCAGCAATGCAGAAGTGTTCCCTTTTCCCCCAAACCTCTCCACCATAAGTTGTCATCAGAGTTTTTGATCTTGGCCATTCTTACAGATATAAGATGGAATCTCAGAGTTGTTTTGATTTGCATTTCTCTGATGACTAAGGATGTTGAACATTTCAAACAGAATAAGGTTTGTCTATTTTGTTGATTTTCTCAAAGAACCAACTCTGTGTCTCAATGATTCTTTTTTTTTCTATTTTGTTGATTTCAGCTCTCAATTTGATTATTTCCTGCCGTCTAGTTCTCTTAGGTGAGTTTGCTTCTTTTTGTTCTAGATTTTCCAAATGTTCTGTTAATTCACTTTAAGTGTCTTTCAGCCATTTTAGATTCCTCAGTTAAGAGTTCTCTGTTTAAATCTGTACTCTATTTTTTTATTGGATTATGTAATATTTTCGTGTCCAATTTCTTGAGTTCTTTGTATATTTTGGAGATCAGACCTCTGACTGATGTGGGATTAGTGAAGATCTTTTCCCATTCTGTAGGCTGTCGTTTTGTCTTGTTGACCATGTCCTTTTCTTTATAGAAGCTTTTCAGTTTCAGGAGGTCCCATTTATTGTTTCTTTCAGTGTCTGTGCTGCTGGGGTTATATTTAGGAAGTGGTTCCCTGTGCCAATATGTTCAAGTGTACTTCCCACTTTCTCTTCTATAAGGTTCAATGTGACTGGCTTTATGTTGAGGTCTTTGATCCATCTGGACTTGAATTTTGTGCAGGGTGATAGATATGGGTCTATTTTCATTCTTCTACATGTTGATATCCAGTTATACCAGGACCACTTGTTAACTATGCTTTCTTTTTTCCATTTGATTTTTTTTTTTTGCTTCTTCATCAAAAATTAGGCGTTCGACAGTGTGTGGATTAATATCCGGGTCTTTTATTTGGTTCCATTGGTCCTCCTGTCTATTTTTATGCCAATACCAGGCTGTTTTTAGTACTGTAGCTCTGTAGTAGAGTTTGAAGTCAGGGATTGTGCTGCTTCCAGAAATTCTTTTATTGTACAGGACTGTTTTGGCTATCCTGGGTTTTTTGCTTTTCCATATGAAGTTGAGTACCGTTCTTTTGAGGTCTGTGAAGAATTTTGCCGGGATTTTAATGGGCATGGCATTGAATCTGTAGGTTGCTTTTGGTAAGATTGCCATTTTTACTATATTTACCTACCCAGGAGCATGGAGGAGATCTTTCCACTTTTAGTGTCTTCAATTTCTTTCTTCAAAGATTTAAAGTTCTTGTCATACAAGTCTTCTACTTGTTTGGTTAGAGTTACTCTGAGATATTTTATGCTACTTGTGGCTACTGTGAAGGGTGTTGATTCTCTGATTTCTTCCCCAGCCATTTTATCATCTGTGTACAGGAGGGCTACTTATTTCTTTGAGTTAATCTTGTGTCCCGCTACATTGCTGAAAGTGTTTATGAGCTGTAGACGTTCCTTGGTAGAATTTTTGGGATCACTTATGTAAACTATCATATCATCAGCAAACAGTGAGAGTTTGACTTTTTCTTTTCCAATTTTTATCCCTTTGATCTCCCTTTGGTGTCTTATTCCTCTAGCTAGGACCCGCAAGAACTATATTGAACAGATATGGAGAGAGTGGAAAACCTGTCTTGTTCCTGATTTCAGTGGATTCGCTGGGAGTTTCTCTCCATTTAGTTTGATATTGGCTGCTGGCTTGCTGTATATTACCTTAATTATGCTTAGGTATGTTCCTTGTACCTCTGCTCTCTCCAAGACCTTCATCATAAAGGGATGTTATATTTTGTTAAAAGCTTTTTTGATATCTAATAAGATGATCATGTGGTTTTCATTTTCTAGCTTGTTTATATGGTGGATTACGTTGACAGATTTTCGTATGTTGAACCATTCCTGTATCTGTGGGTTCAAGCCTCCTTGATCATGGTGGGTGATGGTTCTTATGTATTCTTGGATTTGATTAGACAGCATTTTATTTAGTATTTTTGCATCAATGTTCATGAGAGAGATTGGTCTGTAATTCTCTTTCTTAGTAATGTCTTCCTGAGGTTTGGGTATCAGGGTAATTGTAGCCTCATAAAAGAGTTTGGCAATGTTCCTTCTGTTTCTATTGTGTGGAATAATTTGAGGAGTGTTGGTATTAGTTATTCTTTGAAAGTCTTGTAGAATTCTGAAATGAAACCATCTGGTCCTGGGCCTTTTTTTTTGGGGGGGGGGAGACTTTTGAGGACTGTTTCTATTCTTCAGCAGTTATAGGTCTGTTTAATTTGCTTATCTGGTCTTGATTTAATTTTGGTGATATTTATCCAGAAAGTTATCCATTTCCTTTAAGTTTTCCAATTTTGTGGAGTACAGGTTTTCAAAATATGACTTAATGATCCTCTGTATTTCCTTCGTGTCTGTTGTTATGTCCCCCTTTTCATTTCTGATTTTGTTAATTTGGATATTCTCTCTTTCTTTTGGTTAGTTTGGATAAAGGTTTGTCTATTTTGTTGATTTTCTCAAAGAACCAACTCTGTGTCTCAATGATTCTTTGTTTTTTTTTTTTTTCTATTTTGTTGATTTCAGCTCTCAATTTGATTATTTCCTGCCATCTAGTTCTCTTAGGTGAGTTTGTGGGTTTTCTGGAATTAGCATTGCTGTTGACTTCTAGTTTTAAACCACGGTGATAAGTTACATTGAGTTATTCCAATTTTTTTTTTTTTGTATTTGTTGAGGTTTGTTTTGTTACTGACTATGTGGCCAATTTTTTAAGAAGGTTCCATGAGGTGCTGATAAGAAGGTATATTATTTTCTGTTTGGATGGAATATTCTATAGATGTCTGTTAAGTCCATTTGAGTCATAACATTTGTTAGTTCTCTTATTTCTGTTCGTTTTTTGTCTGACCTGTCCAGTGGTGAGAGGGGAGTGCATAGGTCTCCCACTATTAGTGTGTGGGGTTTAATGTATGATTTAAGCTTTAGAAGTGTTTCTTTGACATATGAGGGTGCCCTTTTTTGGGGGCATAGATGTTCAGCATTGAAATTTCCTCTTGATGGATTTTTCCTGTTACTAATATGATGAAGTACCTTCGTCTCTTTTGACTGATTTTAGCTTGAAGTCTATTTTGTTAGATATTAGAATAGCTACACCCGCTTGTTTCTTAGATCCATTTGATTGATATATTTTTTCCCAACCCTTTACTCTGAGACAATGTCTGTCTTTAAGGTTGAGATGTGTTTCTTGTATGCAGAAGAATGGATTCTGTTATCCAATCTGTTAGCCTGTGCCTTTTTATAGGTGAGTGGAGTCCATTTACATTAAGGGATATTAATGACCAGTGACTGCTATCTCCTGTTAATTAGTTTTCATCGTTGGTGATGTTAATTTGTGTGTTTTTTTCTTCTTCGGGATTTGCTTTTATGAGATCATCAATTGTCTGTGTTTTTGTTGGTATAGCCTTCTTCCTTGGGTTGGAGTTTTCCTTCTCGTATTTTGTGTAGGGCTGGGTTTATGGCTAGGTATTGGTGAAATCTAGATTTGTCGTGGAATATCTTGTTTTGTCCTTCTATGGTGATCGACAGTTTTCCTGGGTATAGTAGTCTAGGCTGCATAATGCATAATGCTTGACTATGTTCTTCTGGCTTTCATTGTCTCCAATGAGAAGTCAGGTGTAATTCTGACAGGTCTACCTTTATATGTTACTTGGCCTTTTTCCTTTGCAGCTCTTAATATTCTTTCTTTACTCTGTATGTTTAGTGTTTTGATTATTATGTGACGAGAAGACTTTTTTTTGGGGTCCAGTCTATTTGGTGTTCTATAAGCTTCTTTTATCTTCATAGGCATATCTTTCTTTAGGTAGGGAAGTTTTCTTACTATGATTTTGTTAAATAAATTTCTGTGCCTTCTTCTATACCTATTATTCTATGATTTGGCCTTTTCATGGTGTCCCAGATTTCCTGGATATTTTGTGTTAAGCTTTTGTTAGATTTAATGTTTTCTTTAACTGATGAGTCTATTTCCTCTATTGTATCTTCAGGGCTTGAGATTCTCTCTTCCATTTCTTGTATTTTGCTGTTCACGCTTGCGTTTGTGCTTCCTGATCTCTTTCTCATGATTTCTGTTTCTATAATTCCTTCAGCTTGTGTTTTCTTTATTGTTTCTATTTAAGTTTTCAAGTCCTGGATAGTTTCTTTTATATTTTTGATTTCTTTTCTTAGTTTTCTTTAAGTGATTTGCTGATATCTTCCAATTTTTTGTCTTTTCCTCAATTTCTTTAAGGGATTTTCTCATTTCATCTTTAAGAAATTCAAACATTCTCTTCAAGTTATTTTTTAGGTCTTTTTCATCTGGTTCATCTATATTTGGTTGTTCAGGTCTTGCTGTTGTAGGGTCTTTAGGTTTTACTGGTATTGTGTTGCTCTTTGTGGTGCAGCCTGTGATCTTACCTTTTTTACTCATCTCTTCCTCTGATAGGTGTGGTTGGGGCTGTCTGAGATTCTGTTAAATAATCTTCTTGGTGCCAGTGAATCCAAAGCTCAGATGGTTGTTCCTCGTGGTACAGTATCACAATTCTAGTTACTCATTCATGTTTTTGGAGATAGTTCAGTGCTCCAGTGCTTTGCTCTGCTCCCTTGGAGTTTGCTGTTTCAGGCCTACTTTGGCCTATGTTGCTGGCTTTGATCTGATTCTGTAAATCCAGATCTGGATCCCCTCCTGCAGAAGTCCCTGGCTTGGAGTTGGACCTGTTCTAGTGGAGATTGCTGACTCTGGATCTGGTCGCTGGCTCAATCCTGATCCACCAGTGTTCTGGGACTGGATTGGCTCCCAGGACTGGATTTGGTCCTGGCTTCTGCTCTCAGTAGAGCTTGTTTCCTCAGGTCCTCTCTGTCTTAGGTGGCTCATTCAATCCCACTCCCATGGAATTTGTTGCCCAAGGTGAAGTTCCTTGCCTCAGGGCAACTTTGGCCTAGGTTGGCCTAGGTTACTTTGACCTTTACCTGTAGATCCTAGTCTGGATTCCCTCCAGCAGAAGTCCCTGGGTTGGAGTTGGACCTGGAAAGGTTTCTGTTTCAGGTCTACTGCCTCGGAGGTCCCAGGCTTGGGTGCGCCTGGACCCACAAAGGACTTGCTTACTTCCTCAGAGGTTCCAGACTCACACTCGGACCTGCAGAGGTTCCAGGTTTCTGCCTATTCCCTTTGATGTCCCAGACCAATGCCTGAACCCACAAAGGTCCTGGCTCAGGCCTACTCTCTCTGAGGTCCCAGACTCATGCCTGGCCTGCAGAGATCTCTGGTTCCTGCCTATTCCCTCGAAGTACCCAGGTTCACTCATGCCCAGACTGGCAGAGATTCTGGCTCAGGCCTAGTTCCTGGGAGGTCCTAATACTGCATTTTTTAAAGCAGGGGAATTAGTACAATTTATCTCAGTGATAAGGAGGAAGAAATGAAGAGGGGAGTATCACACAGATGGATGCTGTGGTCCATAATCTGCTTTTGGAATGAGCAAGTTGTGAGTAAAGATGAAAATATTTGTTGCTGTTTCCAAAACAATGTATGGTCATTATAAATAATTTAAAACATAAAAAAATGCATATACTAAAGAAGCTGAGATCCAGAAACAGCAATTGTTAACATTTAAGTATATTATACCAAAATCTTCTCTGTTAAGATTATCAAATGCTCAATAGATTTTTTTAACCTGTAAAATTTATTATCTTATACTTAAGTATTTGACTCACCTGAAAGTTAGTTTTAATAAGAACAGACAAAAAAGTAAACAAACAAGAAATATATAAAACACTTACTTAATGCGTGATATTTGGGAATGTCCTGCAGATCTCATGACAATGCTAACATCTGTAAAGGGCTTTGGTGCTGTGAAGGTTAAAAATATGATTATGCTCATCACATTTTAGCCAAAGGATGGGCATTTTCATTCAATTTAATATACATGTCAATGGAAAATCAATCATGTAGTAAATCAGCAGCATTAATTAAAATTAATGACACCTACAGGGTCATTTAGTCTTAATTTCAGATCCCAGAATTATCTTTTTAGTTATTTACAGTCACTTTAAGGATAACTAATTATAAAAATTAATGACTTTAAATTAGAAGAATGGATTAAAATCATCAGCAAATTGTGAAAACTATTCTAGAGATTACAGGGTTCACATTTCTAAGGGGATTAGTATATGTGTGATTAAAAGAGTTGCAAGAAATTATGAAAAAAGCCACTAAAAAGTGTGAAGTTCATGATATGTGGTCTGTGGTGAGAATAGAAAAGGGGGAAAAGAGAGGCAGAGTGAAAGGTGGTAAGAGTAAAAAGAAAATATGGTAAAGAGGCACAAACAATAAAGAGAGAAGAAGAATTGCAGAAGAGGAGAGAAAGGTTGAATAAAGAGTATCAGTTATTCTCATTTGGAGAACATAGACCTATTCAGAAAAATGCTGATTCTTGGGATTAGAGAGATGGCTAAGGGGTTAAGAGCATTGACTGCTCTTCCCTGTACCCACACTGGGCAGCATACAATCTGTTACTCAAGTTTCAGGGGATCTGACCTCTTTAGGCACCAGGCATGCACACAGTGTACATATACACTCTCATGCACACACATAAAATAAACAATAAAATCTTAAAAGTATAAATATAAATTTTCTCCTTGTTTATTCAGTTCAAGTATTATAGGTTAAGTAGTTTACATATCAGCAATATAGTTTAAACTTTCTATTTCTAAGTCTCCAAGACATACTTTTCTAAGTAACCTTTCCCTCAGCATTCACATAATGTTTGAATGATTAACTCCTAGTCCTTCGGTAAGCAGCTTTATTATCTAATCTAGAAAAACTAAATTTAAGATAGCCCTCCCCACTCCACCCCCAAAATCGCCAAACAAAACAAAACAAAAGCAAAAACCTAGCCACACAACTATTTATACCACAATCTAAAAATAAACACAAACCTGAGTCCATGGTGACAGACTTTGGCGGTTTAATAGGATAAAACACGAAAGGAAAAATAGCACCATGAATCTGGTTTTGGATCTAAGAAGATGAAATATGAATCAGTATACATCATGTCACATACACAAGTTGACCAGGATACTAGAATTTCAGAACTAGATTCAGACGTCAACACAGCTGATACAAGGTGAAGTTCAGTATACCCCTTCATGTTTCTAACTTCAGTCCCGCCTTCCTTTCACTTCCTTTTTATCGTTTTTCTACTTTCCTTCTCTCTTTCTCTCAAACTATTCCTCCCTTCTGCATAATTTCTTTCAGTTTTAGACACAGTCTCATTCTGGAGCCCAGGCTGGTCTTGAACTCATGGTTATCCCAAGTTCATCTTATCAAGGGCCAGGATTACTACCTGCATGTAATTCTGGCTTCTTTCCCAGTTTCTCATTGTACTTTCTACTTTCTGACTTCTATCTTGCCTTCTTTGGCTTTGTATTAGATAAAATTGACCAGGGGAACAAATCTGAGTTTTTATTGTTTTGCCTTCCTTTCCAGACTCACCTGTATTCTATAAATCTGAATTCTGAACGATGACTGGTGTGCAGATGTGTTATATTCTACTTTTAGTGCTGGGAGGTAATTTCTCCGTACAGCTATCACGTGTGGTTGCAGAATTTTCATGTCATTGCCACTAGGTGTTAAGCGAACCTGAAAAAAAAATATCCCCCAACAGTGAGTTGTTTCTTTTTGACCACTGATTAAAATCACCAATTTATATGAAAATAACTTCAGGATACAGTAATTTAAAAAGTAAAGTCTACATACAAGGGTCGTGAGTTCAGGGAAATGAGTAGGAGCAAAATATGATAAATATTCATTATATATACATATACACACACATTCACACTGAAACCCATTACTTTGTATGCTAACTTAAAAAGATAAAGCTGAATATGCTAGTGTGTGTCTGTAATTGCAGTACTCTGAGGGCATACACAGAGGATTGCCAACCCTTAAGGATAGCTTAATCTACACAATGAGTTCTACGCCAGCCAGGGCAAAACTAACAGAACTGCAACAAACCAAAAATTAAAAAGTTTTTAAATTACAGATTTAAGATTCAAATTTTTATGTTCATATCCATAAAAAGTAATAGTCATACAAAGATTATAGCTTGGCTGCATTACTTTTTATATTTAATTACAAAACTGACACTGACTTCAAGAAAATAATGCAAATCTTAAAATAAAAAAGATCTTGCTTCTTGCTACTTAAAAGAATTATTAGTAACTTGTATCTTGAGAATGTTCAATTTCAAAAAAAAAGAATGTTCAGTTTCTTAATATAAAAGCAGGTCAGATGAAGTCTACATTAGTGCTAACTACATTCAAGATATTTTGTAAGAAGTCAATTTCTCCTTAAAATTCAGAAAGATTCAAACAAAAATGTAAAATTAAAAGTTCATATGAGCACTTTTTAAATTTACCGGAATGTTATTGTCCAACTCAATAACCTTGTCTTCCAAAGGTGAAGATTCTGTGTATTCCTTGAACTCTTTCTCCAGCTTCTCAGTGTGTTTTATACTCATTGGCCTCCACCTTGCTTTTTTCTTTGGTTTTGTCTCCCAAACCACATCAGAACTTACATATGAAAGCAGATATCACAGTATTAATTTTTAACAATTACACTAGTGTTTAATTACATGAACTACAGAACTTCCATCCATGTTTCACAACAGCCTCAGTTATAAGTAAGCACATTTCCAATTTAAAAACCTAAATTTACTCAACTAATACTTGTTTAGTTTTATTCAGGTACTGTTCTAAGTAGAAGAAAAATACCACTGAGCATCCCTGTCATTCTTCATTTTCACTAGGGAGTTACAGGTAATTGTAAACATGAATAAATAAATTTGACTATATAGGAGGGGAAAATACTTTTGAATTAAGAAAATATAGTCTAAGACAGAACTTCAGTCTTAAATACCAGAACTAAATTAAAATGGAATGGCCAGTAGGGCCTCATTGAGATTGTGAAACTTCCACAACCTGTAGAGATGCAAAAAGGGTAAAACCATTTCAGATACATGAGCAGCTTTAACAGGGACCCTAGAGCAATAGACACTGTGGGGCACGGTGAAGAACGAAGAGACCACTAGCATGGTAGGAACACAGTAGTAGAGGTAACAGAAGCCAGAGAGGCCAAATGAAGTAAACAATTTTAGGAACAGATTCTGAGTTTTATCTTTCAAATATCATTTCTAATATTAAAGCATCTAACCTTGTAATGCCTATATAGGCTACTTCTTGTTTTGTATAATTATTGACAAGTGAAATTCCAACATCTTGTAATGCCAGTACGATTTCTTGCTCTGCTAACTCTGCTTTTTCACTTTCATATGTTACTTTAAACACTTTTGGGTCTTCAGTGAATAGAATAATACGCTGCAAACCTTCAAAGAATGACACTAAATAAATGGTTTTTTTCCCCACACTTATAGGGGTCATCATATCCTAAAAGAAAACAATGAAAAACAGAATCAGTTTGTACCCAACAAACATTAAGTCTACATTTGACATTTATATGATAAGAATACAAATAGCCTTACTTCCTAAAGCTGAGGCAGCAAACTAAATGAACATTTGCATATCACTTGGAGAGAGTTATCACTCATATGAGCTATTTCAGACAATTCACAGCAATCCAAAGAACGAATAATTGTACAATACCTGGAAGATTTCCTCACTAAAATAACCTGATATCACCTGCTACATTATAATGATATTGTTAATCATGACGTAAACCAGTTGTTTAAGTACTTTTAGATCATAAAAAATCAAATTTAAAATCCTGTAAGATAAACCAACAACACAAAGTAATGTTTTTTCTACTTCATTTTAACTCTGTGGGAAATATAGTACATATTAAAGGTTGTTTAAGCCTCAAATTCCCATTTCCTTACACAGCAGAGTAAGAAAAAGTTGCAAGCCTTATAGAGCACTGATGCAGCTGGTGCAATAACTCACATTTTCAATTACAGGACTGGAGAGGTTGAGGCAAAAGGATTGCCATGAGTTAAGCTAACCTAGGTACAGTGGGAGCCCTTGTTCCAAAATATAAGACAAATAAAAATCATATATTAAAAAAAAAAAGCATTGATTTTCTACAGGGTCACTTGGGAATTTCCTTTATAAATACTGTGTTGGGAGTCAGTGAGACAGCTCAACAGGTAATAATACGTGTAGCCAAGACTGATGACCTGAATCAATCTCCAGGAATCATACAGTAGAAGAGATCTGATATCCAAGCTGTCCTCTGACCTACACAAGTTGACCTGTGGTACACTTGTACCTGTAGTGGTATTTCATTTATATTTTAATAAATAAAGCTTGCCTGAAGATCAGAGAGTAAAACAGTCCCACTGGTCAGTCCTACAGACCAGCAAGTGGTAGAATACACATTTAATCCCAGCCTTAGAGAGAAATACAAAACGGAGGAGATAGCTCCTCATTCTGAGGATTCCTGGAGGCAGGACTGCCATTTCAGACTGAGATAGAGGGAAGAGCCAGTGGCTGGATGTTTTGCTTTTCTGACCTTCAGGATGAACCCCAACATCTGCATCTGGGTTTTTATTAATTGTGCTACACTTGTACCCATGTGTGTACATATGCATAGACACACAAATCTACAGAAATAATAATAACACATGAAGAAAGTAAAAATAAATGAATAAACGTATTGATATCAGGCCTTTAGATTCAATAATAAAACAAATGCAATAAACTAACAATTATGCATGAATTCTAGTTAATAAGTATTCTGATTCATAGAAAAGTTTAATATTTAATTCACATTTATGTAATAATACTTAAGAATTATAAGTTGAAGTTATCACAAAATTGTTACCTAGGTATCATAGCTTTACCTACAAAAACTTCTAAAATAAAACACACAGTACTATAAGTACAGAGAATTAAGAAAATGGGTATTCCAGAATATTTGGAATTTCTAATATACCAAACTTTAGACTTATCTTTATAAACTTCTAACTAGTAGTATTATTTAACTATGCAATGTGATAATCAAGAGATCATATGGGTCATCAATCCCAGCACTTAGGAGGTAGAGACAGGCAGATCTCCATTGTTTGAGGTCAACCTGGTCTACATAGCACACTCTAGAACATCCAGGGTTATTTAAGGAATCCCTGTCTCAAAAAACCTAAACCAAACCAAATCAAACAAAAGAAAATAAAACCTAATAATCAAGAATTTTTAAAAATTAAAAGTTAGGCTAATTTATAAAATCTACTTTAAAACAAAATCAAATCAACTAAAGCCCACAGTAATAGACAATGGAAAAAAAAATCCAACTAGTCCAGGAGGTCTGGAGAAATGGCAAGTGGTTAAAAGCATTTCTCAGCATCAACATCAGGCAGCTCACAACTACCACATGTATGCAGGTTGTAGGACCTGACAGTCACTTCTGACATCCATGTGAACTTGTATGCATATGTAGCACATATACAGACAGTACGGAGGCATACATATCAACACATAAGAGAAACTAAAATCTAAAAAAGTCTAAGTAGAATAAAAAGGTAAAGAAACTCTGAGTACAGAATTTCTGGGTACAATTTTTTTTATTGGAAAAAGTATGCAAAATAAAAATGTTTGTAGAGGGCTGGAAAATGGTGAGTCATTAAGAATGGTAAAACTGGTGATCTCAGTCCCTGAAATGATCATCATTGGTTTCTACAGCTTGCCAGGGAGAAATGAACTCCTTTAGTTTAGGCACCTTACAGAGCTGAACTCTAGTGAGGTGACTGTCAGTATGGGGCAAAGACACTTGAGAGGGGATGCTGAAAGACTTTTTCAAGCACATCAACTTCGCTAAGAGTAAAAACAAATGATGATGTAGATAAAATCAGACTTGCAGTTCTCGGTGGTTCTGGAAGAGATCAAGTGTGACAGGACTACTTCTACACAATGACCACAAGGAAAGACTACTCTCTCTTGTTTCTTCTAAATGTCAGCTTTTGCTATGGCCTTGCATAGTCCTTTAAAGAAATGGCGGGCAAAACAAACAAACAAACAAACAACTTCCACTTCTGTTAGTTTCCGGTTGGAGTTTGAAAAAGGCAAACCTAAATAAAATTTGCAAAAGTTAAAAACAACTTCAATAAAGCTTTTTAAAATCTTTGCTAACTTTTACAGAATAGCAAAAAACGGTCCTTAAAATCCACTAGGGGTAAAATAACATCTGTATAAAATATGAAAAGGCAGCCAAAAACTTCATAATGACCAACTCAATACTTACATCCTTATGTGTTACTTCACCATGACTTTGCCCACAACTCCACTTCAGCTTTCTAGAACCCACTGGATCAGCCCATGTATAATATACTGCTTTTCCAGGAGGAAGGGAATCTTCTATTTCACTGAGAGAACTGACATTAAGTAATAAAAAAAATGTAGTTAATTAAATAAAATACAATAGACAAATACATAAAAATCCTAAACAACATTTCATTCTTATCCCATTAACTGAGATTTGTAAAAATTTTAAATTAAGACAAGAAAAGGTTTTTCCCCCTTACACAATGAAAAGAGTAAGTCTGTATTTCCTTTCAGAATGTTATACCTCTTACAATAAAAAATATATTCTCTGAGAAAACAAGAATATTTCAAGGGAAACATTTTTTTCTGAGAAAATAAAGATCTTCAAGAATCTAAACTTACTTTTTATTTTACTTTAAATTGTAGAAAAATATTCTAAAGTACTCCACAGGAGCTGGAGAAGTGGCTCAGATGTTAACAGAATGTGCTGCTCTTCTATAGGACTCAGGCTGTTCCCAACACTTACTAAGGAGACTTAACAACAACCTGTAACTTCAATTCCAGAGGGCCAGACAGCCTTCCTGGCCCTGAAGGCAACTGCACACAAATGGCGTGCACAACCACATGTACATATAGACAAAAGTACTGCAGATCGAAAGGAGTGCAGACCCTTAGTTTAATACCCAGATTCAAAACTAATCAAACAACAATAACAAAAAAGAGTGAAGATTAATCAGAAATGATGCTAGTTTCACATAATCACAAATAGGAAGTTATTTTCCAAATTACTAGACAATAAATATGATATAATATTATGACAAAAGACAGGAAATATGGCTCCATGGACTAAGTGCTACTAAAGTTTCTATAGATATATGTTCTTCCACTCAGTGACTCCCGGCTGCCTCAAATTTGCTTTTTTCTTGTTTTTCTATTTGTTTTCATTTGTTAAGTTCATTTCAGTGCATTTATGCATACTTCCTAAGAAGTATTGTTCTAATTGTTAATTAAATAAGAAAGTGTTTTTTTTAAAGTCTAAAAAAATAGACAACCTTTCTAAGCACTGTTCTTGGTGGCGTGCCTCTTATCCTGTAATTGCTATACATAATGTAGCACGACTAATAAAAACCCAGAAACAGAAACTGGAATTCAACCTGAAGGTCAGAAAAGCAAAACAGCCAGCCACTGACTCTTACTTCTACCTCAATTGAGTCCCAGAAGCTAAGTTACCTCAAGTTATTTTAATTTTAATGTTGAGAGATGTATTCACAAATTTTTGGTGTACATCATAGTTAAAACAAAGCTTTAAGATGTTTTTGTTAATAGTGCTGAGGTGAAAAACCCAAGGAAACAATTGAAAGTTTAGAAAGGCACAGAGTTGAGCAAGGGGCTCATTAAGGTCAGGAAATAAGAACAAAGCAGCCCAATTGTTTTTAGCTGACATGCCTTTCTTGTTAGGATGGGTTAGCAATCAGAGATGATGCTTAATTCCTTGTGCCCATTTCTGCCCACAGTTTCTTGATATAAAAAAAATGTTGATATGCTGGGCAGTAGTGGTGCACACCTTTAATCCCAGAATTTGCAAGAGAGGCAGAGGGATCTCTACTTGTTCAAGGCCACTACCAGAGATTGACACAGCTCAGCTGGGTGGTGGTGGCACACATCTTTAATCCCAGCACTTGGGAGGCAGAAGCAACTCTCTGGGAGTTCGAGGCCAGCATGGTCTACAAGAGCTAGTTCTGGGACGGGCACCCAAGCTACAGAGAAACCCTATCTAGAAAAACCAATAATAAATAAATAAATAAATAAATAAAATAAAAAGAAAGAAAGAAAGAAACAGAGCTCACACAAAGATGATCCCACTTGGGATTCCACCCCTTTAATCCCAGCACCACGGAGGTGGAGACAGGAGTGATATGGTTTGGTGGAGAGAAGAATATAAGGTGGAAGGATACAGGAGTTCAGTGCAGTCTGAGGTTTGTGAAGACAGCTGCAGTCGGAGTTTTGGTGGAGACATGGAGTCCGGAGATGCAGATGAAGATAGGATCAACCCCTTTGGTCTGAGCATTAGTAGACCGTAGCATAAAGTAGATAGTAGCATAAAGGAACTATCTAGTTGTTGGACTCTGCTTCTCTGATCTTCAGCATTAACCCCTATATTTGATTCTGGGTTTTTATTATTAATACCAATTAGAATTTGTGTTCTGTGTGTATGTGTGTATGACACACAGAGAGACCGAAAGAAAAAGAGAGAGACTTGAGTGTGGTGGTTTACACACGTAATGAAGGTACGTAGGAGGTCAAGGCTGGTGGACTCTCCTGCTGTTAAGAACAGTGTAGACTCTATACTAAGTTCCAAGTTAGCCTGCAATACAGGTGAGAGCCTGTCTCAAAAGTCAACCACCAAAACAAGAAAAAAAAACAAAACAAAAACAAAAAAAGGAAAGAAGAAAGAAAACAGTGAAAAATAGGACAAAATTTGGAGACTCATGACTGACTCACAATATATTCTTCAGCAGATTTCAAAATGACCAATCTATATGACACTGGCTTTAGTTTTTCCACGTGTCTTTGACTCATTTAAAAAATAATTATAAAAACAAGGTTGTTCTACTTCTATATAATTAAATATAATGTTTTAAAAAGGGAATCACTTTAACATAAACTCAATTGACATTAGTGGCATTTTTTTAAAGGAATCATTGGAAAGAATTTATGTTTTCTTACCTAAATCTGCTAATCATAAATTACTGCATTGTGACAATCACCTTACCTCTGCTTGTACTGAACAAGGTCATTCTTGGTATGATTTATTAGTAGGAATGTAGCTGCACCGTCATGGTAATCTGAAAATGTAATAACTGTAGAGTGCTCAGCCAAATTAACTTCTGCAATAATTCCTCCAAGCTTAAATAAAAGAAAAAATTAAATGTGATCATTTTGCTAAGAATATTAACTGATAGCATTTAATAATAAAACTATTCATGATAGTTTATGCCACATTGGGCACCAAATGTAGCAGATTTTTTCCTTTTTGGGCCACCAACCAGCTCACAAATCATGACATGGAGACTTAGATTACTAGTTATGAATGCTTAGCCTTAGTTATCCTTGTTTCTGACTAGCTTTCTTTAACTTCCATTAATCTGTTTCTCTTCATCTATTGCCCGGGGCTTTTTACCTTTCTTTCTGTATCTCCTACTCTGTGTCTGCTGGCTGGGAGCTGCTTGGCTGGCCCTGGGGAACTTTTTCCTCTTTCTCTCCCTCATTCTACCCCTCTTCTTCTCGCTTCAGCCTAGATTTCTCCTTCCACTTATTTTCTCTGCCTGCCAGCCCCGCCTATCCCTTTCCTGCATTGGCCATTCAGCATTTTATTAGAACAATCAAGTGCCTTAGGCAGGCAAAGTGAAATAGTAACACATCTTTACATAATTAAACAAATGCAGCATAAGCAAAGTAATGCACCTTTACATAATTAAACCAACGTAGATTAGATGGCTGAGATTGGGGAAGGACAGAGAAGGAGAGCAAGGAAAAAGATATCTTGATTGAGGGAAACATTATGGAGTTATCAAGAAACCTGGCACTAGAGAAATTCCTGGGAATCCACAAGAATGACCTCAGCTAAAACCCTAAGCAATAGTGGAGAGGCACCTGAACTGGCCTTCTCCTGTAATCAGATTGATAACTATCTAAATTGTCATCATAGAAACTTCATTCAGCAACTGAGGCAGAGATCCACAGCTAGCACTGGGCTGAGCTCCCAGAGTCCAGTTGATGAGAGGGAGAAGTGATAATATGAGCAAAGGGGTCAAGACCATGATGGGGATTCCCACAGAAACAGATGACCTGAGCTGGTGGAGCTCACTGACTCTAGACTAACAGTGGGGGAACATGCACAGGCCCAAACTAAGCCCTCTGAATGTGAGTGACAGCTGTGTGGCTAGGGCAGTTTATGGAACCTCTGGCAGTGGAACCAGGATTTAACCCTACTGCTTGAACTGGCTTTTTGGAATCCATTCTCTTTGGAGAGATACCTGCTCAGCCTAGATATAGGGGGGAGGGCCTTGGTCCTGCCTCAAAGTGATGTGTCAGACTTTATTGACTCCACAAGGGAAGGAAGCCTTAACCTCTCTGAGGAGTGGATGGGGGAAGATGGGTGGGAGGTGCATGGAGTGGAAGGAGAGGGAACTGGGATTGGTATGTAAAATGAGAAAAGACTGTTTTAAAAAAAAAATACAAGGGCTGGAAAGATGGCTCAAGAGGTTAAGAGCACTGGTTGCTCTTCCAGAGGTCCTGAGTTCAATTCCCAGCAACCACATGGTGCCCTCTTCTGGTGTGCAGGTACAGCTGTATACATAATCAATAAATAAATCTTTAAAAAAATACAAGTGCAGATTAAACAAATGCAACACCCTTTACACAGTTAATGTAATATTCCACAGCAAAAACAGATGTAACACATGGTTACCTAGTTAAAATAGTATTCTATTGGAGTCAAAGTATTATACAGTGAATGCATAGTGGAGAGACCAATAGACAGATCCACAGGAGTATACCCTCCATATGAAAAACCCGACTGCAGAGCTTCGGGAATACTTGTCTTTTGGATAGTTATCGTCAGTTCTTTAAAAATCTTGTGAAATCATGGCATTTCCCCCCATTCCATAATGGGATTCATTCCCAAAATACCTCAGCAGTGTAACTTCCTCCCGTATGGGCAATGGAAAGACCTTCCATGGGGCCTTAGAGTGGTAACATTCACCCTTTGTTTTAATAGTCAAGCCTATATAAATTCAATCCCCCACAATTACCTTTTCTAATAGACCACATAGGAACTTCAAAAGAATACCAGGAGAGCATGCCTGCCCTTATTGACAAACAGGTCTGGGCATCCCAAAAGCTGATAATCACAACAGAAATTGAGGTGAGGGGAGTGGGCGAGTTCAGGGTTCAGGGACTTCTAGTGATCTTATCTAAATGTTTGGAAGGTCAGGTATTTCCCTTTGGATGCTGGTCCTTCCTGAATAGTGTTACCTTTTCCTGATATGCTGCTTTGTCAGGTCCTACCTGTGTGTTTGTTTTTATGATTCTGAAATGCATGTTGATATTACTGTCAATGTCTGTGTGGGTTATATAGACAGGAAACCTCATAGGAGGGGGAAGAGCAAAGAACGAAGGCATTAGAGAGAATAAACCGGACATGATAAAAAGATTTATGTGAATAAATTTATTTCTTTTTTTTACTCTCATACCTTATTAGTCAGTTTTTCACTTGCTATAGTGGATCTTTCTGAACCCTGAGAGAATTAACCCCAAAATAAGTCTCAATAATATTCTACATCATCTCTATGTATGTTCACTATGTTACAGCAACTTAGAATAGTGTATGATTCACTTTCTGTGAACAATTAGAAGATAATTCAGACTTTTGTCATTTCTGGCAAACAATGAAACTACTGCATGCAAATGAAATTTCAGTATACTCTGGTGTTCATTCAGACATGCCAACTAACTTTCTGTATAATAAATTATTTTATATTTGTTTCACCTCTTCTTTCATAAAAAGAAATTTTTATATAAAGGAGGAAAATTATCAGAAAATTGTTATGAAAAGCAAAGTGTAGTGCTGATATATATATATAGTAGTTTTTCTGATGATACACACATGATAATGATCATGAATATCAAGAAAAAGCACTTACCTCATTATTCAGTCGTAATAAAATACAACTGTCTTGCTTGTTAAAATGTATCCTTTTGGGGGGACCGTCACTTCTTTCAACTTGAATGAGAAGAATATTGGAGGCATCCTCAGGCCAGAAGGGGATACACTAAAAATGTATTGCACATATTTAAACAGATCTCATTATAAATACTTATGTAACATTTAATAGTCTTACAGAATAGCAAGTAATCTTTTCTGACCATATTTGCTGTCATCACCCCGGAAGCTGCAAGACTCAAAATAGTGACAATACTCACAGAAGCGTTTCCCAATTAGAAACCAAGTATATTAAAAATGATGTGTATTCTATACACCCTTAAGTCTGATGTTCCTTTAGAGTCCTAGTTTCATACTATATTTTAATGTTAAATAACATACAGAATAATAATGCAGTATCTTTTCTAAGTGTTATGTATGAGATCTCTTAGGACTGGAGAATATGCCAAGCTTCTTCTAAACCTTTTAGTTGGAAAGTAGAGTCTAAGCTTAACAAGACATAATGGTCATGATCATACATTTTAAAGTAATTATTATAAGTCAAATAAGAATGCAAGGAAAAGAAAATTGATCTTACATAAAATTGAAAAAGGTAAAAATTAAAATTCAAAAACTGTCCACAGATTTACTTTCCAAAAGATAATTAGGACCCAATAGTCCTGTGAGTGATAAGTATACAAAATAAAAATGTTAAAAATTAAAGTATAGAAAAGTTATATCTATGAAGTATATAAAAGAAAGTTATAGTTACCATTATCTAGATATACCTAAAATTCTAAGTCCAAAAATTATTGTGGAATAATCCTTTATACTGAGTGAAGCTATGTCACTGGGATTAGTTTAATAAAAAGCTAGATGGCCAACAGCTAGGTAGGATTTTCGCAGCAGAGAGAATTCAGTGAAGAAGGGTGGTGATGCCAGGGATACAGGGCAAGCAGCATGAGCTTTACAAAGTCAAAGTAACCAAGCTACATAAGAGTGTAGATGAAAAGATATGGGTTAATTTAAGTTATAATAACTAGTTAGAAATAAGCAGCTTCCTGATGACTGTGGTCTCTCAGGCAGGCTAGGTGTTAGTGGCATAGAGAGGCTTGGTTCTTTTAAGAGGCTCTGCTACCAACCACTTGAATGGGTTTATGAGCAGCAGGTAGTGCACTACTCGGTGGCATGAAACTTGGGAGAAATGCCTACAGCAGTGTGGACCCAGAAACTTCCCAGAATGGGGCAGAAAAACGTGACATGGCTCCCATCATATCTCCGCAACGAGGCTAGCCCTCAGGGAACCAAGAGGGATGAAGCCAGCTACCAGCTTGCTGTGAGATGAGCTGCTTGGTGGTTTAAGATTTTGCTCATGCAGATGAAAAAGGTTACAGAAACATGGAAGGTTTAGATGGTAGAAACCAATAAACAGATTACACTGCGTTTAACAATGTATGCTGACTTAAAGAAAAAGGTATAGACAGTCATAAAATCGTTTAAAAAGAATAGTCTTTAAAAAGAGAATAAAGTAATAAAAAGGAATGAGCCATGTAGAGAGGGGAAGACACAGAGAGTTTAGACCCTGGATATTACTTGTTGTCTTTGAATTTTTTGAATGCCGATAAAAAAACGATAGTTGCTGTAAAACGGATTGTGACAGAGGCTGCTGAATTAAACCAAGCCAGATAATTTATGAATACTTTAAATTTAAAATGTGAGTCAGTTTTGCTTTGGGGAAGATAACAGCTTTTGTTTCCACAGAAAATGAAAGGCTGGGGATTCACTCAAGGCTAAAGAAGATCAGGTTTGACCAGGAAAGACCTCCTGAAAATCCTGGCTACAGAAATAAATAAAGCTAAATATAATAAAAAAGAAATAAATGAAAATATAATAAAAGACAGGTGATGTATATTTTATCTGCTTAAACATAAACCCCAGAACAATCTTTGGCTGGCTTGTGTACAATCCACGGTCTATACTTGTATGAATGCAGATGTGTATGCAACCTTTGAAAGTTTGTGTTTTCAGAGCAAGGGAACCAGACACCAATGAAAATGGTGGCCTAGGTGATCCAGACTCTCTGAATGCCTCTGTTGTAGTTTCCTCGAAGGTGTGCATCCAGAAAATTTTCAAGGCTGCTAGTTGAGATGGTTCAGCCTCACAGACTATTCTAGCCAGAACTTGACCATTATCCTTATTTTCTCAGGGTGCCCCAAAGATGCCAGTGCCCCCAGACAACAGGAGCCAGTCTAGAGAACACAGTGCCCACATACCCAAGAAATGGGGCAGATGGCTTTTGGTCATTTAGGTTATAGATGTTTGTCATCATTGGGGAGAGGTGATTGGCTGCAAGTTGTTATGGTCATAGTCAGGAAAAAGCTAAACAAAGGAGGCAGATTCAAGAGTCTTTTTCTGAAGGGGAATATGCAGTATAACAGTGATGAGATAAAAGGTGGATTGCTGAGTCTGCTTTTAACAACCATCCGTCTCAAACATGTTCCATTGGTATGGACTTTTATATACTGATACAAATTTAAGGTTACTTTTGCTATACTGTATATATGTTCTACTTGTTTAAGGGATTGTACCTATGCAGCTCATTTAACAATATAATGTAAATTTCTAGTCCTTGAAAGTTATTATTACAAACTACGTAAAATAATAAAGAAATGAAGGTTAGTAGTCACCTATTATAATCAAATGTAGTCATGCTAGGTATGTTTTCAAGGTCAAACACATATATTTTAGATAGACAGGTGGTCTTCAAACATTCAGATATCTATAGAATATGGTATTTAAAATGGTTTAATAACATAAGGCTTTTCATGGTAACAAGATACGTTTGCTCTTGGTGGCACTAATTTACTTCAGAGAAGATGGTGGGCACTGAAGAAACTCCATATGGAGTTTGTTTTCATAGTGGCAAGGTTAGACACTGGGCAACAAACTGTCTTGCCTCAATTGCTGAGAGTATACTGTACAAACTGGACAAGAAGAATACACAGTAAAGTGACTCTGAACTTTGCCAAAACAAGGTGGGAAAGTCCTAAATTGAAGTCCTTCTAGTTGAAGACTAGATAATTATAATTATAGTTTTTCTTAGTTATGACAGAAGGTAAATTAGGTACGAGACTTTAGACTCATCAAGAGAGAACAGATAATGAAATATTTTCTCTAAATTTGCCAAATACGAATGGACTAGATATTATGAATGTAATGCTTACTTGACAATTATTCTTATTAAATATAGTTTTACTGTATTAGAATTAAAACCCTTTATTTAGACAAAAGGGGGAAATGCTATGGATGTGGATAATTCTTTACATTGTGTGAAGACATATCACTGGGATTTGTTTAATAAAAAACTAAACACTGAATAGCTAGGCAGGATTTTGGGGGCAGAGAGAACACTGTGACCCTAAGGCAATGCTAGGGTCACAGAGAAAGTAGCATAGGCATTACAAAGTAAAGGTACCTGGGCCACTAAAAATCATGGTTAATTTAAGTTATAAGAACTAGTTAGAAACAAGCCTTAACTATCAGCTGAGCTTTCATAATTAGTAAAAAGTCTCTGTGTTATGATTTGGAAACTGGCAGGAAGGACCAAGAAATTTGCCTACAAAAAATTAGGAACAGACTTGCTGAGAACTTGTTTAACACTTACAGAAATAAATCATGTTAAGTCAACAAAAATTTACTGAGAATCTACCATGTTTAATCATTGAGCAAAATATTGTTTGTTTCAGGAAAGGGTATCCCCACTTAGTCTTTGCTGTTGAGGAAAGCAATATATAAACCAGGCTGACCACAACTCCACAACTCACAGCAACCTGCCTCTGCCTCCCAAGTGCTGGGATTAAAGGTATCAACCACAACTCCTGGCTTTAAATTTTTTTAATAGATTTTTTTTTTAATATTCTGGCTAGCCATTTCAAAGCACACTGTCAGAAAATTTTACCATGTTTAATCAATGATCAAACTTTTCCAACAGATCCCATTTTATTTTAAGGTAAAATATTTGTGATGGTTACAAACATCTGCATAATTATCCCTTATTCCTATTATGGCTTTGTCCTTTAATTTTTCCTTCTCCTATAATATTGGTCTCTTTTACTACCTCTCAAACATGTCAAAACTTCTCCTCCATTAGAGTCTGTTTATATTCAGTCACTCATGCTCACTTGCAAGATAACCACATTGCTGAAAAGTCTATCTCATGAACCTGCACTTAACATAAGTTTACAGGGAAGACTTTAGGCAATATACTGATGTGGGAGTGATTTCTTACTAATAAAGAAACTGCCTAGGCCCGTTTGATAGGCCAACCCTTAGGTGGGTGGAGAAAACAGAAGAGAATTCTGGGAGAAAGAAGCTTAGTCAGGGAGTCGCCATGATTCTCCCGCTCTAGACAGACGCAGGTTAAGATCCTCCCTGGTAAGCCAGCTTGTGGGCTACACAGAATATTAGAAATGGGTTAGAACAATATGTAAGAGCTAGCCAATAAGAAACTGGAACTAGCTGGGCCAGGCAGTGTTTGAAAGAATACAGTTTCCGTGTAATTATTTCGGGGCATAAGCTAGCCATGCGGGCGGCCAGGTGCCGGGGACGCAGCCCTGCCGCTCTCATTTCAACAATATACAAACTTAACTTGGTAACCTACGAATGAAGCGGAAATAGTAGTTTTAAGTTTTACAGAAAGTTGCAGTAACCCACAGATGTATAAGTACCTAAAAAATACCCAAAAAAGTAGTAACTCATATAGAAACACAGCAACCTGATATCAACAAGAGAAAAACAGACTTATACACCAATTAGAGATAAAGACCAGTCACTTCCAAGGGAATGATGGAATCATAACATAATTTTTAAGAAAATGGAAACCAAAGATACTGATGGGAAAGATATAAGACATTGAAAAAACAAAATAACTCCCCCAACCTTACAACTTAAAATAAAAACAAACCAAAATAAAACAAAAGCAAAAAAACTGCCAAAAAAGATAATGGTTAAAACTTCAGTGGACAAAAAAAGTGATGTCATTTGCCTCAAAATCAAACCTAGTAGAAATTTTAAAACTTTAAGGATTGATTTCATATACAGGAAAAAAATCATAAATAAAATAGCAAATGCTTTTCTAGAATCTTACTATTTTAGTATAATAATTCTTCAAAACTAGATAATATATCAACCTCAGTCCATCATTTAGAAAACCCATCTAGCTGCCTGACACAAAAGCCAAATTTCTCTCTTTAAGTGTCTCTTACTTTCTTCTAACAAGCAAGCTTTGCATAACTTAGCATATAAAGGATTCCCAACAGTTTCTTGAGGAAAATTAATAGTTTCTCACTCTTCCAGGATATCTATACTTCCACTGCTGTTATTTCCAAATTTCTAATGCAGTTATTTAACCAGATTTGTTAGAACCGGCAGTGTCTATCATCCTGATTGAGCTATTCAATCCTAGGGAGCAATCGTTCAGATTTTAATAATTAATTAAAATGTAGGAGAAACAGTCAATAAAGTTTCATGGAACTGAAAACAATTATAGTACAAGGGAATTAAAACAGTGTATGATAATTTAAGAAGTGTAACATCAAAAATAAAACAATAAAAATTACATTTTAATCAGCATATATTAACTTTACAAATCAGGTTTCATTGGTATTTTCACATAGTCTCATGTACTCTGACCATAAAAGTACAAAGTTCATTATGAAATTCATTTACATACCTGATCTAAGTCAAGAGAGAGCCATTTATCACTTCCTTCTTCTGCCACTGATATATGGTATTTGCTTTTATTTTTAATCATATAAAAAGGAGTAAATACCACAATTCTGGTAATATTAAAACTGCTGAGGTTTATAGTGACACCAACCTAAGGAAAAAATTAAGACTGTTTGAAAACTATTACTACTGTACACTTATAAAAGTATCCAACAGATAAATTTAAAATGAAAGATCTTTAGTACAGAAGAAACTCACTTGGTATTCCATTTTCAGGCCTTTGCATTTAATGGCTCCATGACTACCAACAGTATCAATTGAGAACTGATCAGAGAGCTCACTGTCAGTTACCATAAGCTGAACCTAGGGGAGGAATTTGAGATAAATTACAACTTAGATACCATCTATCTGTTTGTGGTGGTCAAACTCAAAGCTTTGTATGTTAGGCAAAAGCCCTTATATTAATAATGTAATAAATCTTTCTTAACAATAAATATCTTACTGTACTGCTTCATTTAGATGTTTCTAAGACAGGGTCTCTTGGATAGCTCGGGTTGGATGTAACTTACTATGTACATATATAGGCCTCAAAAACCTACATTCTCCTGCTTTCCTATTGCTCGGATTACAGGAGCATGCTACTGTATCCAGTTTTGCTAACCCTTTCAATCTCAAATATTTAATAAATGCTATTTCTACTGAAATTTCATATTTTACTGTTCAGAACTTTTAAAACTGAAACAATGTTTATCTAAAGAGAAAAATTAGGAAAAATTACACATACCTTATTGTTGTTAAAAAAGTGGTTTGGCTGAAAGGAAAAGAGAACTGGCTTTTTATAATTAGGTGGATGCTTTCGGTGGATTCCATCTGCTTTGTACTGTAACATCCGATTAGTTTTATTGACCATCCAATATGGACTATGAAATGCCACAATTGTCTGACCAGTATTGTAAGTCATGTGGATAGCAATATCCAAATCAGTCTTTTCCATTTCTGTGAGACAGGTAAAGTTGATGAAATTGATGTCTTGTTGATTAGGTTTTATATGAAATTCACTTTTCCAATCATGATTAAGATAGTCAAGCAATTTTAAGTGCAGCTTGGCTTTGTCCATTTCAACATTATAAATTTGTGATGAATGTCCTTCACTTAAAGTAAAAACTGTGTTTTCAATGCCCTGGAAGAAGCAAAAACAAAAACAAACTTAAAAATGTTACTGAAAAATAAACTTCCAAATACACTTATTCTTTCTACATACTACACAAAACTCTTTTGAAGTAATTGTCAGAGCAAGTCATCAGTGTTCTTCAAGCTGTGGCTGCCCTAGTGCTTGATCTACACTTAGGTAATGATCATTATTAAAATGCTCTAGACCAGCTGCTACAAACGGCTAAGATTAAATGACATGAGAAACTTCATAGCAAGTTGTGATTGTAATGCCATAATCAGTAAAACTAAACCAAGCCCTACTTATCTACTAGTTATTGTAGTTTTGAAAACTAAAAATAACAGAAACACATAAGAAAGCTATCATAATCTTAAAAAGGCAATACATACTGTACTGCCTGCCATTTTTAGAAACAGCCCCTTCATCCATTATGAGTTTATTATATCTCAAAAATGATTATTTTCTCCACTCACATCTTCATTACCTTAGTTCTTATCTCTATCACTTTCCTAGTGTCTCTTTTTCAGCTCTTTCCTACCATTAGAACAGAACTCTTAAGTTGTAACTAACATCACTGTGCGAACTTGTACCACCAGACTATTCTACAGAGCAATGACTGCAGCGTTGGTGGCGCTAACGTAGCTGACGAATGATAACCATGTATCCGAGAGTCATGATAGAGCGAGGATACAATTCCAAGTCATGATGGCCAAGTACCAACTCAACTACTTATCACTATGGTAATCTGCCACATGTAAAAACATAACCACAGATAAGTTAATTCCTCCTACTTAAAAATATATCACAAAACAGTAAAAATGCTGCAGTTCACAAAGTTAAATAAATAGGTTACAGTGAAGAACTGCTTTATGTTTGATAAGTATTGAAATTAAAAGATTTACAAAAAAAAAAAACCTTAGGAGAAAACACCTACTTAACCTAAAATTGAATAATTAGTAGAAAAAGGATCTTTATAGGAAATAAGATTTTCAGAGAATTTTCATAAAACTGCCAACTTTAATTGTATGGGTATTGCACTTGAATGTTATTTCAAAACAAATGCCCGTGTTTATTTTATAATTCAGTAACCATCATTTAAACATACAATACATGAACTACATATGAAGAGAAAGGGCTATGAAATAAATGGTATGTTCAGATGATGAATATATGTCATTTATTATATAAACTTATTTATATTTGTGCAAATCACATATTATTTGTACATAATTAAAGAGCTCAATAGATTTCTAAGATAAATTAATGAAAAATATTTTCTCTTAAATTATCGTTTTTGAAAATTCATTTTGTTTATTTATTCTATGTAGGAGAAAATGCTAAGGCCTGCTGTGGAGGTCAGATATCAACTTATGGAAGTTGTGAGTTGTGGAGATTCAACTCAGGTTGTGAGGCTTGAAGACTCTAAATTATCTTTTTACGCATGATATTAAAATTTTCATATTGATAAATACTTATATTTAAGTAATGTTGTAATCTTGGGCACAAATTAAAAAACTTTTGTTTATAATTTTAAGTAAATCAAACTATGAAGACAGAAGACACTCAGAAACTGTCAAGTACCTCTAGGTAATAAGCAATTTTGTAGGGAAGAAGATTCCGAATGAGGATAGGTGGCCACAAGTGCATTACATATGGTAAGTCCCAGCCGTCTTCTGAATACACTGACAGAGAAGTCAAATTATCTTTTTCTGGGACAATATTAATAACAAATGATCTCTTAGAAGCGTGTATAGATTTGCATTTCTTCCTTAGAAGTTGTCCATCATATTTTATGATTTCTTCAAAGTCAATTCCTTCACACATTTGGTAGTCCTTATCATCTGGCTTCAAAGAAAGCGATGATCTACACAAAAAATTGAATATAATTTAAATGCATTTTTAAAAACCTTAAATTTGAATACTATTGCTTCGAACAATGACTCCCTTCAGTATTATTATAAAGACTGCTGGTTTACATATGTTTCAGAGCTACATAACCTAAACAGGGGTACCCCAATTTTCCAGATGCTAATCAAGCTTTATTTTGATCATGATTACTTTTACAAACTTTACTGTGTATGTGTATATGTGTGTGTGTATTTCAATGTTTTGGATAAATACTGTTCTATGTGGTATGTAAATGTGAGGGTACATGCATATCTATGGGAAGACTAAGGTCTCTTGATAAGCTCTGATGGCTAGACTGGCTGGCCCTCAAGACCCAGAATCACCTCTCCTGCTTCCCAATGTTGATTATAGGTATACTGCCACACACAGCTTTTACATGACTTTTGAGAATTCAAGTCTTAGTACTTTATCTAATGATCAATCTCCCCAGCCCTAAGAGCATTGTGTGTGTGTGTGTGTGTGTGTGTGTGTGTGTGTGTGTGATTAAGCTACATCCAAGAATCATTTCTAAGAAATTTCTTTGGCAAGGTGCCAGACGGGCATGTAGATGCTTCTTCTGACAGGCCAAACTATGAGAGTTCAGGCTGTCCTGCGGTGTCTTTTGGCTGCCTGAGCCACAGGGCATCAGAGAGCATATGGATGCTTCAGAAAGCCTGGGCTTTGAGGACCCAGGGCGCCTAGGCCATATGGCCATGTTGGTGTCCGAGGACTGTACTGCCTCTAGGGCCATGGTGTCAACTGGGTCAGGCCTACTGCTGAGGGCCATGTTGTCCATGGCTCTAATGTGGCGAGGGTATTCGTTGACGTCCACAGAAACTGATGACTGTGGTCTAGGTCACAACCAGTAACCATGTTGGCACCCTGGGCTATATCACCATTAGGGCCATGTCATTCTGAGTACCCCTCCTGCTTCCTGCAGCCATGGTGTCATCCCAGCCAAGGCTACTGCTGAGGGCCATGTCTGTGATACCATAGAAGGCCATGCTGATGTCAGGGGTTTGGGCATCCTCTTAGAACCATGTTGGTGTCTGAGGGCCACTCTGCTGCAAGGATCAATCATGCCAACCTCAGTGACCTGTGCAGCCACCTGGGGCCATGGTGATATCCAAGTGTAGGCTGTTGCTGGGGACTGTGCTCGGGTCTGTGATCTAACCACAGTCAGGGTTTCTGAAGTCTGTGGGCTACGGTGCCACCAAATGCCACATGGATACCCTGGATGTAGGCCACATCCTGTGGCCATGTTGCCACTGGGGCCATGGTGTCATCTGAGACAGGGCTGCTGTCACCAGCCATGTCTGGATCTGTGACCCTACTGCAGCCTGGGTCTGCAACAATGTCCATAGCTCCTGACGTCATCGAAGGCAATGCTAATGTCAGGGGTCTGGGCCACCACTGGGGCTATGTTAGTGTCCAAGGGCCTTGGTGCCATGGGGGCCATGCCAATCTAAATGCCCTATGCTGCCACCTGGAGTAACACTGACATTCAAGTCTAGGCTGCTACTGAAGACAAGGTCTAGGTCTATGGCCCTACCAAAGTCAGGGTCTGTGTTGATATCCATGGCCCATGGTACCAAAGGACACATGGATACCTGAGGTCTGGGCCACAACCTGAGGCCATATTGGTGTTTGAAGACAGTGCTGCCACCAGGGCCACAGTGATCTGAGTTGTCTGCCCAGCCATATGGGGCCATGGTGTTGTTTGGGCTTGGGCTAGTGCCCTGGGCCATGTCTAGGTTCATGGCCAAACAACAGAGTCTGGGATGATGTTCATGGCTCCTATTACCACAGAAGGTCATAGGAACCATTTCTGTTGAAATCTGAGGGCTGTGCTGAGCCAGCCCTGCCCCACACTGGCTCTAGGATAGCTGGTCCTGCCCCTTGCCGGACACTGCAGTAGAGCTGGCTCTGATCCCCCACAGGAGAGCTGAACCCCACTCCCTACACTCAGGAGAGATGTCTATACTCTTCACTAGGGGCTTGCAAGAACTGGCCCTGATGGCATGGATCTAGTAGAGCTGGCTCTGTCCTGCGCCTGAGGAAGCAGTCCTGGTGGCCGAGATTGACCAGTTCAGCTACCACCAAGAGCCACATCCTGGGGCCACCCTAACATCTGCCCCATCTATGACCTGCTGGAGTGTGTGAAGGGACTGGTACTGCGGAACAACAGCTACAGGATCTCCCCGACTCAGGATGGTATATCCAAGAGGAATTTCACTGAGAGTCCAGTGATGATGGCGTGCCAAAGGCACTGAACTACATCAGTGATTCAATGCAATGAACATTTTGTACATAGCCATTTGGACAAAAGGGTGTACGCATGACATACTGCAGTTCTCAGTGCCATTAGGATGACTAAAGAGGTGTTGGGAACATGGAAGATTGAGGTGAATTTATTGTTGGTTCTTTTGAATTAACTTTGGGAGGCATGCTGCAGGGGTGTGGGGCAGATACTGGAGTCCCTCCAATAAGGAATTATGTAAAAAAATTTAAAAAAGAAAATCTTTATTGTTTTTAATTAAGTAACCATATTTTCCAGTGTTGGGGACAGAACCTCACATTTGTCAAGCAAGCACTCTGCTTCTGAACTAATCCTCTCTCTACACATACCTTTTATCTGTAAAACTAGTTACAATTCTAACTATCTCTTATAGATGAGCTGTCAAAACAACTTATATCCCTAATCACTTTCCCAACATTTAGTCTTAAAAGTTTAAATATCTTCTATATGTTTTTATGTTACATGTGGTGTTACTGTAACTTGATCCAATCAGACACTGAAACTTCTACACCTATTGTGTTGTGACATTCAAATACTAGTGTTCTGGAATTAGAGATAATATTAAACAATGGACTTCTGGCCCCCACACAAAACTAATGCCAAAACAGTTTTTTTTCCCTATTCTACTTCTACATTAACCCCATAACTTTTATTCTATTTTACATTCTGATTTTGAATATTACATAAAAATTAATTCCCCTCAAATTAAGGCCAATAAACTCATGCACTTTGGCAAAGTATTTATTTATTATATTAAGTTAGTCTGTAGTCTAGGCTAGCTTGAAATCCCCTGTGTACCCTACACTGCCTTCATACTTATGGCAGTCTTCTTGTCTCGTTCCAAGTGTTGGAATTTAGGAATGAAACAATATGTACGACTTGATAGTAAACTACTCATAGGACCTATTATGTACCAATTAGAAGATAAAAATGAAAATACAAAAATGAGTATATTTTTAGTTTTAGAGAGAAAGCAATATTAAAACAACAATAAAACTGTTATACTAACCAACCAACCAAACAAACAAACAAACAAATGTAAACAATAGTTTGAAGCCTTTGAATAAAGAATACTCTTTGCACACAGAACAGGGAATGTTTGATAATGGGAAAATTTTGCAAGAAAGCTGATTTCTGAGGCTCTGAACTAGAAAAATATGCACTGTAAAGTAAGTAAAAGAATAATAAAAATAGAAGAGGTTCAAAATAAAAGGAGAATAAAGAGCTTGAAATAAAAGACATCAAATATTCCAAGGCAGTAAAGAAAAACTGGACACTACTAAGTAGAGATAAAGTGTGTAAAGCCAAAAGTAAGAACTTCACTGAGCACTGCAGCTCTTCCAAGTCTCCCTCCTGCTCAAGCACTGTCCAGAAGGAATTCCTACTCCTCTACACAAAAGCCTTATCTTTTAAAACTGCCTGATCTTTATTCACAAACCATTCACAGTAAAATGTTCCTCTTCACCTAATCTCAACACTACCCTATTGTTATGGTTATTACTGGTTGTCAACTTGATTACACGTGGAATTAATTAAAACCCAAACCCTTGGGCATACTAGTGAAGGATTTTTCTTTTATTATTAATTAAGTTATTTGGGGTGGGAAGACTCACTTCAAATCTGGATCTTTGAGGTGTGAAGATCCACCCTTTAATCTGGGTCACACCTTCTGCTAGCAGCTAATATAAAATCACAAAAGAAGAAACCTTTCTCTCTTTTCGCCTGCTTTCTCTCCCTCTCACTAGCAAGTCATTTCCTTCACTAGCATTAGAGCCTACCTCTTTGGGATTCCAAAGCATACTATAGATCAATTAAAACATCCAGCTTTGTGGATTGAAGAACTACATGATGTTTAGAATTTTTGTTGGTAGACAGTCATTGTTGGAGTAGTTGGTCCATAGCCTGTAAACCAGTCTAATAAATCATATATGTGTGTGTGTATTATGTTTACATCAAGTATAAGTATTTTAAATATTTAAATATTTAAGATTACAGTACTATCCATACACAAAAGATACTATTTTCCTTGCTCGTGCTCTATCTCCTTCTGCTCCTGATTTGGACCTTGAGATTTCTGTCCAGTGCTCCAATGTGTGCACCCACACACTGAGACAATGGGGATGTTCTATTGGGAAATCACCAAGGCCAGCTGGCCTGGGTCTGAAAAGGCATGGGATAAAACCAGACTTGCTGAACATAGCAGACAATGAGGACTACTGAGATTCAAGAACAATGGCAATGGGTTTTTGATCCTACTGCATGTACTGGCTTTGTGGGAGCCTAGGCAGTTTGGATGCTCACCTTACTAGACCTGGATGGAGGTGGGTGGTCCTTGGACTTCCCACAGGGCAGGGAACCCTGATTGCTCTTTGGGCTGACTAGGGAGGGAGACTTGATTTGGGGAGAGGGAGGGAAATGGGAGGTGGTGGCGGGGAGGAGGCAGAAATCTTTAATAAATAAATAAATATTTAAAAAAAGATACTGTTTTCAAAAGCAATTTTTAAAACTTGTATTTGATAATTTAAAAACATTATCTATATAGAATCTGAAACCAAAAATTTTGTAATCAGTTTAGGGCAAGGAAAAAGATAAAGAAAAAAACTCACCGGTAAGATGCTAATGGTATGTTGAATTCATTTTCAGGTGAAGCAATTCCTAATAACGTATCCCCTTCAAAAACGGAAATTGGAATTGAAAAATGATTCTTAATCTGAGTAAGAGAACAAACCATACTTAATATTAGTATAAGAAAAGATATTTTAAACATTTTTCCATCTACAAATCTTAATATAGAACCTACCAGGCAATATTCAGCTTGGTCATATAAATTAGAAGAAACAAACATACAATTATTTATCTTCAAAAAAAGGGGGGGGGGACTATCCAGGTTTATATTTTATAGAAAAATACAACTTTAAGCCAGTCAACATTCCAGCACAGATGAGGGAGGGATGTGTAAGGCACCACTGCAGCTGGGAGCTATTTGCCACTGATGGCCACCTGGGAAGAAAGACTCAGTTTCTTCAGAAGGACTACCCCTGGTAGGTTGCCCATCTTCCAGTGGATGACCCTACACAGATGCATATAAAGGGCACTATTAGTTGGACTCAGTGGGCTATTAAAAAAAATAACAAAAAGCACGAAGTTGGGAAAGGGAGGGTATTTAGGGAGCATTTAGAGAAAGGGTATGGGATAAATTTGATTAAATACAGGAATATTAACATTTCCTAAATACAGAATTCAAATTTAAACAAACGGAGTGATTCCTTGCAACAACAAAAAACCTGTATGAATGTGAAAAGAAGAGTTGTATGGAAGAGAGTGTATAACAAGGTAGAAAGAAGAATAAAGAGGGTAGGAATTATAACCAAAATATACTTTACACCTGTATTAAATTGTCAAAGACCAACCCAGTAAAAGTGTGCATGTACACACACACACACACACACACACACACACACACACTCTCTCTCTCTCTCTCTCTCTCTCTCTCTCTCTCCTCAAGGTTAGAGAACACTGTGAAACAAATGCAGAAAGAATATAAAAATGGAGGAAGAGGGGAGTACTGTGAAATGTCGGCCTCTGAATATCAACTATAGTTATTTATACAAGGTCAAGACAGTTCAAATTTCTGTATGCAAAAGGGAAGGAAGTCCTTAGTCTTAGTTCAGAAGCTACTAGCTCAAACAAGGAGTCACTGTTCTTTGTTTAGTTTTTTATTTTTATGTATATTTTTTCTCCACCTCCCAAGTACAAAACACTGGTGTTCAACCCAGCCTTCTGGGTTTTCAAAGATCAAAAGTTTTTTTTTTTTTTTAATTTATTGAACTCTACATTTTTCTCTGCTCCCCTTCATGATTCTCCCTTCCTCCCCTTAATCTTCCCCCAAGGTCCCTATGCTCCCAATTTACTCAGGAGTTCTTGTCTTTTTCTACTTCCTACTTCCCATGTAGGTTGGATCTATTTAAATATCCTTTAGTGTCCTCATTATTGTCTAAGTTCTCTAGGATTGTGGTTTGTAGGCTGGCTTTCTTTGCTTTATGTTTAAAAACCACCTATGAGTGAGTACATGTGATACTTGTCTTTCTGTGTCTGGGTTACTTCTCTCAAAATAAAGTTTTCTAGCTCCATCCATTTTCCTGCAATATTCAAGATGTCATTATTTTTTCTGCTGTGTAGTACTCCTTTGTGTAAATGTACCACATTTTCCTTATCCATTCTTCAGTCGTGGAGCATTTAGGTTGTTTCCAGGTTCTGACTATGACAAACAAAGCTTCTATGAACATAGTTGACCACATGTCCTTGTGGCATGATTGAGCATCCTTTGGATATATACCCAAAAGTGGTATTACTGGGTCTTGAGGAAGGCTGTTTCCCAATTTTCTGAGAAAATGCCACACTGACATCCAAAGGGGTTGTACCAGCTTGCATTCCCACCAGCAATGCAGAAGTGTTCCCTTTTCCCCCAAACCTCTCCAGCATAAGTTGTCATCAGTGTTTTTGATCTTGGCCATTCTTACAAGTGTAAAATGGAATCTCAGAGTTGTTTTGATTTGCATTTCTCTAATGACTAAGGATGTTGAACATTTCCTTAAGTGTCTTTCAGCCATTTTAGATTTCTCAGTTGAGAGTTCTCTGCTTAGGTCTGTACTCCATTTTTTTTTATATTGGATTATATGATCTTTTGGTGTCCAATTTCTTGAGTTCTTTGTATATTTTGGAGATCAGACCTCTGACTGATGTGGGATTAGTGAAGATCTTTTCCCATTCTGTAGGTTCTCGTTTTGTCTTGTTGATCATGTCCTTTACTTTACAGAAGCTTTTTAGTTTCAGGAGGTCCCTTTTATTTATTGTTTCTCTCAGTGTCTGTGCTGCTGGGGTTATATTTAGGAAGTGGTTCCCTGTGCCAATATGTTCAAGTGTACTTCCCACTTTCTCTTTTATAAGGTTCAATGTGACTGGCTTTATGTTGAGGTCTTTGATCCATTTGGACTTGAGTTTTGTGCATGGTGATAGATATGGGTCTATTTTCATTCGTCTATATGTTGATATCCAGTTATTCTAGCACCATTTGTTAAATATGCTTTCTTTTTTCCATTTGATATTTTTCTGCTTCTTTATCAAAGATCAGGTGTTTGAGGATGTGTGGATTGATATCCGGGTCTTCTATTCAGTTCCATTGGTCCTCCTGTCTGTTCTTATGCCAATACCAGGCTGTTTTTAGTACTGTAGCTCTGTAGTAGAGTTTGAAGTCAGAGATTGTGATGCCTCCAGAAGTTCTTTTATTGAACAGGATTGTTTTGGCTATCCTGGGTTTTTTGCTTTTCCATATGAAGATGAGTACCATTCTTTCGAGGTCTTTGAAGAATTTTGCTGGGATTTTGATAAACATTGCATTGAATCTGTAAATTGATTTTGGTAAGATTGCCATTTTTACTATGTTAATTATGCCTACCCAAGAGCATGGGATATCTTTCCACACACAAAAATTAAAAACTTCCAAGCACAATGAAAATGGAAACAGAATAAACAGGGAAATGCACAGAAGGAAAAGCTAATTACTAACAAATAGTAAAAAAAAAAAAAAAAAAAAAAAAAAAATCAGTGTTCCTAGAAAGAAAAGACAAACTATATCCACAGGCAAACTTTTTATACCAAACTGGCAAAACAAAACAACTATAGTTATTTTGAGATCATATCCATATCCAGAGGCTGACATATCACAATACTCCCTCCTCCTCCATTGCTTACACTCTTATGTCTTCCCTTCTACAGATTAATTTTGTTATGGTATATATGATTCTCTTCTTAATGTATTGTACCTATGCAGCTCAATTAACAATGCAATGCAAATTTCTATATATTAAAGTAACTATTACAAACTATTTAGGAGAATTAAGAAATACACTTTAGTAGTTAGCCATCTAACAAATTTGTGGCATGTTAGGTATGTTTTCAAGGTTAGATATATTTTAGATAAGAGTCTTCAAACACTTCAGAGATATACAGAATATGGCATTTTACATGGTTTAATAACATAAGACCCTTTTGACAGTGTGACACATATGCTCCTGGCAGCACCAATCTACTTTAGAGAAGAATATGGGCATCAAAGAAGCTCCATATGGAGTTTGTTTTCTTTGTTAAAAAAGTTAGCCACTGAGCAAGAAACTTCCCTTTCCTTGACTGCTGACAGTATGCTTGGACAAGCAGGACACACAAGAAGCGACTGCTAAACTTTGCCAAGACAAGGTCGTACAGTCCTTCAAATTTTCTGCTTCAGAGAAAAGTCTGTGAGATATTCTAGGACTATAGGTCAAAGATGGATGCCCCAATGTTGCAGAGACACCTTGAGTGACTGTCCAGGCAGCCAGCTGTCTTTGTCATTTCTATAGTTTTGGAAGTTGATTGCTGTGCACTTCCTGTTTACTCAGGAATACTTTATCATTCTTGGGTCTCTGATGAGGATTGAAGACTAGATAGAAATACACTTTTCCTAAAAGATGTTAATTAAATTTATAGGTTGAAAAACATAAAAGCTTAAGTTGTTTATATAAGATGATGATTTAAGGTCAAAAATGATAGTGTTATGATAGTAAAACAAGTTATTATAGAAAGTAGCTTATCTCCAGGCGGTGGTGGTGCACGCCTTTAATCCCAGCACTCGGGAGGCAGAGGCAGGAGGATCTCTGTGAGTTCGAGGCCTGCCTGGTCTACAAGAGCTAGTTCCGGGACAGGCACCAAAGCTACAGACAAACCCTGTCTTGAAAAAAAAAAAAATGAGGGATCCCATGATTTATGACTTAGAGGCAGAGTAATCAAGAGAGTATGGTATTGTCATACAAATAAACAGGTAAAATTGCCATCCAACTTTGCAGCACAATGACAAACTTTACTCATTCTGGTTGACTGGAACTGTGAATCTGGTAGTAAATTTTTTTCTCTCCATCTCTTTTCCTTTCCATTACCTGAATACTGGCTTTCCCTGTGAAAGTACTTGATTTTTGTATACTTGTAAAACAAACAGGAGGATATGATTATTTGATAGCTTTGTGGCAACATTCTATACTGTGCTCTGTTACCAGAGTTTAATACACAATCTTAACTCACCTAACTTATGCTAACATTATGCTTTATTATCATTTATTTACCTGCTGACTACATTGCACTATGAATTTATTAAATAAGTTATTTTAATAGAAACTTTAGCATTTAATATAAAGTCAATATGTATGTAATTACTAGGTCTTGAATGAGTACAAATAGTTAAAAATGTACTGTAAAACAATAGGACTGACCAGAAACAAATCAACTATGAAAATATAATACTAAAATTAAATTTTGTTAGAAACTGTGAAAAAAACAAACAGATAAATGAAAAATGGAGAGTTCACCTCTAATATATAAGGCCAGTGAGGACAATCTAAGAAGAAAATATCATCTGCTTTACAGCAACTAAATAACAAAATGGAAAACTTTGACCCTCAAACCTCTCCTCTACATATACAAAGACTTGCTCAAAATGAAAATGTGGTATTCTCCACACACCAGATCGACTTCTCAGGAACCTTATCAGCTGCATATTCTAGTGAGTAAAAAAAGTCATATTTGTTCTTTATTATGCCTATATAAAATTTAAGACTGTGTAAATTATGTACTGTGAACTAAGTTGATGTACAGGAAGGGAAAGTAGGAAGAGAATGAAGTTTTTTGAATAGTAAATCATCCACTACCTTGATGGCTATGAAGGTGTATCTTTATGTTAAAACTAAACTTTATATGCTATTTGTAGTATGTATATCTCAATAAGTCTAATTTTCTTGAGTTTTACTATTTAAAAATATAAACATGCTATAAAACTAAGCAAAATATGATGCATATTTTTATCAACTACTAAAAACGAAGCAATTCTCTAAGAAATGATAGTGTTCCAGCACTCATGTCAAAGGAGTGCTGTGCTGATGGGAATCTGAACACTGCTGGTGTGTCTGCAATACTTGGTATTCTTTTGGCAATGATTTCCTTGAATATTTCTCTTTTCTGAGATAGGGTTGTTTTTTTTAATGTATTCTAGGCTGGCATCAAACTGACTAAGTAGCCCAGAATGATCCCTGCTGCCCTCCCCTCCAGAGTTCTAAGAGTAAAAAAGTTCACCACCATATACAGTATATGAGGTGCTGGGGACCAACTCAGGGCTTCCTACATCCAAGGCAGGCACCCTACAAACTGAGCTACATCCCTCCCTACTTCAAACACATCATAAGAGCTTCTACCAATGTCCTTATTTCATACCTGCACTGGTGAGCGGATTGTTACCTTCTTACTTCCTTCAACTGTGTCAATTTGACAAACAATAGATCTTTCAACTCCAGACTCCCTGTGTCTTACTGTATACAGACGCCGTCCCACTTTTGTTAACGGAATCTTGTCAGCAGCAGAGTGGTTAACAGGTGCTAAATCAAATACAGATGTTCTCAAGTTAATTAGAATTTACTATATAATAATTTCAAATGTATGAAATGAAAAAACAAGTCTTTGAATATAATCAGTACTACAGGATATTATTCACCTCCTAAATCCTCCAAAGCATTTTATCAAAAACACAGCTGAAATATTGTTTTCACTGAGGAGTTTAACCTAAAACCATCACAATTAAGAAAGCAAACAGTAATGAGAGGAATGCTTACGATCAGTAGTTTGCTGTCATAATAACCACTGGAGCTACCAAGGTGAGTATAGGTTTCCCTTTTTAATTTTCTAACTCTCTATGTCACATTTAAGACACAACTTAGATTTCATTAAAGAAAATTTCATATACACTCAGAAAACATGAACATACTAATCTGAGAGTAAAATTACTTAATTTACATAAATTTGACTCCCTCGTCTTAAAATTAATTCTCACAGTAAATAAAAGTAATAAGAACACATCATAGACAATGTCCTGATAACACCAATCTGTTAAACATTACTTCATGATGAGAATAGCTACTGATGTATTAATAGCCTTCTGAGTCTAGTTAGATTTTCAGTCTTCCATCAAATACTGCCTTCAGTATCTGATTGAAATATCAGTGAATACGATTTTATGACAAAGAAATTATATGCAGTTTTTACGTTCAATAAAAATGAGCAACTTGTAAAAAGCAGAACTGACTTCCACATCAATAGGCATAATATTCAAAACAATTAGCAAGGGGCTAGAAAGATGGTCCACTAGTTAGAACTGGATTCAATTTCCAGTACCAAAATGGTCACTCACAATCATCCATAACCCCAGTTCCAGGGAATCAAACAAGCATGTGAAGCACATACAGTCAAAAAGGCAAACATTTGTACATATAAAATAAATCTAAAAAAAATTACAAACATAAAAACAGAGAGAGGCACGGCTTGGTGGCACATGCCTTTAATCCCAGCACTTGTGTGGCAGAGGCAGGCAGATCTCAGTGAATTTGAAGCCAGTCTGGTCTACAGAGCAAGTTCCAGGACAGCCAGGGGTACACAGAGAAACCCTGTCTCAAACAAACAAACAAACAAAAAACTCAACTAACCAACCAAAACAAAACAGAGATAAATATATGCAATTAATTCATTTAAAAATTCACTCACCTATAAACATTTGTAAAATATATATTTAGTCATAGCTATAATGGTTACAATATATGATACACCTATCACTGATATGGAAAAGCTGAGTGAGATATAATATCTTTCATCCGTACTCCAAGTTCTAATAATACCATTCTCTGGACAAGCAAAGTCAGAAAGATGTAGTGACTAAAGAAATCAACATACTGGAGAGAAAAATACTGTTCTCGTGTTGGCTTGAATGAGACTGTACTGTCCATAGGCTCTAGCATTTGAATACTTAGTCCGCATTTGGCAGAGCTATTTGGGAAGGATTAGGAGGTGCCATCTTTTGGAAAAAGTGCATCACTGGGTGTTGGTTTTGAGGTCTCAAAGCCTCCCACCATTCTCATTTTGTTCTGTTTCTTGCTTGCAGTTCAAGGTGGGAGTGCTCTACTTGCTAATCAAACTACCATGCCTGTTGCCTCTACTCTGCCATTAGTAGACTCCAACTTGCTGGAACTGTAATCCCCAACAAACTCTTTCTTCTGTAAGTTGCATTGGTCATAGTGTTTTTCTCAGTAATGGAATAGTAATTAATGTAGTGCCCATTGTACTAGAAAACCTTTTTTTTTTTTTTCAAAAATAGCTGTTAAGGTCGTACAAAGGAGTAAGTTTTTACAAAACAGCTTCACAAATCTCAGAAAAGAAATGTGTCACTTACTGAGGATAATGAAGAAGAGTTTGCTGCTTAGGCTGGTCATTGCACTGAAATGATCACTGTCCTTAGTTCGTACATAATCCATACTTAAACTCTCTTCATTTTTCAGCTCATATGATTTTGCCATAGGAACATTAAGTACATTAAAAGAATCACTTGGTGAAACAGAGACAGTAAGTCCAAGAGAATTTAAAATCATAAATGGTGCTAGATCCCTTAGGAAGACAGCTGACGATCCAGTAGCAGCTTCAGTAAATGCCTAAAAGGGAAAATTTAGAAGAAATGAGAACACTCTAGTATATGAGAAAAGTAACTAGATCAACAACATCTTTACTCATTTAAGGGTCAATGTATAATACTTCAGTATTCAACATGTCAAATATTTGTCTTTTCTTACCTCGACTAAATTATTTAACATCACAAGGCCACACTTGGATAATGTAATGTTTAATTGGTCTTTAGAATAAAAACTTATAACAGTTTTATATTCTGGTACTTTGTAGTTTTCTTCTTCACTATCTGACTCAACGATGGACTCTTTTGCTTTCTTTTTCATCTAAAATGATAAACTAAAATTAGACACAAAAGAAAAGAATTTGCTTTTAGGAGTATAACGTAACTTATCTGCAAAGTAAAAACAAACACCATCAGAAAGAAAGCTATGAATTCCATGGGTTACACTGTCACAGTGGAGAGCTATGAATTACATGGGCTGTATAATGTTCAATGAAATTTCTTGGACATGCCAAGTAACGTCACAAAGCCAAGAGGAGGAAATACTAAAGGAAAATAAATTCTATTGTCTTTGAAAGAAAAATTTTGAAAATTACTAAGTATATATGGAATCTACAGGTAAATCAAACACATGCCCTTTACAACAAATTAGTCCACAAGAGTAGTAGAGTGTACTGGTCAGGTTAGCAGATGAGACCTAGGCACTAACATAGTCAGATGGGAAGCAGGAATTTGTGTACTATATACTTCTTTCCAGAATTCAGCAACTCACTGCCCATGTACAGCCTAATCTAAAAACTAACAATAAAATTAGTTAATAAAAATCCGTCATCTAATATATCCTAAATAGTTAAATTAAATCATTTAAATATAATAGGGTAGACTTGCCAAGTTAGTCATATATTTGTTATTTTATCCTACTTTTTTTTCCCCCTTGGTTTTTCAAGGCAAAGATTTTGTGTAGTTCTGGCTGTCTTTGAAATCGTTCTGTAGACCAGGATGGCCTTGAACTCAGAGATATTTTATCTTATTTTAGGGCCCTGAAAATTTGTCTACAGGTCTACAAGTAGGAGCCCACCATTAGGTAAGAAGTATGCATTAATTTAGATAACACCATGCCTCACAAGCACAATTTCCCCTATTTAAAGGCACTGGTTCTCAGGATTACATAAATTCACAATATATTTTAAGCAAATAAACATACAATCTTCAGTAGATTATATAGAGAAGATGAAATAGAGAGGAAGAAAGCAGGGGAATGGGAGTGAAGGGGGAGTAGGAAGGTATGAACAAGAGGAGGGAGGGAGCAAGAGACGGAAGGAAGGAACGAAGGAAGGAAGGAAGGAAGGAAGGAAGGAAGGAAGGAAGGAAGGAAGGAAGGAAGAAAGGAAGGAAGGAAAAAAGGAAGGAAGTCCATTCACAGAACAAAAGAACACATGGGACTGACCATAACCTAAAAGAACATTGCTGCAGTCTAAGGTCACAGTTAAGAATGGGATCTCAGATGATCAGTCTGCAGGTCACAATTTTTACTTTCACTGTAGGGAAGTCTATTACATTTCTGGTACTATATGGGCTGGAACAATGGCTCAGTGGTTAAGAGCACTTGCTATCTTGCAGAGGACCTGAATCTGACTCTCAGCATCCACAGGGTGGTTCACAATGGCTTGTGACACCAGTACCAAAGGATCTGATGTCCTCTTCTAGCCTCTGTGGACACAAGCAGGCATACGGTGCACAGACATACATGCAGGCAAAACAATCACACATGTATTAAAAATAAATAAGTTAAAGTGTATAGTGTGATATGGTTATCTTCAAAAACTTTGGAAAGCTTTTTCTTCTAAACTCTTTTTCAGACTTCAAATATACTCAGATTGAAGATGTTAATAATTAAGTTTTATATATATAAACATACAATACACATATACAGAAGCAGAAAATATATAGAAAAACTATACATCGATTAATTTATAAACCCGAAACTACTTAAGAAAATAACACACACATATATACCTTGATTCCAAGATTCCACGGTCTAAAATCATCAGTCTGATCAATTTCTAAGGGTTCCAGTAAAGGTTCCCAAACACCAAACATTTCATTATAGTAGTGAACCTAATAAGAGAAATTTTCATTTTTTAAATAAAGCATTCTACTATCTAAAATGACTTTTTAAATGATACGTCTTACCACCATTCATTTTGGCTGTGCTATTTCTTCCACATATCAGTAGTTTTCTATTCTACGTGTCAATAGTTTTCTACATATACTCCTTACATACTTTCTTCATCTGACTTAGAGACCAAATTCTACCTTCACATTTTAGCACAACCCCCTTTGACATTTATTTATTTACACAGGCGTACACATATTTTAATGAGAGAATACTTGTATGAGTCAGTTCTTTCCCTTTTCACCATGTGGTGAACTAACCTCCAATGAGCCTTCCTGCAAACCCTATAACCCCTTCTAATGCACTTTTCCTTGGTCTCTCTCCTGGGACAGCAGCAAATCCTGCATTCATCTATCCCAAATAACTAACACTTGAAAACTTGCCAGTCTAGCACCACCGACTAGTGTGTTGGTGGTGACATGGCGAGCTTTCCTACCATCCACATAGCTCCGGGGTTTGAATGCCTGTGCCTGTCGAATAGCCCAGATAAAGTCCTCTACAAAATACACAATTTGAAAATCTGCAGTGTAGTACTAATGCATTACAACTGTGTTAGTACATAATTCTGTATCATTTCATATAAAAATAGAAGCTTTTAAATTTTCAGCTTCACATTTAAAAGGTAGACTACCAGATTGCTTTTGAAAAGTATGAAGTACAATAATTTTAAGAATTATTGGAGATGATTATATATAATTTTTCTGTTTCTGAAGCGCTGGCATTAAAATTAATACTAACACACATTAGGTATGCATCCAACTACTAATCTATATTCCCAGCCTCTTTCTCAAATTAATTTTATCTTAAATATCCATGGAAATAGTTTTATAAATTCTGAGGTAAAACATATTTACTCTGATTCTTTTTTTCTCTTTAAAAATTTTGGGAGGGTTTGGGATTAGAGTTCAGTGTCTCACACATGCTAAGCAACCACTCTACACTTCAAGTACATCCTCAGTAGAGACACTTTAAAAACTCAAAGACCTTACCCAGTATTCATAAATTTAATCTACCCTTTCAAAGAAAAAATATAACTCAATCTTAGTTCTTAAAATTTTTTTTGTTTTTTCTTGAGAAAGGGTTTCAAAAATCAGAATTTTTAATCATGACAACTATCTATTGATAAATCACTTTCAAAAAGATTTTATTTTTATTTATATATATGTATGTGTGTTTGTGTGAATGTCTGCCATGTGGGTCCCTGTGTACAAAGAGGACCCCAGAGCTGTAGGGGCAGAGCTGTAGGCAGTTGTGAGCCGCCTGATATGGACTCTGGGAACCAGATTCTGAGTCTTTGGAAAAGCAAGACGCTCTAGCTGCTGGGCTGTCTCTCTAGATCCTGATGCACCACCTCTGAAGCTCAGAAAAATTAGCTGAAATATAAAATATGGATATGTAATTTGAAATTTAAAGTAATAAATATATATAAGCAACCACTGAAGGGCATAAATGTGTAAGCTTTCTTCTAATAGGTTTAAAGTCAGTATCATTATTTACAATAAATTCAACTTAAAAGTGACATACGATCCCAGAATATTCTATGTGAAGCATCATAAAACCTGAAAAATTATATACACGCTTACTTCCAGCTCAAGCTGACAGTGGAGATTTATTAAAGTACTCCAGTTTTTGCTTTCTCCCAAAAAGCGTGACTTTGCCAACAGCATCGGCACTGTTCTATGACCAATTCCAGCTTCGAGAACTATAAAAATAGAATCAATATTCAAGTTCAGTGTCTCTCCTCCTGGAATCAATTCATTTGATGGAACTACTTTTTCTGTTTCATTGGATTCTTCAAGAAACCACATTTTCAGATTCTTAGTATCCTGCTTGTCCCATAAATGTGCTATGGAAGAGGTGTTTTCTTCTGGGATGGGTTCCTTAGTTGTATAAAGTGCTGACGTAATAGTTATTATGGTATTTATGATAACTGGTGAAACCTAAATAAAGAAAACAATTTAAAAATTGATTATATACATTTACTGAATGAACATGGAGAATTAAGACTAAACACTGAAAGACACTACTGCATAGTAGATATAATTTTCTACAACAAAAATGTTTAGATACGTTTGTTAAAATATTTGTAAATCTTGTTACTATTACACCAACTAGATATGATAATTATATGTATACTAGATATCAACTATAAAAGTTTAGTCAAAATAAAGCATTTATCATAAAATTTACAATAATATCTTATAAAATTAATATATATACTTCCAAAAATATATGTATACATTTTGTCAACCAGGGTCTATCCTGGGCCCTGTGACTGCTACACAATAAGATCAGTCCTTTTTCTGATGGTGATGGCGATGGTTAGACAGAGTCTAAATTGTCCAGGCTGGCTTAAACCTCAGTGCTCTGTACTTCAGGCAGGAATGGAACTTATGATTCTTATATTTTGGACTCTTGAGCAGCTAAGACAGACATACCACCAAATCAATTTTAAGTGTTTATGTTTTTTGTTTGCTTGTTTGTTTGTTTGTTTTCAAGACAGGTTTCTCTGTAGTTTTGGAGCCTGTCCTGGAAACTAGCTCACGAAGGCCAGGGTGGCTTTGAACTCAGAGGTCTGCTTGTCTCTCCTGGGCTTGAAGGCACACTCCACCACCACCCAGCTAAGTGTTTATGTTTTAACTTACCTTTAGTGTGAGAGATTTTACTGATATGTCAATTATTTGTGGATCTGTTCCTATCTGAGTAGCCTGATAAAACAAGTCACAAGGCTGTAAAACCTATAAGATAAAAATTATTATTAAATCAACACAGTATTGTTATAAAAATAAAGTATAAGCAAAAATACTAGCATAATACTAATATTAAAATGCAAATGAATCATTCATCTCCCATACCCCAATTCTGATATTTATTTAAATTAGTCTATGAACGTCACAATAAGCTCCTGAGATCTGCAGGAATGGTAAGCAAAATATTTACAAATGTTGGGCGTGAGTACATAAGCTGGTCATACATCCATCACTGAGGATCTTCAGCATTTTTATCTCATTAGACTACTGGCACACATGAATGACCCAGAGGTTTTGCAATGTATGACAGCAACCTATCAGACGGATCCAATGATTGGTACATTATATCAATGCTATTACTTTAATTCTCAAAGTTACTGTAGTAACATTGATAAGAGCATCTTATTGGTCATTTACTCTGGCCTAGAAGAAACTATTCTATAAGCAGGTCTAGGGAGAGACTGGGGTGATAAGGAACTGAAGCCTCCTACCAGCAGCTAAGCAAACGAGTTCAGAGGAAGATCCTCTAGTCCCAGTGACATTTCAGAACTATACCCAAGGTGACAGTCTTTACTGTAATTGCAAGAGAGATAATACACTTGGATCACTCATTTACACATATCCTAGGTTCATGACCCTAGGCATTTTCAAGCTATACTCCCCTAAGCCAAATGCAGAATTTTCCCTATATTTATTTTGTAAGGGTTAAGTCCTATCAGCTAAATAGCACATCATCCTCATTGTGTTTCACTGGTCCTGTTGGTAAGAATAAGTACAAATTAATTCCTTCTGAAAGTTCAGTAGGTGAATGTAGAGCTTTATCTGACATGTTTAGGGAACATTGGTAAGAACATTCAAAACACTAAGGAGCAACATGGATGATGTTCTCAAAATGTATATAAAGTTTGTGAATGAAAATTCCAGAAAATGAATTGTATGTGCAGAATCTGATGATTTGATTAGAATTTCAGTATTGTGAGGGGATTGGAATGTTGCAGTCCAAAGTGCAATTACCTTATCTTGGGCTAGTTCTAGACCTCCAGAACTCCATGCCCACCTCTGTGTTTAAACTAACATTCTATAAATAATAATAATAATAATAATAATAATAATAATAATAATAATAATAATGATAATAAACTTTTTCGTTGTAGAAAACCACTGGCTTCCATCCACTACTGTGTTATGGACCTTCTACCTATGTGCAGTCCTACATGGGAGTATAACTCCTAGTCCTTCAAAGTCATACAGGTCATACATGCCAAAAGGGCAAGGTGAATGGAAGAGTGTGTCATAATCTAAAGAGAAGTGAATATGGACTCCACTTTCTGTTTTCTCTATTTTCTTAGTGATGACAGAGAACTATAAAAACAGTCGATTTTAGATCATAATCATTAATAAATATTGACTTAAAATTAACTGGGTATGGTAGTACATTTAGTGATTCCAGCACTCAGGAAGCTAAAGCAGGAAACCTAAGAGATCATGACCAGCCTGAGCTATGTGCTAAGATCCTCCTAAAGTAAGTTTCTATTTTTAGTTAATCATAAGAGGAATATTTATACTTTCATTCTTCCTTTAGCAGCCTCAACATTTTGTGATTGTATTTCAGATTACTGAAAATCTTTAAAGACAAAAAAAATAAAATTCACAGACTGGAGAAACAGGTTAGTGGAAAAGTATGTGCCTAGTACTTGAATTTCATTTCCAATTTTGGAAAACCAAGTAATTTATTAAAGAGTAAAATTCAAGTATCAAGTATGTAAAAGTAAAGAGCTGAAACATGAAGTAAGTTATAAGTAAAATAACAGCCGGGCGGTGGTGGCGCACGCCTTTAATCCCAGCACTCGGGAGGCAGAGGCAGGCGGATCTCTGTGAGTTCGAGGCCAGCCTGGTCTACAAGAGCTAGTTCCAGGACAGGAACCAAAAGCTACAGAGAAACCCTGTCTCGAAAAATCCAAAAAAAAAACAACAACAACAAAAACAAAAAAAAGAAAAATAAGTAAAATAACATTATTGAGGGGAAAAATCCTCCCCCAAATTAAAATAATAAAACTGAAACACAATTTTAAAAATAAGGAATAGGTTTAACTTAAAGGTCAAACAGCATTTTCACACTGATGTAGTTAGAACCACAAAGTAAAATGTTATTTAAAAATGTAAGGATGAAACTAAGTCCTTAGAATGTTCCTCTAAATGAAGACTATCTGGAAAACTGCAACAGCACTCTAACTTCTGCCCTCCATTAGAAAGACAGTTACTGTTGTCATGAACAGGACTGGGAAGAAGGCAGTTACTTCCTGAAGAAGTTACAGTAACCCCCAAATAATTTGCAATTGAATTAGACAATGAACTCACAGTGGTGATTTTGCCCTTTCTCTTGGCTGGAAGAAAGGGGCATGCTCTGACTTGGAGATCTTTAATGGCAGCGGTTACTGTATTGCTTTCAGGGTCACCTTTACAGCAAATTTCACACTGTGTTGTAATGACTAACGCAGGAGCATCATTCCTTGTCATGTCAGCCACAAAGACAATCTCAGGGTTTTTTATTAGAATATTTATTTCCCACTTCCCTAAATCCTGTGCAGGTTCTAAAATAGAAACAAACATATACATATTAATTATACATATTACTTATGAAGAGTTAAGAGGAACAGCTAGTTACGTCACTCAAAGTGAAATATTAAAAAACATTTATGTATTTCTTTTGAGATAGGCAATACCCCCCCCCCCACACACACACACCGCAGGGACGGAACTAGAACCAGCTTTGTATATGCTATGCACATGCTCTGCCATCAAACCTCCAGTTACTTACAGAAATATTAATCAAACTATGGGCAAAGTCTCTACTGTTTAATGGTAGAACTGGATCTAAATCGATTTTGATTTCTCAACATTCTTTCAACTATATCATATTGAATATGTAAAAGAAAACAGAAAAATTTTATGCTAAAACCTAGAAGGGAATATAAAAGTTAATGAGTACTTTAAATTCAAACACCATATTTAACTTAAAGAACAACACTTGATTCATTACTTCTCCTGCTTGTTACTGACTGCAGAGAACAACTACTTGCAAATCTCATACTCAGACCTTCAAACACCGAAGGCAGGCAGAGTGGCACAGACTGCTCATCCCAGCAGTGAGAAGAGAGGCAGGAGGATTAGTAGTTCCTTAGCTTCAGAAGTAAGTTTGTGTTGAACAGTAAAGTTTGCTTCAGAACTAAGTTTAAGGACAGCAAAAACCACATAAGACCCTTTAACAAAAATACAAATTCAAAACACTACAAACTGCAGCCAGGCGGTGGTGGTACAATCCTTTAATCCTAGCACTCTAGTAGCAGAGCCACCTGAATCTCTGAGTTTGAGGCCAGCCTGGTCTCTAGAGAGAGAGAGAGTTCCAGGACAGCCAAGGCCACACAGAGAAATCCTGTCTCGGAAAACAAAACAAAACAAACAAAAAACCAAAAAGTTATAATTCACTTATTTTATTCTTAAAATTTATTTATTATTTACATACATATAGAATTTTAATTTATTAATGTGTTTACTCTAAACATTGAGAAGACCAATTGAGGTAACTATAGCTGCAGTAATAAGACATTAATATTTTTGTGTGGTAACTAACCTTCTTTGGTAGTCCATGCTTGGACACTGGTTTCTAAAGCCGTACTAGTCATGTAGGCATCAAAAAAGACATGTGCAACAGTCATCAGAAACTCCACACTTGCACAAACATACATCTCTTGCACAACTGCGTCAGTCACAAAAGCATCTCTGATTCTTCTATACTTTACATCCACCATGTCCTTTTTGTCAAACCCAAGTGTCAGCCCTATCATTCTGAAAATCAAAGACAATTTCGCATGTGTGGGTAATTTAAAATAACCAAACATACCAATAAAACTTAAAGACCTGTCTATCCTTTTACTGACAGCAAACAAATATTCTGTGAGCATGTCTTTTGAAGAATAATGAACTTATAAAACTTCAGGTATATAACTTTTCACAATGGGCGAAAATCTATTTGAGAAATTATAAGAGTTCTGTATATCGGTTTATATTTTCTTCTTGATTTCATACATTTCCCATCTAACTACACTAGTTAGTTCTATGTATTCAATAAACTCACCAACATTTCAAACATGAACAAATACCATGATGTACTGAAGTTCTCTAGACCACTTATGAATACACATAAAGGTAATTTTGAGTGTAAGTTCTATAAAAACGAAGAATCTTTCATCAATAGCTCAAAATTATGATAATACATACCTAGGTGTGGCTTTTATGACATGAGGCCTTTTATCATCTAAAATACAGTTTTTTAATGAGAATGAACAGAATGTAGAGCCATCTGTATACAGTTTCAAACTACTTATAATATTCTCCAATTTAAATTCAGCAAGTTTCAGAGAAGGATCACGAACATCTGTAAAGAAGGCCTGTGAAAAAGAAATCCACATCAAAACTACACAGAAACACAGGATTAACGTACACTTTGGGCTACAACTATCTACAAGTCATGACATTGGCTTTTATGAAATATCAGATCCATTATTTTATTTCTCTTGTTAACTTTTATGTATTTATATTTTTGGTTCCTGAGGGAGGGCTACCTGCATAGCCTTGGCTGTCCTGTAACTTCCTTTACAGTTCATGCTACCCTTGAACTCTCACAGGCCTGCTTGCTTCTCCCTCCAAGAGCTGAGATTAAAGTGTGTGCCACCATACCCGGCCCTTCTCTTTTTATTTTCTGGATGCTACACTAACCCTGTGTATGGTCTTCTGTATGCTAATCAAACTTTACTATTCAACATTGTAAGCTCCAAATTCTCAATTTTCAAAAAGCTATCTAAAGAAAAGGTCAAAAAAGTATGTACTACTTTCAAATTGTTTTTCATATTTTTTGCTTTATGAAACATGTCACTTAAAAATGAAAATGTATGAAATAATTAATGAAAATACCAACCTTTTTTCAAAAGAACATACATTATAAAATATACACAAAATATTAAAACTATTATTTAATAAATAGTGATATATGCTTTATTTACATAATTTCTTTTAAATCTAGACATAGTTTCTCTTCTTCAGTGTACCTGTTCAGGCCCTGGACTGTAAAGTGCCATGGTGAGGTAATCAGTCCTGAAACTAACGTTCAGAGTAGTGTTAACCTGAGAGGCCTGGGGGTGGACCTCCACCACCGCAGCTGTCACCATGGAACCTGCCACAGAATGAAAAACGATTAGAAGAGCAGATAACTGAAGCACACACAAGATACACCAAATTACTAATTACATGAGTGCAGGAAAATGATATTCAAGAAAGTTCAAAGGTTTAGAAAATTCAACATGGAAGTCTAGATTAACATTCTTTCTTCAGAGGCAGGTGGATCTGAGTTCAAGGCCAGTCTGGTCTAAAGAATGAGTTCTAGGACAGCCAGAAACACACACACCCACACCCACACACCCTCTGTCTCAAAAACAAAAAACAAAAACAAAACAAAAAATTTTAAAGTAACATTCTTAAGTGGAGAGAAAGAATTAAATACTTAGAGCTTGTTTTCTCTTGGGGATTACAATTGTACTTTCATAATATTGGAACATGAACATGGGGCTTATTTTAGAGATTAAATAAAGTATAAAATGAATACACACACACACATACAGCATCTAACAGTTTATATTCAATTTGTTCTTTAAAGATACCTAGACAAAACAATGTAATTTAGATGTTAATTTAAAACTTTTTCTAATAGGAATTCAAAAATTTTTTTTCTACACTTAAATTTTAAATCAAAATATATACACATGTATATATTAATTAGGCTTATAATACAAACACAATAATTCTTTGTTCTCACTTAATGTAACTCCAGACAAAAGTATCACTATATAAGGCAATTTGTATTAACTGATTTATACATAAACTTATATAAAATGAAATATGTATGCATCAACTAAATAATTTAAAAAATACTTTAAAAGATCTATTTTAATGTTGTGTATATGAGTGCTGTGCCTGTATGCCTGTGTACAATGTGCACGTAGTGCACACAGAAGCAAGAAGAGAACACTAATTTCCCTGCAACTGTAATTAGAGAATTTTGAGCTGTCATGTGGGTCCTGGAAATTGAAGTGGGATCCATTTCATCTATGTTAATCATATTTCCTCATTCTCCTGCTTGTAGTCTGTACTACTCTATTGAAAACTGATACTAAGAATTTATGCTCTCTTGTTTGACTAGTCTTGCTTGAGGGACTATCAATTTTATTAGATTTTCCAATTTTAAAAAAACCCTACTTTTTTGGCATTTTCATGTTTATGGGCACATGTTGGTTTCTGTGCCCTGAACTTGGGCCAACTCAGGTATCCAGGCTTGCTTGTCTACTAGACCTCCTTGTTGACCCTTAAAAACTAAGAATTTTATCATTTTCTTCACCTGCTGATCTACAGTTAGTGATAATTATTCTTGTATTTACTCAAATTGACTCAGTCTTTCTCTGTCATACCCTGCACTCTTGAGTGACTTTCAGTAGACAGGGACAAGAAAGCAGCTCTAGAAAACAAAGCTCCTTGGTTGAGAGAAGGCCATCTACAAAGGGTTTGCCATACAGAGTTCTTCATGTGCTGACTACAGTTTTCAAAGGTGATTTAGTTCTTCTTGTTACAGCTCATTATACTACTGCCTCTGCTAACATCACTAAGGTATCTCTCCAATACAAACACATTCTCTTATCTCACATGTGAATAATTTAATACCAAATCATGTAAATGTTAGTATACTTCAGTTCTGTACCATTGTAGCAGATATTTAAAAACAAGCTATTTTAATTTATCATGTGCATATGTAGTTACTTTTCTATATATATTTTATGAAATCTATCCTTTTTTCCCTGCTCTTTCTCTTGCATTACTAGGGAACAATACCATGGTCTTGTGTATACTACCAACGCACTCTATCCCTGAGTAACACCAACACTTTGGGTCTCTTTTTCTGGAGACATTATTCCACTTAGCTCCCTGCAAGCATTCTGAGTGCGATGAATGTAATAACCCAACGCTGTACTATAGAAACCATAAAGTAGCTTTCCTTGGCGTGATTCCGTCCTGCGTGCCTGTTCTGAGAAGCAGTAGGCAGTACTCTCCATCCGACTTCTCTGCCACCGGAGAACACGCCTCCACCTCACGGAAGACTCAACGGACATGGACATGAGCCCTCTAAAGCCTCAGAACTACCTTTTCGGTTGTGAACTTGTTTTCACTCTACTATTTTTGCTCCATCTAACTCTCCAACTTTTGTTAAAATTCATCATCTATGCCAGGTGATGGTGGCCTATGCACCTGTAATCCGAACACTTGGGAAGCAGAGGTAGACTGATCTCTGTGAGTTTGAGGCCAGCGGGTCTACAAAAGCTAGTTCCAGGACAGGCACCCACACAGAGAAACCTTGTCTCAAAAAAACTTCAAAAAAAATCATCATCTATAATGATTATCCTATTGTCACACTTCTAGTATTTTGATATTCCTTAAATATCAATGGATAGTAAGTTGTCTATTATATATGCTGAAAAACTGAAAATGCGGAAAGTGAAAGAGCAGGAAAGAAAAACAAGAATTCTAAGAATTTTTTTGTCATAATGGAACTAAGAACTTTGATTCAATACATACATACATATACATACATACATACATAATAAACAGAATAACTAAAAACAGATCATTTAAAATTGCCTAAGTGAGACTAGCTAATTAGAGAATTATTAAGTATCCTTTACCAAGAACTAGAGGAAAAAAATTGGAGGACAAAAAGGGCAAAAAGAAAAGAAGAGAAAGAAGCCAGAGAGAAAGACAGAATAAACACACACCTCCTGAATGGTTGGAAACATGGTTTGCTCCACTAGTCATGATTTCGTTGTCTTTACTTATAGAAGATGGGACAGAAACATCTCGTCCATACCATATATTGCCATACAATGTTTGAAAGATGGTTGTTAAATCTTCTTGACTAAGAATGAACTGTTAAAAACAAAGTAAGATTTAGAAAAAGAAAATATCCACCTAAAAGAAGGAAAAGTGCTTTAAATATTTTATGCATGTGACCCTAGTTCCAGAAGAGAGCAGAAGAGGGCTTCGGAGTCCATGGAACTAGAGTTACAATCCATTATAATATGCCATGTGGGTGCTGGGAATTTCCAGGTCCTCTGGAAATGTGAAATGCTCTTAACACTGAGACATCTCTCCAGCACCCAAGATTTGTTTTTTTTAAAGTCCTATTTCCTGGACTCACAGGATAAAAATGAACACTCGTTTTTCCATAAACCAAATTTTAGGGCTGTAAAGGTTTTTACTGACCAAATATTCAGTCTTATGCAGAAGAAGTGATAACAATTAGTTCATAAAATACAGATACTATCAATTCCTACGATGAACTATTTGCTATGGATGTCCTATGTAATTCAGTCATTTTAAGGTTTTAAAGTGAGCTTTTATTTTTATGGAGTCATCTAACTATTTAGACTTTGATTTTAATTAGGAGGCACATCATTTTTAAATACAAAATAAACAAATATATTTATGCAATAAAAAATATAATTTACAGTATGATTTATATGAAGTACTTTATTCTTTACAAAAGTCCTTATATAAAGAATGAAATCCCGATTTTATAAGAAGCTATAGCTAAAGAGTAAAACACTTACTTTACAAATAATTAAGAACTAATTCAAAAAGTAAGCTTCAAATTCTTTGTTTTGAAAATAGCATCAAAGCATCACCAAAGACTTATCTTAAGTAAAATGATGAATAATTATGTGTCCTGTTGGTTTTGTCATAGCAAATAGCTAGATATTCAAACATTACTTAAAATGTTTCTATAAAGGTATTTTTTTAAGGTTAGGCTGATGTTTAATACAAAAAAAGAGTGAGCAAATTCAATTACCCTTCACAATATGAGTGGGCTCATCTAATCAACTGAAGTGGCTTACTGTTGTAAAAAACACCATGGCCAAGGAAACTGTTACAAAAGGAATAATTTAAAGCACTTGCTTACAGTTTCTGAGGTTTAGTCCATTATCACCAAGGTGGGAAACATGGAGGGGAGTATGCTGCTGGAGCAGCAGCCTAGAACTACATCCTGATCCATAAGCCAAGAGACATTGTCTGGCAAGGGCTTTTGAAACCTCGAGCTCTCCCCCACACACATACTTCCTCCAACAATGCCACACCTCCCAATCCTTCTAATCCTACCAAAGAGTTCTACTCCCCTGATGACTTAAGTATTCAAATATATGAGGCATCATAGCTTTTCTGTCACTGTATCTTTAAAACCTAACATAAAGGTTAACACACAGCAGGCACTCAAATATCTGACAGAGAATAAATGGAGATCATTAAATGAGTTCTAGTTTGCAAGCTACCATTTAAATTCTGACGAACCTGATTATTCCTAAATTCTAGCCAGGAAATTTATGTTGCTAAGATAATACTGTCAGCTGTAAGAGAAATCAAAAGCCGAAAAAACATTACCTCCATGGGTTTTAGCTGAGCTTTTATATTTAAACAAGGAACTTCCTTGTACCATTCCCAGGATAAGTTTCGCTCAACAATCACTTCCAGGTTCAAAGGTAGTAGCAGGTCAAGCACTTCCTGGTATGCAGTAGTCATAAACTGAGACCTAATTGGAAAATATACATTGTTTTGTACTGTTGTGTATATATTCAGGCAGGAAAACATAGATGGATGATAAACTTTAATGTATCATTTTTTTATTGTCAGAAACATCGGCAATTTGTTTGTGTGAAGAGAAAAACAAAATTATATATCAAAAAGAACTATTCCATCTCACAAGACATCTAGATAAATTTCTTTAAACTGTTGTATATCATAGAGAAGCAAGACTTACAAAAGAATTGATGAACAGTAAAAGATCAAAACCAATACAAAATCAGTAAACAAACCCAAAAGACCCCATTCTAAAAACATTCTATAGCAATTCATATATAGCAGAACACCATACTACTTTCATAAGAAACAAAGTTGTACCATATAAGAGTTCTCTGTGGATCAAAACTGCTGAATATACACAACTTCACACAAAGAAGCACCATATTTGCCTTCCCAAATGGTTATCACAGCAATACTGAAAAGAACTGGGTGACCCAATTCCTTCGAAAAACAATGTAATTGACCACAGAAGCATCCTTTGGACCTTCAGGTGACAATGGCAACTCCCCAATAATATTCCAGATATTTTAGTGACTTCAAATTTTTAAACTGCATTAGTAAGAGATGACTTCAATTTTAGTTATCAGTTCATTAACAGAAAAACATGAATATAAACAGGGATTACTTAGAATACCTTGTTATGAAACCATTTCATGTTGTAATGAGGTGGGTGGGCTGTGTTCCCGCCTCCCTGCTTGTTTATACCCGAAATAAGAACACCAAATTGTATTAATTAAATTACTGGCTGGCCCATTAGTTCTAGCCTTTTATTGGCTAACTCTCACATACTGATTCACCCCATTTCCAATAATTTGTATTGCCACGTGATTGTGGCTTACCAGGAGCCCCACGTTGGGTGCCACTTTTTCATAAACAGTTTATGGAGTAAAACGACATTTAAATAAGTATGCAGGCTTGTTATCTCCATTTGATGGTAGTGAGTGAAGATATCTAAAACCCCACAGGGAAAATGCTATAATACAAATGGATATGAAACTTTAATGGCTATGTATAACACATAGCTATACAATAAGTACTAGATGAAAAATAACTTCTAATACTATGAATTCATGTTTAACAATAACAAAACCTCAATACAGTCTCTCAGTTTCCCTCCTCTCTCTTTTGCTATTTGTTAACATTTCAAATTATATTTTTTTGTTATGAGGGAGACGACACAACTGTCATGGCCCTGGTCAATGTCAGACGATAGCATGGTGGGTTGATTCTCTCCTTCCACCATGTAGGTCCCAGATACAGAACTCAAATCTTCAGACTTGGAGGAAGGAAGCTGACCTGCTAAGCCATCCCACTGGTCTTGTCTGGCTCTCTTCTGAGGGCTCCTCTTATGCAAATTTCTGAAATGTCTGCACTCCTCATCAGGCTTTCCTGTGCTGCAGTCTAAGATCTTTTTACCACTCAATCCAACAACCTGAAGGACTAGTCATGTATTACTAAACTTCCATATTTAAGAATTTAAACAAGATCTTTTTCTAATATCGGAATATATAATCGATTATCTTCTAGGTATTTTTAGATCTCTCCTTATATTTATTTCTAAGCTATTCTGTACATTACAGAAACAAGTATTGCCAGTGTACTGTTTCTATTTTTGGTTCTGTCTTCTCTCAGTGAACTGCATAACAACAAGTAGAGTTTTATAAGCATTACAGTTAAAGAAAATTGTAGTATCTTCTCTACTATAACTCCCACATCCACTTAGTAAGTTACTATTGACTATTTCCTGTAACTGGTTAGCTCTGACGTCATTCATCTACAAAGAAGTAAGTAGGTCAACTGTAACTTTTTGTGAATTACGGTCATAGTTACCAAAAACTCTTTGCCTAACCTTCAGATTTTGTCTCCTTTTGACCAATTTTTCGTTATTTTTCCAGCAACCTAATTAATATGTACTACAACAATCCAATAAAGTATACACTATTTACTGGTTCCTTATAAAGAATTTTTTCATGATTATATTTGGTCCTACCCCTTCATCCATTAAGAATTGAATTAATCCTTAAATATTCAACTGATGGAAATGGTCCCCTTATCAAAGATGAGCAAAATTAACCAGATTTACATTCCTGCCGGAAATGCTTTCCCCTAAAAAGGTTGGGGGAAAAGAAGCCCTGAGGGTTGGGGGTGGGGAAGTGTGGGTGCTGTTAACCTATGACTTGCTTCAGTTTACTACTGTTTTCAGATGACTTACGAAGAAACAGTAAAAAGAGGGTACAGTGGTATATTATTTGTGTTTAAAGCTTGCCTGAAGGTCAGTGCAATGCAGCCAAACTAGACAGCCACAGAGGTCAGGCAGTGGGTGCACGCACGTTTAATTCCAGCAGCCACACTAGTTGGTTAGAGAGGCCAGGCAGTGGTGGTGTATGCCTTTAATATCACCACTAGAGAGGAATATAAGGTGGGATGAGACAGGAACTAGTTCTCGTTCAGTCTGAAGACTTCATAGAGACAGAGACCCTCATCAGAGCAACGGACTGAGATCCCAAGGTCCAGCTGAAGAGCAGAAGGAGGGAGAAGACTAGCAAGCAAGGAAGTCAGGAACAAGAGGGGTTGGTCCACCTGCTGACGCAGAGTGCCTGTTGGTCAAACCGGACTCTCTGAATGAGGCTGACAATGGGGGCTGACTGAGAAGCCATTGATAAAGGCACTGAGACTTGTTTCTACTGCATGTACTGGCTTTTTGGAACCCTAGTCTATTTGGATGCATAGCTTCCTAGGCCTGGATGTAGGGAGAAGTGCCTTAGACTTCCCACAAGGCAGGGTTCCCTGCCCTCTCTCAAGCAGGGAGGAGGAGGGAGGAGATAGATTGAGGGAGCAGGAGGAGAATGGGGGAGGGGAGGAAGTGTAAATTTTTGAATGGAAAAATAAAAAAATTTTAAAAAAGATTTCATAGAGGTAAGAACTCTCTAGTGGTTTAGCTGCTTTGCTTCTCTGGTCTTCAGGTTGAATTCCAATATCTGTCTCTGGGTTTTTATTATTCGTGCTACAAGAAGGTTAAAAAAGACAAAGCCAGGGAAATCCATGATAATCCAAAGGAACCAAGGATTCTGGGGAGAAACTAAATTTATAGAAGTCTGGCTTACATTAAAAACAAAATCAATAATCTTAGTTACCATCTAAAGAAACTTAGACAAAGAGAAAAACTAAACCAAGAGTTTACAATTGGAAAAATAGTAAACAGAACATAATGAAAGAAAAACAATGAAGTAAAAAGCAGAAGACTTGAAATTATAAAATTAATACACATACAGTGAGTCTGATGAGCAAAAGGATAAAACAAAAATATAAGAAATAAGAGAAATAACATCATAAACATTAATGACTAAAAAGGGAATGAGTACTCTGAACAATTTTTTGTCATTAAGTACAAATATTTTTATAAGTCAACTATTTCTCAATAAAGTTGCTTAAAATATTCAAAGCTGACAGAATAGACTGGAAAAAACTATGTGTTGCAAAGTGAATATAAGTTTCTGTCAAATTTCTCCATTTCTACCTTATCCTTATAAAGAATTAAACAAGCATGAAAATATACTCCTCCAGGTTAAGTTTATAGTTTTCATCATGATCTAAGTAGCAGTTTTCAAATACTTCTAGGTGGTATTTTGAAAGACTAAAAGTGATCTAGCTAGAAGATACTTTGAAAAAAAGCACAAAGTATAATGATAGTAAAACAAAATCACACTATAAAGAGAATTCTAAAGATATCCAGTCCTTTAGTCTAAGGATTAAGAAAAGATTTATTATTTTACATAAACAGGCTGTGAAAAGCTTACCTGTATAGTCTCATTTCACTCAATTGTATTGTTATCAAATCAATTACAGGTGGGAGATTACTCTGGGTTTCTGTTACAGTAACAAATGTATTTTTCATTGTAATTAAGCCAAAATCAGCAACAAAAACATTGTGAGACACTGGAGACTGCGGGATGACCACAATAGGGGCTTTTATGTTAACATCCAATGCGAGCCTAGAACTCCTTTGAGCCAGTTCCATTACACCATCAGCAGCCATTCCTGCTGCTTGAGCAGTTGCTTCAGCCAACGCATTTTTAACTGCTTGAAAATTATCTATAAAAGCCTATAAAGAAGATAGAATGACATATTACCTTTAATAAATATCAAATTATTAATATAAATTGTATTAACTTAATTTTACTTCCATAAAGCAAAACTTTTACTTGGTAAAACAGAGCCCATTATTTACTTATTATTTTCTGCCAGAAAAATTGAACAACAAATATATAGTGATAAAATAAAAATCTAGTCATCAAAACAAAACAAAAAGGGAATACTTGAACATTTTTTCGAGACAGGGTTTCTCTGTAGCTTTGAGGCCTGTTCTGGAACTAGCTCTTGTAGACCAGGCTGGCCTCGAACTCACAGAGATCTGCCTGCCTCTGCCTCCTGAGAGCTGGGATTAAAAGTGTGCACCACCACTGCCCGGTTAGTATTGTTTCTTTATGGTGTACTTCCTCTAAGACCTAAGCACGTCTTATAGTTTACATTACAGATTTAAAAATCTATAAAGTATTTAAGAATCTCAGGTCTGGTGAAATGGTTCACTATGTAGTGTGTAAGTTCCTGCTACCTATGTGAAAACCCAAGTCAGTCTCCAGGACTCTCATGGGTAAGAAATGATCAGAAAAGATGGCCAAAAACTGAGAACTGGGGCCTCACCAAACTAAAAATTATATAGCAAAGGAAACAAGCAACTGAGTGAAGTTGAAATCCACAAAATGTGAGGGAATGTTTGCCAGCTATACATCCAATGAAAAATTACGATCCAGAGTATACAAAAAACTGGAACAAAACAAAACAAAAACCCAACAACCAACAACTCAAAAGTCTCAATTGAAAAAATGCGGTATAGCTCTAAATAGAGTTCTCAATATAAAGAAAATAAGCTTTAAAAAAAATCTTACCAAGTATTCAATGACCTTAGCAACTAGGGAAATGCAAATTACATCTACTTTACCCAGTTAGAAATGCTAAGATCAGGGAAACAACTGAAAACAAAGGCTGGTGAGGATGAAGGAAAAGGGAACCCTTACTCTCTGTTGCTGGGATTGCAAACTGGTACAGCCACTTTGGACAAAAGTGTGAAAAATATTCAAAAAGGAAAAAGTATATCTACCAGATAACCCTGCTTTATCACTTCTTGGCATATGTACGCACAAAGTACTTGACATCCTGCTCCACAAATACTTGCATTTTCACTGAGCTCTACTGACAATAGCTACTAAGTGAAACAAACAACCTAAATGTCCTTCAACTGTTGAATGGGTATTGAAAATGTGGTTCATTTACACAGTGGACTACTATTCAGCTGCAAAGAAAAATGGAATCACGAAATTTACAGGTAAGTTGAAAGAACTAGAAAAAAAAAAACTCACACACACTAAATGAGGTAACCTAGACTCACAAAGACAAATGTCGCACGATTTTTATCCTCTGAGGCTTCTAGCTCCAAATCTTTATATGTGAGTACATATCCTGGAGAAACTATGAGAGCATTGGAATCTACAGTCATGCTGAGGGCAAGATTGCCCCTTTGTCTGAGCCTTGGTAGAGTTAGGACTCTCTAGTTGGCTGCTTTGCTTTTCTGATCTTCAGCTTGAACCCTAATGTCTGTCGCTGGGTTTTTATTATTTGTGCTACAAAACTAGGAAAGTAAAGCATTTCCTGCAGAAACTAGGAAGGTAAAGCATTTCCTGCAGAAACTAGGAAAGTAAAGCATTTCCTGCAGAAACTAGGAAGGTAAAGCATTTCCTGCAGAAACTAGGAAAGTAAAGCAGTTCCTGCAGAAACTAGGAAAGTAAAGCAGTTCCTGCAGAAACTAGGAAAGCAGGATGGTACCACTGTATGAGTAGGGGGAGAAATAGGGGAATAGCAAGGCACATATGAGCTGAAGAGAGAAAAGGGAAAAAGAGGGGTCTCCAAATCCTTCTACAGCTACACTTTCTCAGTCATGTTCACTGCCACCCTGTTAACAAGGTAAATATACAAAACAGAATTCTAATCAGTTGTAAAAACAATGAAATTCACAACCAAATGGATGGCACTAGAAAATATTATATTGAATGAAGGAACCCAGACTCAGAAAGACACTCCATGTTCTCTCTTATTTGTGAATCCTATCTCTGAATCTTTAGATTTGACTACTTAAACACAAGTTAACTTCAAAAGCCAGGAAAGAAGAGACTGGGCCAAGAGAAAGAAGGATAGGAGAATACAATTACTATGAAGAGCAAAAGAGAAAAAACTGGTGGTGGAGGTGTATTTAACTGCATAGGAGTGGGAGGACAATACAGGAAGAGACAAGGAAGAAGAGCTAAATACTTACCAATATAGAATATAGGAATTTTGTGACAAACACGACTTCAATGCAACCAACAGTTAAATTAACTTGAACATCAACCACATTCATATCTGTGTATGCAGAGCCAGCAGTTGCATTCATGTAAGAAATCATTTTGAAGCTGAAAACTTCCTTTCCAGTGATATAAACAGCCTTGATGAGAGAAGAATCCAAAATATTAGTCAATTTTTGAAGTAATGTACCCCAAGATCAAAGTAAAATGAAGTAAAATAATAATAATATTGTACCATTTGGAAAATCTCCCAGGTACTTGAGTCACTACAAATGAGGTAACAATTCCAAATGCTTTACTAGGCCTTGTAACCTAACCTGGTTTTGTTGTTGTCTTTGAGTGTCATAAAAGTTAACAGGTCTACCTTGACCATGTTTTATGTTTTTAGTTATGCATCTCACTTGGATTTTCTGCCTGGCAATGGCAGTCACCATATGCCTTTAGTTAACTGTCAAAAGCTAAAACACACTACCTACATAATTTACCTGAACTCAGTGTTTCGTTTAGTTAGGTCTGAGGACTTTGAAACATTCTTTTCGTATTCTTTAATGCAGTGTCTCAATTTTAAACGTTCCGTTCTTCATCAGTTGGTGAAGAATCACTTTAATTACTAACAAAAAATTGCCGGGGGTGGGGGCTTAAAATTTCTACCTCCATAACTACCAGTTAAAAATATAAGATACAAGAAATTAATTTTTTTAAAAAAATTGGAAGAGTATTAACTTAAATTTACAGTTTTCTCAACTCTTAATTCTAGAAGCAAACACAAATGCACATGAAATAAAAATAACTAAAAAATCCCAAAATCTCACCTTTTTGTATACAGCCATTTTATCAGAATCTAACACAATTATATTCCTTAGTTTTGCATTTATTTCAGTGACTAATGGCTTCATAATCATCTCAGAATCAAGCCCTAAGAAAATAAAACAAGGAAAAATTGCTTTTCTTTGTCTTCAATTTGATAAGCTTAAAAATGTTCCCATGAGATGGCATTACCTTCAATCTTAATTTCAGAAATTTTTTGTTTCTGATCTTGAATAAAAATCCGTAAACAAGACAATTCGGCCAAAAGTTGCAAGGTAATAGTATCTTCATTCGTGGGTAGCTTTAAAGCTACAAAACAAAGTCACATTGTAACACAAAGAAAGGTTTAGTAATTAACACACTACACACAGGCAGCTAGAGTATCACCACAAATGATTATAACATCAGATTTACAGCTCAACTATAGGCAAAGAAAAAATATTCCCTACTGGATTGAGAATTCTAAATATGATTACAAAAACAAACAGTCCAAAGACTGCTCTTAGAGGTAACTAATCATTTGAAACTAAGAAATTAAACCAATAACTATGAATCTTTGAGACAACTGTCATTATAGAAAGCAAATACCCATAGTTCTTAATGGTAACTGATAGAGCATCTCTAATTCAAAATTTCAAAATACTGCAAAATCAAAGGCTTTTTGAGATTTACCACTATGCTCAAGAAGTTTTAGATTTAAAATAACTCAAATCTTAACCTGCACTCTGATTAAAAACAAACATAATACTCAAATGTCATTTACATTTTTCTAATCTAATCTAAAATTATGTCACATAAACTTTAATCTAAATCAAGTATTTCTTGTCTAATTTACAACTCAAATATATTACAGCATAAACTCTTTTCTTTAGCACTAATCATTTTCCTTTATCACTAATCTCTAAGATTAGCATGAAATATGATGAATCATTTTAGGTGTTTGTCTAATAAAAAGCAACACCAGAGCCTAAAATTACTGTTCCAATTGGTGAACAAAAGAAACAAAGAACAAAACAACCACCCCGAACAACAAAAACAAAACAAAAAACCCAAAAGCTTAAATTTTAACAAATATACCAAGCATTTTAATGAGATCTCCTTTGTCTTCGGTCTCTGCAACAGACACTGAGGCAGATTGTTCCCCTAATTGCGGAAGGGTATTATTAAGATAATTCATTGTATTGAGAAGTGCTTCAGTGTGTAAATGAATATCCAAAGAGGAAAAATTCACCTATGGAACAAAACTGATTTTAGTACTAAGTCAAAAAACCATCTGACTCGATGGTCTTTAAAATACACTATGCTAGGCTGGAGAGATGGCTCAAAGGTTAAGAGTACCGTCTGTTTTTCTGGGCGATGGTGGTGCATGCCTTTAATCCCAGCACTTGGGAGGCAGAGACAGGCAGATCTTTGTAAGTTCAAGACCAGCCTGGTCTACAAGAGCTACTTCTAGGACAGGCTCCAAAGCTACAGGAAATCCTATCTCAAAAAAACGAAAAACAAACAAATAAAAAAAGAAGGGGGTACTGTCTGCTTTTCCAGAGGTCCTGAGTTCAACTCCCGGCAACCAGACAGTGGCTATCATCTATAATGAAATCTGATGCCCTCTTCTGACATGCAGGCATGCATGAAGGTAGAATACTGTTTATATAATAAATTCATATATATGGTATTTATATATGTGTGTGGTCACGCACAGCTTTAATCCCAGCACTCAGGAGGCAGAGGCAGGGAGATCTCTGTGAGCTCAACACCAATCTGGTAAACAGAGCAAGTTCCAGGACAGGTTCCAAAGGTACAAAGAAATTCTGTCTCAAAACAAACAAACAAACAAAACCAACAACAGCAACAAAAAACATACCCTATACTTTGTGGTATAAAACATATGATTTAAAATATTAAGCTTTATCACTGGAAAATCTTATAATTCCAATTATAAAATAAGTACTGGTAAGACATCTAGAAATAGAAATACAGTTTCTAATTTTAAAATAATTATATATGCATACCTTAATAAGTTGTAAAACATTGTTATAAGTACTTTTTAAACTGGGTGCATGTTTTTCAACCTATACAAAGAGAAAATGTATCTATTAGAATATATTAGGAGGACATGAAATGTCTACAACTACATGACAGTTGTAAATTTTCCAAGATTTGGATACTATACATAAACTATCTATAAATGAGGTGGCTAGTATGTTACATGCATACACACATATATATGTACATATATTTACTTAAACAAGCAACTATTTGACCAGAACAAGGCAGCTGCTTTACTATAATAAACAAAATGTGCTAAATATGGGATTCTCTAGCATAAAGCAAGTCTTCAATTAAGAATACAGGCTATCTTCCTTATTATCTAGAGAAAACATGTTATAAGGTATCAAATATGGAGAACTATCATTTGCTCCTCAAGAGCTCTGAATGTTTCTTCCTAATTTTTCCTGTATTTGAAACAAAATTTGGGAGATAATAATCTACAAGTTCCCAAACACTTGTCTTTCCAAATATCTTAGAGCCTTTCACAATGACAAAATTGTATATTTATAGCTTACTACCTGATGTTTCATGGAATGCATACAAAATGTTTAAGTAAAGCTAATATATATCCATCAACTAGCTTACCTACCACCTACTGTAAGACATTTAAAAATTACCTTTGGAAATATACATTATTGATTATAGTTACTCTATTACCCAACAGATCTCAAAATCTATTCTCCTTTCTAGCTGAAACTATTTTCTGATGTGGGATTCCCCTCTGTATGCTGTGATTATCATTCATGAATAAAGAAACTGCTTTAGACCTATAGGAGGACAGAACTTAGCTAGGCAGGGAAAACTAAACTGAATACTGGGAGGAAGAGGCAGAGTCAGAGAGAAGCCATGTAGCCCCACCAGAGACAGACACTGGAACTTTACCCAGTAAGCTACAGCCTCGTGGAAACACACGGATCAATGAAGATGGGTTAGTTTAAGATGTGAGAGTTAGCCAGAAACATGCTTAAGCTATTGGTCAAACATTATTGCAAATAATATGGTTTCTGAGTGATTATTTTAGGGCTGAGCGGTCAGGAACAACAAATTTCTTTTATTAACAATTCCTTATTCTTTCCTTTCACAGTAGTCCCAACTTGCAGTAGCCACCATTTTCTTTTCACATATATGAGTTTGATTTTATTAGAATCTACATATAAGTAAGATCCTCCCGTATATTTCTCTCTGTGAGTAGATTATTTATTTCACTCAACATCATGGCCTGCAGACTGATAATGTTGCAAATATCATGATTTATCCTTTTTAAATAGTAATCCACTTAATATGCATATAACACAATTGCTTTTATTTTCTTTAGTGTTTGTATATCCTAAAACCTGATATAAATACACAACAAAAATCTTTAAAAATATCCACGAATCACAAAAACAAAAATAGTCTTAAGTATGGTAATATTCTCTTGGCATAATTCTTATTACAAAGTAATTATTAAAACACATAATGGCAAATAACAAAGAATAATTCAAAAATAGGCCATAGTACATACAGAAGATGAACAAAATTTTAAAAGATTATAAATCAATATAAATGGAATGGAGTCACTGACACTTAAAAAGCAGGTAACCAGATAATGGTAGAAAGGAAGTAAATTCATCCATCCTCTTGTACCACATACAGTAAGAAATTTCATCACCACTAAACATTTGTTTGTTTTTCAAAAGTCTGGTGGAAAAAGTCAACCTACAGTCCTTTCTTCTTAGAGCACAAGATACTTTGTTTGCTATATGAAGTATTTGTGAATCAAAACTACAGAACAATAAAGCCCAAACAGAAAGACCTTTAAAACAGAAGCCTTTACAAAGTTACATTAGAGTAAAAATTAAGCATACTAAATTATAAATTTCATAGCAAATCTACCTGCTCAGCAGGTAGAAGCAGAACTGCTTACCCTCACAAATTCCAATGTTAACAAATCTTCCATTGTGTTATCCAGGGTGGTGATCAAATAAATTGGTTTCTTGTTTTCATCTAAAAATAGTTTAAGAATTATTTCTTGGTAGTAAAATTATACTAAGATAAATTAAATCATTAGTAATTATGAAAGAAAAAGATTTCCTTAGATGCTGCTCAGTAAGATCCCTTTGTTTTTTCAACTCAAAAAGTGTCCTTTCTCCATACAATGTATCCTTTCTTTGTATTTCAACACTGAAGTATCAAACCTTCTGACATATAGACAAGCCAGTAACAAAAACTAGCAAACTATTAAAGAAGAACCAAAACAACTTTTAGTGGTAATGAAAGAGCATGAAAAATTCTAGGACTGAGTCATAACAATGCCTGGAAATAAAAAACCCAGTACCTCTGAAAATACTAGTTGTGGAAATGCATCAAGAAAGTGTTACATTTTTCTATATACTAGATAAAAATCAGTATTAGCAGTACATACCAGTTTACTTAGGTACATTACTAATTCTGTTCAAAATGAGATATTCCATGAGAATTGTTAGAGAAGAGATATCTTTATACTCTTTAAAACTATCATTATCAAATTACTCACAGTTGCTAAAAAACAGTATCTAGAGACTGGGATAAAGGACTATAAACTCATTACACTGCTCTAGCTGAGGGAAGCACGGCACAATGTCTATGCAGCCCTTCAAACTTAAAACTATGAGCACATGAACCAGCACCCTATGTTAGGTATTAACTACATTTTTCGACCTTAAGAAGATCTACACTTCATTTACACATTTACCAGCTTCTTGAACAGCTGTTTACCAAATCATTCGTGTTTCATAAAGTAACTCTGCCCCTCACTCCTCAGAAAATAAGAGCAAACTGTTTTAGGAATAGGCACAGTAGTGATGGTATATAATGCTTTTAGGAACAGGCACAGTAGTGATAGGATATAATGCTTTTAGGAATAGGTACAGTAGGGATGGTATATAATGCTTTTAGGAATAGGTACAGGAGGGATGGTATATAATGCTTTTAGGAATAGGTACAGTAGTGATGGTGTATAATGCTTTTAGGATTAGGTACAGTAGGGATGGTGTAAAATGCTTTTTTGAAAGGATTTATTTATGCTTTGCCTTTGAGAAACAAAATAAGCATAAACAAAAAGTAACAATGGCTATTCTAATTCTGGATTACTAGAGAACACTATTCAGCTGGTTTACTTCTTTTTCTAATAATCAAAGAAAATTACTTTGGGGGCAAAAGAACATAATATAATTTTGATATAAAAGAATAAAAATTCAACACCTATATAATGAACTTTGTGTGACTAATCGATACCTGCGATACATTTCCCCACACCCAAGTTTGTGTGACCAAGAAAAACTGTGACACAGTCTACCACAATCAAGTTTGTAAGCCCAAGAGACAACTGTCGCACAGAGCACCACTCTCAAATTTGGGAGAGCAAGAGATAATTGTGGCACAGTCTACCACATTCAAGTTCGCAAGGGCTGGAGAACAAGTAGACAATGTGATACCATACAAACACATCCCTCTGACCTACTTTTGGGTTAAACTACTTAATTTGATTGATAATTTTCAAAAGAGCCAAAGAACTTAGAAGATGTCACTCACCAAAGGAGCTATGACAAACTGACACATGAAAGGATTCCCCACATCATATACCATCAGAGAAATTCAAACTGTCATTATATATACCTATTATAAGGACTGAAGATCAGACACTAACAAAATGCTGACAAGGATGAAACAATATGTACTCTTATTTATTACCAGGAAATATATATATATATATATATATATATATATATATATATACACACACATAGATATATACACACTGGAATAGTTTGGTGGTTCATTTACAAGTCATGTATTTAACATAAAATCCACCACTTCAGTTCCTTAGTATTTACCCAAAGAAACAGGCAGCATAGGTCTATACCAAAATCTGCATATAGCTATCTATTAGCATCGTTATTCAAAATTGACAAAACATAAAAGAAGTCAAGTTGTTCGTTATAAGTGAGTGGATAGGTATCCATAATGAATACCTATTATAGACAGTTGGCTAGAAAGCAATAATGGATATATTGGATAGATAACAATAATGTTCCTATGCAAAGGATTATGATTTACTGGTCAAAAGTAACTCTCTGTCAAGCCATGAAAAGACAATTAGATTTAAACACAGATTACTAAAAGAAGCTAACCTTAAAAGGATGCACACTGTGTTATTCCAATCATATATTCAGATAAAAGGGTACAACATGGAAGACATAGAATCCTCTTAAGCCAGATACCACAGTGGGAGAACAGCAGATACTGACCACATTATATCATTATATCATGACCACAGTGAAATCATGCTTCTGATTATACCACCATAAGAACTGGCCTTTATACAGTGGACAAACACATAAAAAGTTTAACACAAATGTTTAAATCTAATGCAAACAATGGATTTTGAGTGATAAAAATGTGAATAGGTTCAACTGTAACAAACATATCCTACTGTTGGGGAAGTTGATAAGTGAATCATGGAATTTCAGTTAAGTGGATAGACCTAGAAAAGGTTGTATTGGAGGAGATAATCCAGACCCAGAAAGACAAATGCTGCATAGTCTCTCTCATCTCTGGTTCTTAGCCCCATCTAAATTTAAGTGCTGATACAACAACCCTTCATTAAAGAAGCTTCTTTTTTTTCTTTCCTCCTCCCCCCACCTTTTTTTCTGTTTGTTTTGTTTTGTTTTTTTTTTTTTTTTTGAGACAAGGTTTCTTTGTATAGCCCTGGCTGTCCTGGAACTATCTCAGAAGACCAGGCTGACCTTAAACTCAAAGAGCTCTGCCTACCTTGGCCCAAGTGTTGGAATCAAAGGTGTACACCATCACCGCCTGGCAAGAAGTTTTGATTTATAGTAAATGAAGACCATCATAGAAAATCACCATACAGAGATCAATGGATGAATTTACGTGACAGCTCCTACATCTATGGCTCTGGGTACATCACAGAAGATGGAGTGGAAGATTATAGGAGCCAGGAAGTCTGCTGTGAAACAGTCTCCTCTAGAAACAGCTCCATAAACAGGACCAGAACAATAGCAGTATCAGTAGACATGCTAATGTGGAATAGGGACAATTTCACAGGGTTCCAATCCTAGACAAAAAACTATAGACAACTAATAACTGCAAAGAGAGGAAGATTAGCCTTTCCCAGGGATGATCCCCTAACCTGATGATTCAATACAGAATGGTCAGCCCTGAAGTCATCCATAAACAAACAATAAAAACAGACTCAGCAGATTATATTTGTGTATTTTTATATATACACATATGCAAACAAAGAAAGATACTGTTGATTTGAGAATGGAGGGTGTCGGAGGAGGAAGGGAAAGGTAAGTGATGTAATTATATTTTAATTAAAAATATATTAAAGAAAGAAAATAGACTAACATAAATTTAAATGTAATAGTCTCTTCTTTTTCAGACTATTTCAAAATATTGATTCAAAGTCTAAGGAAGAGAAATTCTATAACAAGTAATCAAAAAATGAAAGTAATTTATATATCTTTTAATAGTCTTACCTAAGTATTCTGGACATTTTAACCAGAACTCTTTCAAAAAGGCATTTGCTTTCAAATCAAATGTTCTAATCTCAACTTCAGTACCCAATCCTAAAACACCCGTTTCTAGCACCGGTAGTTCACAGTCTCCCACAAGGTGATAAAACTGAATCAAAACCTGTAAGAAATGCAAAACACATAGCTTACCTAAGTGATAACAACATAAAGATGCATATGTAGTATGTTAAAAATTGAAACTTAATATTGATTTTCTATTCTCCCCACACAATCAATGCATACTTACATTGTATAATCATCACCAAAAAATATGTTTTAAAAAACTGCCCACAATAAACCACTTAAACACTAATTCTTAAGAAAGATATTCTTAAAAAATATGAAGAAAACCATACTTTTGGTTGTGAGCCTAGCCTTTAAAGGCTGACCCATCCCTCCAGGCCAAATTGGGAACATTGGGGTCGGGGGAGAAAGGAGGGTGGAAGGGTAAAAGGAGGGGAGAAGGGGAGGGGCGAGGAGAACTTGAGGGAACGGAATAGCCGAAATGGAAGGACAGATATGAGAGCAAGGAAAGAGATACCATGATTGAGGGAGTCGTTCTAAGGTTAGCAAGAAATCTGGCACTAGAGAAATGCTCAGGAATCCACAAGGATAACCCAGTTAAGACCCTAAGGAATAGAGGAGAGAGCATCTGACCTGGCCTTGCCCTGTAGTCAGACTGATGAATATCTTAAATAGCACCATAGAACCTTCATCCAGAAAATAATGGAAACAGAGGCAGAGACCACCACTGGAACACTGTACGGTGCTCCCAAAGTCCAGTTGAAGAGTAGGAGAAATAAGAATATGAGCAAAGAGGTCAAGACCATGATGGGGACACCCATTCAAAAAGTCTACCTGAGCTAATGGGAGCTCACCAACACCAGCTGGACTGGGAAGGAACAAGCATAGTACCAAACTAGTCCCTCTGAATGTGGTTGACAGTTGTATGGAGGAGCCACTTGCAGTGGCACCAGGATTTGTCCTTACTGCTTGTACTGGCTTTTTAGGAGCCCATTCTCTTTGGATGGATACCTTGCTCAGCCTAGATATAATTGGGAGGGCATTGGACGTTCCCTAAAGCAATGTACCTTACCCTCTCTGAGGAGTGGATGGGGGAGTTCGTGTAAGGGGGTAAGTGGAGGGAATGGGAAGAGGGAAGGGAGTGGGAACCTGTACTGATGTATAATAATAAAAAAAGATAGTTCATTTTCTTTTTAAAAAATTACAAAAGCATGCACGATCTCCATATACCTTGACTAGTATCTATTGGTAATAAAACTATATAAGTAAACTTCAGAGTATAAATGACAACTCACATAACCCACATTTATGTAATCATAGCACATACCTCTGCTACTTCAAATCGCATCCTAAGTTGAATTAAATTCACTGAACAGTCTTTCTTTTGTAATTTTTTGGGTCGAGGACTTCTAACTCTAGATAGGATTTGAGGATACTCTTCCAAGGGACTACATGGTGCATCAAAAAATTCTTCCTCTGAATCTAAATTTCAAAGAATGTTTAGTTTAAGTCAACAACAGAAGTAATCTATTTTTCTAATTTTCTGAAATAAATGTAAGCATTAAAATACATCAAAACACAGAATTCATATATGCTTTATATCCTCATGCATATCTGAATGTAATTTTATACAGTGTCCTATTGTGACTAAGTTTTGACTGACACATCACATGAGGTCAGATATAGAATATTTCACAATTGGAGTTCTTTTTGTCTTTATAAATGTCTATATTAAAATTTGAACACAAAAGCTAGAGAAAAAATACAGAAATTACTTTTGAATAAATAACATTGCAAAGGACAAAATATATGTATATAAAATAGCTAATCTTTGGCATAAATCAATTTTTTAAGATTCATTTTTTAGGGGCTGGAGAGATGGCTCAGTGGTTAAGAGCATTGCCTGCTCTTCCAAAGGTCCTGAGTTCAATTCCCGGCAACCACATGGTGGCTCACAACCAACTGTAAAGAGGCCTGGTGCCCTCTTCCGACCTGCAAGCATACACACAGACAGAATATTGTATACTTAATAAATAAATAAAATAAATATTTTAAAAAAAAGATTCATTTTTTTATTTTTAATTATGTGTACATGTGTGTATCTGTATGCAGGTATGTGAATGCAAGTGCTCATGGAGTTCAAAGAGGACTGATTTTCTTGAGAGGAGAAAAAGGCAGTAGTGAGCTGCCCAGTGTGTGTATGCTAAGAACTGAGTCATAATCCTATGTAAGCACATCATGAACTCTTAACCACTGAGCTATCTATCCTGATTCAAAAAAAAAATCAACTTTAAAAAATCATTACTATTTAGAGTTGGATAAGAAGCATTTATAGAGGAAAACAATGATCGTCTATATTATGAATACTGAAACAAAACACTACCGTGTTCCCTGTAGCTAGACAGTGTAACGGAACTCAGCTGACAACTCTGTAATACTAGCAACAGAAGCCAGGCTCAGTAACGTTAATAAAGCACCCCTTTAACTACAGCTTCATCTAATGTAATTTTTTGTTATCAGTAATTAGCCATGGTATGAAAATACTACATGTAAGATTCCACTTATCAACTACTCAAAACAATCAAAACAGTTTTAAATTGAGTAGTGTGTGGAATTCTTTTGTTCAATGTAAACTGGCATGTAAATCCAACTTTAGTTAGTATTTGAGTGACTCATTTATGAATGTCTCTGATGTATACATGACATAAACTTTAGTAAATGTGTTGATTGCTAAAAGAAAAAGATGTTTATACCCCTACACATAACCATTTGAAGAGAACAGCCCTCAAATATAAACTCCTTCAATTATGCACATGCAGTAAGGAAAGTTCACCATACCATCTTCGGCAACAGAAGGCTGTTCCAATAAAGGGATTAACTTCTGAGAAATCTGTGATGCTGGCAAAGTAGATGCTTGAATCTGAAACAAAAGTAATACACTATCAATCAAAATAAAGACCTTTTATTCAAATTTATGATAATTTTGACAAAAAGTTACTCAATACAGTCAGAGAAGGGATCAGGAAAAGTAAGTCCTTTTTTAAGTTTGTTGTTAAGTGTAATTGTAGGGCTCCCATAGTAACTTCCTGGAAATCTGTAAGGATTCTGAGATAGGTTTTAACTAGAAATTTTACTTAGTCCATAAACCAGCTCAAGGACATCTTAAGAAGCAAGCCCTGTAGTGATATTTTGTTTGTAATCTAACAAATAAAGTTTGTCTGAAGATCAGCGTACAGAGCTAAGTCACTAGTTAGTCATAGAGGCTGGGCAGTTGATGTGAGAGTATCATTTATCAATCTGTTGATTTCATTGGTTAAGTAATAAACAAACTGCTTGGCCTCATAGCTTAGAACATAGGTGGGTGGAGTAAACAGAACAGAATGCTGGGAGGAAGAGGAAGTGAGCTCAGACTCAACAGCTCTTCTCTCTGGAGCAGAGGCCCTGCTTCGCTCTCCTGGGCACACGCGATGAAGCTCTGACCCAGGATGGACGTAGGCTAGAATCTTCCCAGTAAGCGCACCTTGGGGTGCTTACACACATTATTAGAAATGGGCTAAATTAATATGTGAGAATTAGCCAGCAAGGGCTAGAGTTAGTGGGCCAAGCAGTGTTTAAATGAATACAGTTTGTGTGTTGTTATTTCAGGCATAAGCTAGCAGGCGGCCCGGGGTGCTGGGGACGCAGCCCCGCCGCTCCTATCACAACAGGCAGTGGTGACATACATCTTTATATGACATATTCCAGCACTCAGAAGAGAGAGACAGATGGATCTCTGTGAGTTCAAGGCCATCCTGGGCTACATGAGATTGACTTTGTCCAAAAGAGAAATAGAGCTCATACAAGGGTGATTCCAGCACTTGGGATCACATGCCTTTAAATTCAGCACTAGTGAGGTGAAGACAGAAGTGAAATATGGCTGGGTGAGGAGAGGAATATAAGGCGGGATAAGACAGGAGCTCAGATGCAGTCTAAGGATTCCTAGAAAGAGATGCAATCTCAGGATTCAGCCTGAGGATTCGTAGAGGCAGTATCACCCATTCTGTCTGAGAATTGGTAGAGGTAAGAACTCTCTATTGGCTGACTGCTCTGCTTCTCTGATCCTTCAGCTTTGCTCCTAAGAGCTGACTCAGAGTTTTTATTATTAATACCAATTAGAATTTGTGCTACAAAGGCCAAAGCTGATATTAAGGTAATTATTGCAAGTACACACACTGTTTTCCTTGGATTCGTTGTTGTTTTGGTTCAAAAAACTTCACATCTTTGGCCCTTACATTTACATTTGAGCTCCATCTCAAGTTTGACTTAGAGACTTCAAGCTCATTTATTTTCCTTATTATTGACCACAGACATGGTCAATGAACAGTAATATTGGGGGGAAATATTTTCCTGCACAGTTTTTCTCAAGTCTGTTCAAAAGAGTAAATATTTTCTGGGGACAATGAAGTAAAAAACAAGTGACCACAGTCGCTGTAAGACCAAGGAAAGAGTTAAGCAGTAGAACTTGTTGGAAGCTTTACAAGTGTGGCCAAGGCTGGCAGGAGACCTCGTGCATCTCTGTAACTTGGATCATAAGAAAAAAGAAGTTTATAATGCTCAGGCAAGGATGGTTTCAAACAAAAGTGGAATTTTTATGGTTTTATCTTAAGCCAATAACAAAATTGTCAGTCAGTAACTAAGGGGCAGTAAGGTCCAACTGAAAACCCACGTCCATTTTGTAAATACATGCTGCCACACTTTGTTAAAAACATGCTATCGTCCAATATTTGCTGTTTAATTTAGAGAAAAATTGCTAAGTCTAATCTATAAGAGCCTACAAATTGTGGAAAGATAAATGTGCACTGGCTTCAACTTAAAGTCATCAGCTGCATCCACACCTAACAGGGAGTAACCATGCTCTTTGAAAGTTTGAATCTGGAAACTAACCTCTCTAGCTATCAAAGTCCTAGATGACAACTTCTTCCAATACAAGGCTATATATTATACAACACAAATTTGTTGTTATATGTGGTTACTGCCATGAATTACCTTAGGTAGATGTTCTATATAACTTGTTGTAGCTCCTACATTATCACTCGTGACTTTACCTTGCACTGAGATGTTACAAAGACAGTTTGAACCTCATGAGCCTACCTCTGCTAACTTCAAACCTTTTTATTTCTCCAGCCTTATTTATTTCTCTTAGCCTTAACAGAATTTAAAATGTTTGTGCTATTGCTCAAAATTAGGGTTCTGATTCTGGGAATGTTGTAGCCAGTTTGACCTACTCTTAACAACCAAAATTCACTCCATATTGGCAAGGAGACTTGTGCTACCTAGTTTTATGTCAACTTGGCACAGGCTATAGTTATCCATAAGGACGGAACATGAGTTGAGAAAATGCATCCATAAGAACGTAAGAATATGTTGTACAAAAGTTTCCTCAAGAAATTAAAACATTCCAACCTTCAGAAAGATCCTTGAGAGCAGGAAGATAAACAACTCAAAATAACTTCAGGAATTCCCTGAATCTTATCAGAATCAATAGGCCCCTTCCTGCCATGGTAAGCAATAAAAGTTGAGAGTCCCCTCAGACTGAATGAAGCTGAACTGCAAAGACTCTCAAGTCAAGACAAGCTGTAAAGACTCTAAGATGAGACCAGCTGCCTGAAAGAAGCAGAAAACAGTTGAGCTACCTAGAAGTTAAGACTAACTGAGGCACCTGGAAAGGACACCCCCGACACACACCTGTTGAGCTGCCTGTAGACTGCACAGAATGCCACAGATTCCCAGATTTGTGAACTGTCATCCCTGTTGGGGTTTGCTTTGGCTTTGGTCTTTAGTCATTTCTGCTCCTGTAAATAAGTCCTCAAACTACTGAAAATAAACCCCAATAAAAGTCATGGTTCACCACATGAGTAAACTCTGACTTGGTGAACTGGACTTCAGTGGTATCTATACTTCAGTCTGCTCACTATCTGAGGTAAGTAGACATGCTTGTTGCATCACCTCAGGAAACGTTCTGTTACACACAAAAAAGGTCTATAGGGCATTTTCTTAATTAATGATTGACGTAGGAAAGTTTGTGGGTGGTACCACCCCTGGGTAGGCATCCTGGGTTAACATAGGCAAGCAAGCTGAGCAGGCCATGAGTAGCAAGCCAAAAAGCAGCACTCCTCCATGACCTCTACATAAGCTCATGCCTCCAGTTTTCTGCCCCGTTTGAGTACCTGCCCTGAAAATCTTCCATGGTGAACTATGGTGTCCTGACTTCCTTGAAAGATGAACCATGATGTAGAAATGTAAGCCAAATAGACCCTTTCCTGCCCAAGTTGCTTTTGTTCCTGGTGTTTCATTATGACAATTACAATTCTAAGACAAAACTGTTTAGCTTTGTTACTACCTATGTGTCCCTCAGAAGTGTCCTTTGAGATCACAACACAAGATAGAGTTAGCTTTCAGTTTATCAGTTTTGGACATTTCTTCTTCACAAAGTTGAATATCTTCCAAGTTTTTACTTAGTAAGAAGCATAAGCATCATTTATTTGAATACTTTGAGGCCATTATATGGTTATTGATTGGTCTAGTTTCAATATTATTGAACCTCAGGGACTAGGAAACATTTTCCAACTCATTTTATGAGACTAACATTACTCTTTAAGACACTACACATAGAAAACAGAATCTAATATCTGTCATGAACAAACAGTAAAACCTCAATGCCAACAAAATACACAATATGTTAAGCAATGCTAATCTGAAATCTAAAATTCTTCAAAATTCAAACATTTATAAAGACAAAAAGAACCCCACTTGTGAAATATTCTATACCTGACTTCATGTGATGTGTAAGTCAAAACTTAGTCACAATAAGACGCTGTATAAAATTACATTCAGATATGCATGAGGATATAAAGCATATATGAATTCTGTGTTTTGACCTTGTGTCCTACATCTAAAATACCTCATTAGATATTTGTAATATTCCAAAATGTAAATACAAAAACAACCCATGAAGTTGAAAGCAATTCTAGTCACAAGTAATTTAGATAAGGTACACTCTAGCTTCTAAAAATGTAGTATCTCCTTGGCCTAAAATTAGAAATTTCAATACTTTCCTTAGTAACTGACAAATGCAAAAACCAGCAAATATTTTTTCACTTTATGAAGTATATTCATCGTATAAGTTATGGATATCATTATGATCTTTTCATAAATACATACCATATACATTTTGATGATTTTCATTCCCCAGTTATCATCTCCTACATTCCTTCCCTTCCTACTAGTTGCTTTCCTCTTCTGAAATCTGAAACTTTCTGAGTGGTGATATGTTGTGGGAGGTCCTTCCGCCCCTCCAACCAATAGCTGCTGTGATACCAGCCCATTGGGGCGTGGTCTCTCTCCCTTTAAAAAAGGGGCTACTTCCTCTGCTCTCTCTCTTCACTTCCTGCTCCGCCTGAGACTAGACTCCCTTCCTGGTTGTGCAGATGGCTGTTGTCTGGAACGGTAATCTGTAAGTTTTTTTCCCCTTTAAATAAATAACACCCTATTAATCATAACTCCAAACTGGTGTGGCATTGTTCGTGACTTACGCCTTCAGTGATATGATGCTCAATAGGTTTCAGATTCGGAAGCATTTTAGAATTTTAAGAGTAGGAATGATTAACTGAAAAAGTCTAAACAAATACTTCAATATTCAAAGAAAAAAAGAGAAGGACCAAGCCTGAAATTTAAAATATTTCCAGGACTGAAGAGAAGGCTCAGAGGTTAAAAGCATTGACTGTTCTTCCAGAGGTCCTGAGTTCAATTCCCAGCAACCACATGGTAGCTCACCATATATAATGAGATCTAGCACCCTCTTCTGGCCTGCAGGCATATATGCAGACAGAACACTGCACATAAATAAATGAATAAATAAATAAATAAATAAATCTTAAAAAAAAATTCTGATCCTAACCAACTTAGGATAAGAGACACCCAACTTTATTATCAAATAGACCTTGTAATATATAGGACGGTAATGCATCATCAAAGATTAGATATAATTGAGAATGCAAAACTAATCAAGCCTCTATACTACCACACTAAAGAAACCAACTATAAGATCATCTTCATAGATGCAGAAATAGCATCCCACTATCAAAGAGAAATGCTCAAAGAACTAGGAATAAATGGTAATTTCTTAATTTGGTAAGCCTACATTACCATACTCAATAAGAAAAGACTAAATATAGTCCTGTACAAAGGTCCTGGGCACCAGCGATTCAGTCCACTTATAACGAGATTGCTTCATCCTTTGACTCTTGCACCATCCAGACCAATGGGTCTGTGACACATAAAGACCTCAGAATCACCTACAGGACATCACTCTCTCAAGAATAATACGTGCTAGCAGTTCTCTCATATCCTATATACTTCTTAAAGTCCAAAACCTTTCTTCATTTTGCTCACTTCGGTTTCCTTTAGTTCAATCCAGGCATGTTTAGTTGGTATCATTTTCTTCTTGTCCCTAGCTTCTGAGATGAATGGTCTAGTCTAAATCTGTGACATAATTTCTTTAATCAAATCATCATCTCAGAACACTCCTGATGCTCTCTCTACTATGCTCTTATTTTTTTTGCATTATGAATAAACTAACCATTTCACAAATCTTTAAGTTCTGGTTCCTTTTTGATTCACATAGTTTTGTTTTAGTTTCCTTCATTTCACCTCTCAAATGTTCTAATAATGAAGAGAGAAAATATATACCGTACTGTACTCTTCAAAGTTTAATAATCACATCAGCTAACTATTCAAGTTCATCTACATTCCACAAAAAATAAAGACAGCTCAGCTAGGTTTCCTGCCAATTTATAATAAGGGCTTTTTAAAAGATATCAATTGTAGTTTCTATTACAGTTCTCCCCAGAAGGTGGTGCAGGACAATTCTGTATTCTGTCAATTATGTTTTAAATAAACCCTGATTGGCCAGTAGCCAGGCAGGAAGTACATTAGGGACAACCAGACAGGAAGTAGAGGCGGGACAATGAGAACAGGAATATTCTGGAAAGGAGAAAGCCCATTCCTCCCCAGGTCTGTCCAGACACAGAAGAAGGAAGATGTTACCTATCGCTGTTGAAAACAGTACTGAACCATGTGGCTATCATAGATAAGAATAATGGGTTAATATAAGAGTTAATAAGAAGCCTGAGCTAATGGGCCATGCAGTGTTTTTAACGAATACAGTTTGTGTGATTATTTCGGGGTTAAGCTAGCTGGGCAGCTAGGCAACAAGCAGGCCCTCATGTTATAAGGGGTTTTCGTGTGGGACAATTCTGTATTCTGTCAATTATGTTTTAAATAAATGATGACTGGTCAGTAGCCAGGTAGGAAGTATAGGCGGGACAACCAGACAGGAAGTAGAGGCGGGTCAATGGAATAGGAGAATTCTGGGAGAAGGAAGCCCATTCCTCCCCAGTCCTGTCCAGACACCGAAGAAGGAAGATGTGACCTACCCCGCTGAAAAAGGTACCAAGCCATGTGGCTTATACTTGAATAAGGTGCTAAAATAAGTTATAAGAGTTAATAAGAAGCCTGAGCTAATGGGCCAATCAGTTTATAACTAATGTAGACTCTCTGTGTGATTTTCTTTGGGGCTAGCAACTGTGGGAACTGGGCAGGACAGAAACCCCAACAAGCAGGCCCTCATGTTACAGGGTTTTAAAATACATGTCTATATTTTCTTCAAGATGAGAGTGTAGGATTTTTCTAGCACTGGTCTTGAAATTATCCCAACCTAACCTGTTACGCAGGCTTAAGTGTTACTATTCCAATAACACACTTTATTGGTACCAAAATTTGCATATACGCCTGGCAGAGATACCATAACAAAAGACCACAGAATCAATGGTTAAAACCACAGAAAATATTTTCATACAATTCTGGGGGCTGGAAGGTCAAGATTAAAGTATTATAAACAAGGTTTAAGAAGCATCTACCTTTGGCATGCAAAGAGCTGCCTTCTTGCTGCATCCTCATTTGGTCTTTGCTAACTGCACATACATTCTGGTGTCTCTTTTTATTCCCAATTTCCTTTTATGAAGTTACCAGTAAGTCCCAAATTAGGGCCTATCTTAATAGTTTTATTTTAACTTAGTCACTGTTTTAAAGGCCCTACTTCCAAAGGAATCACAATTTAAGTTATAGATGTAAGGGTTAAGGTTCCATACATGAATTTAAAAGGGACAAAATTAGGGCCCAAACAGTTTATATAAACCTAACAAAATATAAATAGTAAATGTATGCTTAAATTATAACCCACACCCACACCACTAAAATGACCTACTGGAGAAATATACTTTTGTAGTGAACTGGAAGATGAAACAGTGCTCAGATTTTAATTCTCAATAGTATATTATTAGACACATGGTGGTGGCACATGCCTTTAATCCCAGCACTTGGGAGTCAGAGACTGCCTGATCTCTGTGAGTTCGAAGGCAGCCTAGCCTATAGAGTGAGTTCCAAGACAAGCTCCTAAGCTATACAGAGAAAACCTGTCTTGAAAAATAAAAACAAAACTAAACAAAACAAAAATAGTATTATTGAGCAGATTAATAACTTTCCTTACCAAACCCATCAAAATTTAGATGGAATTTGACAACAATAAAAGTAAAATTATAAAAGCTTATTATAAACTTTTATAATTGTAAAATTATAAAAATTATGAGAAAACTGGAAAATTATGCTATTTAAAGCACTTACTATGAAACTATTATATAATTATGACAGATTGCTACTGAAAACAAGGAAACATATAAATGGAAAAGGTAGACAGTAGTTACTACAAAAGAAAAGAAACAGACACAAGCATATGTAATTAGATCAAGGGAATATGAAAGTGACATGATAAGACAGATATAAAATTAGACTGAAGATGTTAAAAGACTACATTAAAATATGAATGTAAAATGCACATACATTTATAAAGCAACTTTAAAGACTACTAAGTTTTTAGAATAAAACACAGGGGGAAAATCTTTCAACTTCATTAAGAGGTGAAAGTTTCAGAAATATCACATTTAGCTTTACCCAAAAAAGAAAATAATAAATACTACTTCATCAAAATTCAAAACACATGAAGACAACAAAATTAATAAAAGAGAAAGTTCAGCAGCAAAGCAAAAAAGCTTTTGTAAAACACTAAAGTGGTCAGAGTAACAGAAGAGAATACATCAGCAGTTCACTATCAAATGGACTGGAGAATGGGGATTCTACAAGTTAGTTTTGCAATTTTTTTAGAAATGTAAATTACAGAAAAGCAGAAAATTTAATAACTTATAAGTAAGCCAAGGGGATGGAAATCAAAGAAAAATGAGATATTTCCTTTCTTAAAATATTTTAGAGAGAAATCATGTAATATATAGTCAAAAAAATCAAAGGTATAAGAAAATAACTGTGACTATGTAAAAATACTTAATGCATAGTAAAAATATACTTACATAAAGCACTAAAAATCTAACATAAAAAGTAATTCCAAATGACTGATAAATTTCTATAATTAGAAAACTATACTGCATTTACATATACAAATACATATATTCACAGTAACAGTTCAAAAAAAGTAAAAATTAAACACAGAAAAACATGTTCTTTGAAAGATACACAAATTAAATCCAAAAGGCAATCTTTTCAAAGAGTAAAATATTAAGAATGGCTAACACTAAAGACTAATTAGAGCAGGGAAAGACACTCATTCACTGTTAATAAATTAATACTCAAGAGAGAAAAGCTGACAAAACTCATCAAAAATTTATAATACTTTTCCTTAACAACTGTTAGAACTTAATCTGATAGACAGAAGTATAACCTAATACATATACAAGTAAGTTCAAAGTCGCAATTTTCTCCATAATGTTAAATACTCGTAATGTAAATGCGTGTCATGAAGATAGAAGAGACGCAATTCTGCTGAAAATTAATGAGCATAAGTAATTTTACCTGTGGTAATTTCTTTTACTACTTCAGAATCTATTTTTCAATTTAATCTTTCATTAATTCTGAAAAAGACTTTACCTGGAATGATTTGGCAGGGGCAGACAGATCAGTTATGGGTTCAGGTTTTGGAATGCTATCAAGCAATTCCATAATCCCTTGTAGTTTTTTATCCGAGATTCGTAATGAAATAAGAGGTAATTTTCCAGAAATCTTGAATCTATTTTACAGAGACAGGAATTATTATAGAGTATATGAAGTATACAGAATATATAGAGTAATTTTCATTCTGGTTTAGGTACACTAACAAAGAATGGAAATTTGGGAGGTAGATCAGTAACAAATGGCTTGCAGAGCAAGCAGGAAGTCCTGAGTTCAATGCTTAGCACCTACCCCAACCCAAAAACAAAACAAAACAAATATATAAAACCATGATATTCAACTAATAAATATTTAAAATAAAAATTTTAAACTACAAATCACATCTTACCTTATAAACCTTAGATGCACTAGCCTTAATAGTTTTCAGAGGTTTCTTATTCTAGTATTATTTCATTTATTGTTTCTCTCATATTTGCCAAATACAGATGACAATATTAATTACCAATTTATTAGGTGACTATCATTACATTATTTATATGCCATTGTTGTATACTCATACTTGAGGATCAGACACTATTTCTAATTCCTATTACATGTAAATTCTCATATGCACATAGTTCCTACAAGAAAACGTAAGCTTAGCAAGTTCAAAGAACAAGAGATTTTATATCCAAAACCATAATTTAAAACACCACCTGAGTTGTTTTTAACTGTCTTACCAATCTGATGCAGGATTCCCCTCTGTAAGCTGTGAATATATTTTATTACCATTGATTAATAAAGAAGCTAATTCGGCCCATAGCAGGGCAGAATACAGGTAAGTGGGAAAACTAAACTCAATGCAGGGAGAAAGAAGACGAAGTCAGGCACACAACATGTAGTTGCTGAAGGAGAAAGCTGCCAGAATCTTACCTTTAAACCACGAGCCTCATGGTAAAATATAAAATAATAGAAATGGGTTAATTTAAGGTGTAAGAGCTAGCAAGAAATATGCCTGAGCTATTTATTGGCCAAGCAGTGTTGTAATTATTATTCGGGTCTGGGTGGTGGGGAAACAAACATACAGTCTCCATTTTACACCAATCTCTTTTGCTTACAAATAAGATACTGAATTAAAGAGGGGCTGGAGCCCTAGAGATGGCTCAGGGGATAAAGGCATCTGCCCTTAAGGGGAACTTGCCCAGTGATCTGAGTTTGATTACCCAGAAACCACATGGTGGAAGAAATTACTCCATCAGGTTGTTCTCTGGACTTTTACATGCCCACTGTGGTACCTAAACATGCAAGCCCTCCATATAATAAATAAATGTTTTTAAAAATTAAAAATAAAAATGAAGAGAGGTTGAGAAAATTGTTCTAATGGAAAAGTGAAAAAAAAGTACAAGTATCTGATGTGAGATACCCAGCACCAATTAAAAGATGGACACAGAGGCACACACCTGCAATCCAACACTAAAGGAGAGGTAAGGTGAGGCAAGTGCGTCTCTGGAGTGCATCTCAGCCAACTGATGTACTTTGGGTTCATGATGTCAACCTCTGGCTTCCACACACATGTGTATATCCACATGTACAAAAATGCACGGGCATACACAAACAAGAATTTTTAAAAAGGTATGGCCCTCATACAACATGTTTTAACTCATTGGTTTTACAGCCACTTTTCCCCCAAACTATTATTTTTAAATTATACATTTTAGTTTTTAAACATTGGTCTCTAAAAATGTACCTGAATTCCTGTAGAAAATCCTAAGCTTTATTTCTAATAACTTAAGTATTTCTATTCACTGTGGCTTAACTTACACAATACAGATCAATTAAATTAATGCATCAAAACCTTTTCCTTTCCTCAAATATGCAAGATGCACAATGTGAAGAGGGTAGGCATCAAAATGCTACATACTATAGAGTAGGCTTTCTTTTATTGTCTTAAATCAGTCTAATTAACCATCATAGTACAGATAACTGCATTAGAATATTAAAAAAGATTTTTATATGATTTAGGTTTGACATCTTTTCATTTTCTACAGAAATTAAGACATTAAAAATAAGTCTATATTAATTGGTGCCGAAAGAGTAGACTTCGCATGTGAATGAGACTAACACGGGTACCATTTTAAGCAAACGACAAAAGGTTTAAGACATCACACATAATCTCCATGGTAACAAAACAAAAAATTTACAAAACATACAAAAACAAAAATAAGAACATGATTAAAATATGTTAGAATAAATCTTAACCAAAACACAAAGAAAAGTCACCAGACAAAAGGGGGGTTGGTAGCCAGGGGCAAAAAGCAGAGTAGAATGGAATGTTACTATTTAGCAAGTATGACATTCAGTTTGGAAGACTGTTAAATAAAGTTCTAGAGATAGATAGTGGTGAGAGCTGCATAATATTGTGAATTTATGAAGATGCTATTGAACTGCATATTAAAAATGGCATCAGTGGCAAAGGTTATAATATGCATTCTATGTAATAGAGTCAATGGGTATAACATTTCCTTCGTTATGGATTTACTGAAAAAATCTACAATTACGTGAAACGGATAATATATAATACATACTTAGGCATCTTGATATCCATGAAAACCATGGCTTTAGAGAGTTCTACATTGACGTGCATAGGTGTCAAAATATGCTGTGTTGATACATTGAGCTTTCGTGCTTCTTTCCAGTTATCACCTAATCACAGAAACAGTCCATGTTTATTATTAGTAGTATAATTTTATAACATACAAAACTTAAAATTATCTAAGGGACACACAATCAGCAAGTCTTTACACTTCCATTTTCCCCCTATACTACTTTACAAGACTATATTCTATAATAAAAGAAAAAAGGCTGTTTTTTAAAAGATATACAGTATATCTATGGATGATCACTATGTCAACCAGATATTATACCACCAAAATAAGGCAGAAAAATTTAAGTGCATACACACACACACACACTTCTTATTCTGTTTCACATAGCTCATGGGGAGTAGACAATGGTGGTTCATGCTTGAAATCCCAGCACTAGGAAGGTAGCAATGGACAGATTTTTAGAGCTCAGCAATCAGTCAGCTTAGCGTAATGAGCAAGCCACAGTTCCCAGTAAGAGACAAAATTTTAGCTAGGTGAACTAGGGAACAAATTTCCTGGTTTCAAATGAGAAAAATGTTAGTAGTCATTTTTGTTTAGTAAGTAGTCAATTTTTTTTATTTAAATAAAATCATTGTAATTATCTTAGAAATAAACATCAATCACTCAGCTAGATTAACATAGCCAATCAAACACATGTATCGAGTCATATATCTTAATAAACGGCTATTCGGAAGCAGTGGAGCTGTGCTTAAGGTTTCGCACTTTCACTATCAACTATCTCCCATTCACTATGCAATATTAACCATTAATTTTAACTCAAATACAGGAAAGTTTCAAGTATGTAGAGGGAAAGTCTTTAGGCATATCTTCAAAGTGTTAAAAACCTAATCACTGTTTAAAAAAAATCAATAATAATCTCTCGTACTTACCCACTCTGCTGTAAAGCAACTGTATGCTTGTAAGCTGAATATCAAAGGAATCATAAGCTCTATGCATTATCTCTTCAAGGCTAGTGTTACTTGGTTTCATTTCTGGTAATCCTGATCGACTTTTACTTGTCACCTTAAAGTTAATTTTAATAGTTTAGACCATGTAAAGTACTTCAAAATAAAACTGCTGCTTAGCTCTGTAACATAAAAATTTAACAGGACAAGGTAAATTCACATACAGACACACAGCTATTAAGACCCTTATCCAGCCAGGCAGTGGTGGCACACATCTTTAATCCCAACACTCGGGAGGCAGAGGCAGAAAGATCTCTGTGAGTTTGAGGCCAGTCTGACAATAAGAGCTAGTTCCAAGAGCTACAGAGAAACCCTGTCTTGAAAAACCAAAAACAAAAAAAAAATCCTTATCCATGAGACATGCAACGAAGACAGGTATAAGATGACATTCACATAATGAGGTCTATTTTTTAATTTACTTATATCAAAAATGGGAACCAACAGAGTCCTAGAAAATAATACCTCTTCACAACACCTTAAAATCTGAAGAAAACTCATTTGGAACAAGACCACGAGAAAAATGTGGGTTATGTATATTTCTTTCATCCAATAGCAGATTTTTAGTAGCTATGTAATAAAAGAACAGGGTTTATTAGCTCAGTCTGTTATGTGGCTCCAAGCATGCTATAGGTTTTTATCTCCCCTTTCATGGAATACTGCGCATACTACTTTTTTTTTTCTTAAATATTCCAGAGATCACTCCAAAGCAGTAACCACATTTTTCCTTAAACTTGCAAATAGATGCGCATACACACACACACACACACACACACACACACACACACACACACTTCTTATTCTGTTTCTCATAGCTCATGGGGTAGACTGACAAAAATGATTATCTCACTAGGCATAGTAGCATATACCTTCAATCCCAGAACTCAGGAGAACAAAAGCAAACAGGTCTCTGTGAGATGGAGGCTGGCCTGGTCTACACAGTGAGTTCTAGGATACCAGGGATATGTAGTGAGACTATGTCTCAAAAACAAAGATTAAAAAAAAATGGAGCTGTAGAAATGACTCAGTGGTTAACAGCACTGACTGCTCTTCCAGAGAACATAGGTTTAATTTCTAGCACCTTCTGGCCTGTGTAGGCGCCAGGCACTTAAATAGTAAACAGATGTATAATGCAAACAAAATATCCATACACATAAAAATTTAAAATTTTTAAAAAAGAAATATCTCTGAAAGGTAATAAATTTTAGGTAGCAGGTAAAACAAATTAGCTAATGTCAGAAAATTGAATCCTCAAAACTCTTAATACTTACATTCTTCTTAAACTGCCCTTGAAATAATTTTATAATTATATTCATAAAATAAATATATACCAAGTACAAAGTAACAGGAAAAGAACAAAGTTCTTAGGCAGAGAGAAGTCACCAAGCTGCCCACAGACTTCTGTAGGTATTCTACATGTGATGGTTGTAGTGGCAGAATGGTAATGATGACAGAAATCCCCTGCATCTGGACAGTCGACAGCAGCCACTAACCAGCTCTGACTAGTATGCAAAAAACAGAAGCTGAAGATTTTAATTAATTTTTCTTTACCTTTAATAATTACACGACACTAACAGGTTCAGTACTGAACGGTTTAGATGTAGAAATCTAAAAAAAAATGTTTCTACTTAACTTATATATGTAAAAACTGCAGAAAGATGAGCACCTCCAGAACTGTCCCAATTCTATATACTTAATCAAATGAAATGTAAATGAAGAGTAAAAATCTTAGCTATGGCTTTCAAGTCTATAAACACAATTCTTAAAATGTGTCACTACCTTGCCAGTTAAGGCTAAAATGAAATCTTTGATTTTGAAAATACAGGGAGAAAAAAAACTACCTGATAAAGTAAAACTTTATTTACTAATCACAAAGATTGTTTCTCAAATCCTAGTGCTGATATATATTTAAACATCAATAAAACTTATCAAACTATCTAAACCAGTATATATTCTAGGGCCGCAGAGATGGCTCAGCAATTAAGAACATTTGTTGTTCCTGCAGAGGACCTGGGTTCAGTTCCCAGTACACACATGGTGGTTCACAACAGCCTGTAACTCTAGCTCCTGGAGATCTGGGACCCACTTCTGCCCTCCTTGGCCAGTGCACACATCTGGTATACCTACATACACTCAGAAAAACACACATAAAAAAATAAATCCATCTTAACAAAATCAAAGTACATTTTAAACAAAAGAATACCACAAATGTCATATCATCAATCAAACATTATTAGTGCATACCTTTAAATGACCAAGATCCAAAAGAAGTAGATTTGAATTGGGGCTAAAAATTCCATACTGTGGGACAATAACATATGAAGCCTTCACATTAATTCTGAGATCAAGAACTTTCTGTGTTTCAATAATATACAGCAAACCTGCAAAAAGATTAAATCCTTGCAATGAGTACTTCTCACAACTTGCTTTATGAAAATAAAGCAGAGAATCAACAAACACGATAAAATAATTTAAAAGTTCATAAAGTCAGTACTGATTTTAACATACCTTAGAGAAAAGCCAGGTGTGGTGGCACACACCTTTAACTGGGGAAATTGAGACTTATCTCTGTGAGTTCAGGAACAGCCTGCTCTACAAGTTATGTTCCCAAACATCAAGAATCAAAACACAAAAAATACAAACAAATATTCTTTTTGTCAGACTTTGCCCAGGTTAGGAAGCATCACAGAGTGTGCGAAGAGAAGAAAAGTCATTAATTCACAGAGCATTTTCCAGATATGCCTTACAATTTTTATAAAGGAACTGATTCGGAAAGTTCAATACTAGAGCAGTATACATTTCTATTTGGAACTCTTTTATATCCTATTATCAAGACCTATTTCCTTCCTTTCTCAAAACCAAATCCTCCAAAAAAATCATTTATTGTTTTTGTAACACCATATTAATTTATCGTTGTGAAGGCTTAAAGTAAAAAGTGCATAAATGTAGGAATATTAGCATATTTAGTATAATTTTTAAGACTCAGGATTTATGAAGAATGTTTGAATTAAAGTCAGTACTTTTAATTAATGTATAATATATACTCGATGACAGAGAAAATAAAGCTTAAAAAAGATACTCAGTATCAAATACAGCAATCAATAGCTTGATATGCATGTGAAAGAAAGATAATTAAATTGATTATTTTCTTGATGCAGTGATGCACTTAAAATCCCAGCACTTGGGAGATTAACTGAAAATGAAGGACAGTTTTAGGCTAACCTGTGCTACACACTAAGATTTTCTCCCAAAATAATGATGATGATAAACACTGTTTAAAATATACACTTATATATGTATAGGATAAGCAGCCTATACTGAGAAAAGCATTTTCTGAAAATATGAGCAAGAAGTATGAACATTATCATCTTAAAGAAATTCCAAAGGTCCTCTCTAGGTAAGTGATGCAAAACTGCTTAATAGCGAGGGGAAGGCTCCAATATCCTATATGAAGCAGATCCTTAATACTTAATAGTGAGGGGAAGGTTCCAATATCCTATATGAAGCAGATCCTTAATAGCGAGGGGAAAGTTCCAATAACCTATATGAAGCAGATCCAGGGGCAAAGTTCTTGAAATGGTGAGAGTAGGCAAGGTGAGGGTTGGGGACAAAAACAGACTGAGGACAAGAGCAGACTGACAGATCAAAGAATTGTTGACAATCATCCAATCAACTGGGGACATAGAACTGATTCAAGTAGTTCTTCACATTTCCCCCAGTCATTTCCCAAGTTGGAATTCCAGAAACTTTTGCCAATGTGAAACCACAATGCCATTTAGTAAGTCACAGCTGCTGCCTTCTCCAATAAGTAATGGACTTCAGTCTTTGGGAGGATGGACAGCCCCAGCTGTACTATTCTCTGTAAGTGCTCTTCCTGCCACCTTCAAGTTACTTTTTAAATGAGTAAGACATTCCCTCATTAACAGCTAATAATTCATTATACAAACACCATCTGTTCAAATTACTATTCAGCTTTTGTCTAGAGAATGGAGTAGATATATTTCAGTATAATTTCTGTCGTAAATATGGGATTGTGAAGTTGATTAAAACTAAGAATTACATCAGTCACACTTGATTGACATGAACTCCAATAGGCAAGGTTCCACTCTCCTTCCGATCCTCTACTTTTATCTCGCCAGTCTCCTCCTCAGCCCGTAGCAGAGAAAGCTTATCCAGGCCTGTCCTCCTCACTACAATCCCCCAGGACCCTTCCAAATCTTGCTGTGGATCCAGCTATCCTAGTTCCATAATTCCTTTGTGTCAGTTATCTTTACCCAGAAACACTGTCAGACATCCACAGTGGACACAGAACACACATAAGTGAATCACACTATCCTTCCTGTCCTCCATCACAATGTCCTCATTGTTACCTTTCATCAAATAACTTTTTACAGGTACCCCTTCTCCAACCAACTCCATTCACTAGAGACTCCAACTCTTGGGTCAGACCCAGGGTCCCCAGCTCTTTCATCCCAGTTTCTCCAGACAATCGAACCTTAATGACAGGATGCCCTCTTCCCAACAGACCTCCAGTCCCCTGGGAACCCTACCTCAGGGTGTGAACAAGTTCCCCTTAGCTCTTTCCTGATGCCCCAACCAGCCTTTTCTACTAGTTGACCTCTATTCCTCTCTGCCATCCACTGACAGGAGAAAGCACCCTCTATCAGGCAACATAAAGCCGTCACACATTCCTAAGGTCTAGAGAGGGCAACAGAAATCAAAGAGTGGAACAACTACCCAAAACACAAAACAAGATTCAAAACCTAAAATCTCCTCACTTGTCACAACCCCATATGCCTATAATGGCAAGGCAACGTATTTCCATCAGAGTTCTGAGAAATGTAATATAGCTGAAGAATAAGACAAAGATTGAAAGTAGCGATTAGGAATATGTTCAAGGACTTTAAAGACAGAAATAAATCCCTTAATGAAGTCTGTGAAAACACAAAGAATAGAATGAAATAATGAAAACAGTTCGAGACATGACAGTATAAATAGACTCACTATAGAAAACCCAGACTGACATGAAAATTTAGGAAGTCAAACAAAAACCTCAAAGGCCAGGTTTGTACTCACCAACAGAGTATAAGACGGGGAAGCAGAATCTTAGGCACAAGACAAGGTAGAAAAATTGGATACCTCAGTCAAGAAAAATGTTAAATCTAAAAAACTCCAGGAACAAAAATTTCAGGAAATTTGGAACACTGTGAAAGACCAAATCTATGAATAATAAAAATAGAGGAAAGAGATGAAACCTATCTCAAAGGCACAGAAAATATTTTAAATAAAATCATTGATGAAAATTTTCCTAACCTAAAAAAGGAGGTGCCAATCAAAGAAGCATCTAGAATACCAAATAGATAGGATCAAAAGAAATTCCCCACGACACATAATATTCAAAACATTTATCATACAGTACAAAAGAACAATATTAAGAGCTTCAAGGGAAAAAGATAAGTAACATATAAAGACAGACCAATTAGAATAACTCAACTCTAATGAGACCATACATGCCAGCTCAGACTATTATGTCCAGCAAAAATTTTAATCACAGTGATGGAAAAGGAAAAACATTCCATGATTAAACAAATAAGTAAACAAACAAACAAAAGCAATATTTATATACCAATTACTGTTAGTGTAAGATGTAAGAATTAGTTATTAAGAAAGCCTGAGCTAATAGGCCAACCAGTTTATAATTAATGTAAGCCTCTGTGTGTTGTTTTGGGACTGAACGGCTGCAGGACCGGGCGGGACAGAAACTCACTGGCACAGAGAAACACTTCTGAACAGAGCGCTGACAGCAGAGGTGCTACGACAGATAATAAATGGGAAATCTTCTGTGGCAAATAACACCATCACTGGGCAAAAGAGCAAACTACAAAGTAGGAAAAAACGTTTATCAACTACATGTTCAATATAAGGTTAGTGTCTCAAATATATAAAGAATATTTTTTAAAATAACAATATTAAGAAAACAAAAATAAGCTGGGCGGTGTTGGCGCACGCCTTTAATCCCAGCACTTGGGAGGCAGAGGCAGGCAGATCTCTGTGAGTTTGAGGCCAACCTGGTCTACAAGATCTAGTTCCAGGACAGGCTCCAAAGGCCACAGAAATTCCTGTCTCCAAAAAAAAAAACAAACAAAAAACAAAAACAAAAATAATCTAATTAACACTCAGGAAAAGCTAAACAGAGTTCCCAAAAAGTGCAACACCAATGGCTGAGAACACTTAAATGTTCAACATCCTTAGTCATTGAGAAAACACAAATCAAACTACTTTGAGACTTCATCTTATATCAGTCATAATGGTCAAGATCAATAAAACAAATGACAGCTCATGCTGGAAAGGATTTGGAGTAACGGAAACATTCATCCATTCCTGGTGGGAGTGCAAACTTGCACAGTTCTATGGAAAGCAGTGTGATGGTTTCTCAGGACACTGGGAATAGATCTACCTTATGATCCACCTATACAACTCTGGGCATACACCCAAAGGAATCAATATCCTACTACAGAGACATTTGTTCAAACATGTTCACTACTGCTCTGCCCATAACAGCAAGAAATTGGAAATAGCCTACATGTCCATCAACACACAAAAGGAATATTTAGCCGTTACAAAAATAAAAGAAAAACAAATAAACAAAAGACTGAAATCATGAAATTAATAGGAAAATGGATAGAATCAGAAAAGAAAGGATCCTTAGTGAAATAACCCAAACCCCAAAAGGTAAATAGTGCAACATTCATCCCTACTGACTAGTATTCATGGTACTAGAAGGTAGTACTGCATATTTCTGGAAGAGGAAAGATAATATACTAACCCACTACCAACCCTTCAATCTACAATGATGATCTGTCTGTAAAATATGTTGGTGCAATAGTGGCACAAGCCAACCATTATCTGATTGGATTTAAGGCCCACTCTGCAAGATGGACCCCATGCCTGACACTGCTCAAGGTGACCAAGAACCTGAGACCAGGAGGCCATGGACGTAGAGGAAAATCAGATACTTTTGTTCTGCTAAAGGGAAGTAGCAGGAAAATGACTAACATTCTGTTATACCCAGAGATCAGTCATCATCAGAGAAGCTTCTTCCTGCAGTAGATGAGAACCAATACAGATACCCACAACTGGACAATGAGGATAGAATGAGAGACCTTGGAATACTTAAACCTAAACAGGATATCTTTATTAAATCCTTCCCCATCAGGGTTCAGGAAACTATGCTGAAAAGATTGTTAAGTAAGAAGGGATGGATGATACCAAGGATACAGTATCTTCCAGGCACAATGGTACTAATACATATATGAACTCACTCAGACTGTGACAGCATATATATAGAGAGAGGGTCTGAACCGATCAAACAAGACAGGGTTAAGCACTGAGATGGGGAACTTACACAAGCGCTCCCATCAATAAGAAGCTATCTCTACTTAACAAACAATAACAAATGATGAATAAGTTTCTCCAAGGGAGTCTCAATGGGTACATAAACCACACTTAAAGGCAGGCCTCATGCCAGCAAGGAGATGGCCAAGACAAAGGGAACTCAACACATTTCTGGAGATTTTTTTGGTGCCTCTCTATGCCAGCAAGATGACAATCAAGAATAAGTATCAAACTACCAGAGGATCCTCCACTTTAAAAGAAGAGTTAACAAAAGCCCATATTCATTTTCTTATCAGAGACAAAGGATAAATATGGGTATGCTTTCATTTGTTCACCTAAAATATTTACAAAGGATGAAGACAATAACACAAGAAAAAATAACAAGGAAATAATTAATAGAGGTTAATGCAATAAAAACTAATAAAGAAGAAAATGAAGGAGGAAAAAAGACCAAAACAGGTAAGAGCTATCAGTCCAGCAAAATAAGCAAATTTTAGTTTCCTAAAAACTGAAACATATATTAAATATTAAAAATTAATTAAGAGTATGAGTAGCTTTCCAACTTCAAAAAACATTTTTAATAATTGTTTCTAAGCGAGGGACTCATTCTGTAGATTTCACTGGCCTGGAATTTGAATGTAGACACGAGGCCGGGATCTAACTCACAGAGATCTGCATGGATACTAAATATTCTTATTCTAAATAACAGGGAATGACACTAGTAGTGTAGCAAAGGGAAAACAAATGTAAAATTAGAAGGGTAACGTGTGGGAGACTTACACTTTCTGGGGTCTTTTTATAACATTTGAATTTTATACAGCAGACATCTACTGTTTTAGTACTTTTTGTTGGAGGAAAGATGTCTTGAAGATAAAAAAAATCTAAATCTGCTGGCTACTGGATTTAAATACAATGAATTCACATTTACTTGTAACTACCTATCTGTTTCTATATAATAAGAGGAAGTGACTGAAAACAAAAAAAAGGCTTCATTTAATACTTTGTTTTGGGCTTCTACTGCATACACCAGTACATGAACTGGAACAGAATTCAGGAATTTGAACTATAAATGGAATCTGAAATTGTAGGAAAGAGTAGAAGAATAAACACAAATAAATAATAAGCAAGCATGAAAATATATTTGCAAATTCAAACCAAAAGAGACCTTAACAATCCTTAACAATACCCTTTATTCTCCCTGAGAAGGAAGAAGATGAATTTTATTTCTCAGAATAATCTACCAAACTCTGGAATTCACTGTAAAAAGATGAAATCAGAAAGCCAACTATCATAAAGACATCTAAATAATTAAATGAAAATATTCAGTTAACTCAAATGTGATTATTAAATATAAGTTCTTTGTATAAAGAGCACAATTATTATTATGCATATCTGGCAAAAGCACCTGATGAGTTTCTACTGAACCATATCCAGTCTAGAAATTCATTTAAAGTAAATTTTAATATGTTTAATTCACAAATGACTTTACCTGTTGCTGTTTTATCTCGAAATTCTTCAAGTTTTGTCAAAGTTGCTGAGGTAAGTTGTGCTAGGTGGACGTCTTTTGGGGGTCTGAAGAACTCCACTATACTATTGACTGTCCTCTGTTAAAATAAGCACCGCCAACATAAAACACAAACTCAAAGCAAGTGAAAATACACTGAAGCTTAGTAAGACAGAAGATGCTTACTGCATCGTATATTATCTCTAAAGGCTCAGCCTCTATGATACACCTCTGAGCAACAGTTTCATCTAAAGGGTTCGTCTCAAACGTAATCTGGAAGAGTGACATATCATCCAATGAAGACAATAGGTGGGGTTTTCTTGAATTATCTGGAAGGCCAGTAATATAAAATGAATCAATTTTGGTTTCAAATCTGTATAAAAGAAAAGGACAGGAATTAGGAGTCAATATAATTTTAAATAATTTGTCTAACTGCAAAATTATGAAATATAGTAAAGATATTTTTCTTTGCATTTCCTATAACTCAAATATTTTAAGAGAAAAATACGATTCCTATGAATTTTAATAGATTACTTCACTAAGAGCCATATTCATGTTAAATTTTATATTCAAAAGCTATGATAGCTAGTATTTGGTATCTTCACTCTAAGGGGCATGATGTGGGATTTCCCTCTGTATGCTATGATTACAATTGATTAATAAAGAACTGCTTTGAGCATATGGTAGGGCAGAACAGAACTAGGTGGGGGAAGCTAGGCTGAATACTGGGAGAAAGAGGACAGAGTCAGAGAGAAGCATGGAGCTGTGGCTGGAGACAGATGTGCTGAAACTTTGCTGGTAGGCCACGACCTCATGGTCATGCACAGATTAATGAAGATGGGTTAAATTAAGATGTAAGAGTTAGCCAATAAGAAGCTAGAGCTAATGGGCCAAGCAGTGATTTAATTAATAAGGTTTCTGTGTGATTATTTTGGGGCTAAGCAGCCGGAAACGAACAAGTGGCCTCCTTACTACAGGAACACATAACCTAAATTTAATGAGGTAACATGGCTGTACAAGTTTGCACTCCCACCAGCAGGAAGTCATGTTTCCCTCACTTCACTCCTCTCCAAATGCTGACACTACTGTTTCTTTTAGTAGTCACTTTTATTTCCCACAACTTTTTTCTTTTTAATTTCATTTGAATAACATTTTTCCATTTATTTTAGTTTCCCCTCCCTCCTCTCCTCCATCCCTTCCCCTTTCTTATCTACCTTCCTCCCCATCTGCTCATCCTCCATCTCCAGATAGAGGAGACCTCCATGGGCCACACCTCCCATGGGTTTGCACAAAGGATGGCACATCAAGTTGGGGCAGGACTGAGCTCCTCCCTGTATTTCAGGCAGTCTGGCATAGGGAACAGGTTACCAAAAGCTAGATAAGTACCAGGAGAGGTCCTGCTCTCACTGTTAGAAGCCTTACTAAGAGACCAAGCTACAGAGGGAGAGAGTAATGAAAGAGATGCCTTGATATGGGGGCAGAGGGAGCATTTAGGAGTTAGGGGAAAACATGGTACCAGGGAAACACCCAGGAATCCACAAGGATGACCCCAGCTAAGACTCCAAGCAATAGTGGAGAGGATGCCTGAACTGGCCATCTTGTAATCAAACTAGTGACTTCCCTAATTGTTATCATGGAACCTTCATCCAGCAACTGATGGAAACAAATGCAAAAGTCCACAGTCAAGAACTGGGCCAAGCTCCAGGAATCCTGTTCAGAGGAAGGAAGGGATGTACGAGCCAGAGGGGTCAAGATCACCACAAGAGAACCCACAGAAACAACTCAGAGGAGTTAAGACTCTGGAACATCAGCAAGGGATTCTGCATGGGACCCACCTAGGCCCTCTACATATGTGTGACAGTTCTGTGGTTTGGTCTATTTTATGGGACTTCTAGCAGTAGGATCAGGTCCTGTCCCAATGCTTGAGTAAGCTTTTGGGAACCTATTCCCCATAATGGGTTACCTCACCCAGCCTTAATTAAAAGGGAGGAGCACAATCCTACCTCAACTAGATGTTATGCTTTGTTGACACCTATGGGAGGCTTACCCCTTTCTACACAGAAACAGAAGAGGAGTGGATCGGGGGAGAGAGGCGGAAAAGAATAGAAGGAGAGAAGGGAGGAAATGCGGTCAGGATGTAAATAAAAGAAAAAATTTAATAAAAACAATAAAAAGGGTAACATAAAATACTTACAGAAATATATAATATATTCAATGTACTCTCAGTTAAACAAACCTTGGATATACTAAAATGTATACACAACAAAAAGTCTAAGTAAATCAAAGCAGGCCAAAATTTAAAACATTTTTGCTACAAGGGACGTAATAGGAAGAAAATGTACTAAATAGAAAAAATAATATTATTTTACCTGTAAGGTTTACGGTACAGCTGAGTGGTTAAAGCACTTGCCATGCATGTGAAGTTCCCTGGATTCAATCCTTAGCATCCCCCCAAATACATACATACATACACACACACACACACACACACACACACACACACACACACACACAAACACACACACCGGAAGAGGCCATAGTTTAGCTGCAAAACACTTGCCTAGCATAAACATAGCTCTGATTTGATCTCCACCAGAAAGAGAAAGAATACGAAAAAGACACACATCAAGAATGTATAAAGAACTGTTAAGAACTCAAATCAAGACCTATCAGTCAAAAGGGAGAGGAAGTTTAAAGGTAATTTCTCCAAACAAGGTATGAACATGAACATAAAGCAATACAGAAAAAAAAGTCTAAAATCATTAACCATCAATAATAGTCTCACACTGAGATACCACTTTTCACTAAGATAGAATAATCAGAAGAGATAATAGCAAGTATCACTGGAATTACGGAGATATTTGAAATTTCATTCACTGGTAGTAGGAATATAAAATGTGCCTGATTTGGGAAATTATCTGGTAGTTCCTCCTGATGTTCAACATTAACAGTTACTGTATTAGAAAATAAGTCTATTCCTTGATATATAACCCCAAAATTTAAAACCCATATACAAATAAAACTTTGTCCATATTTATATCAAATATTTCTTATAGCCAAATGACAGAAGCAACTCAATTAGTTGTCGGTTAAAAAATGGACACAAAATACGGTGCTGCCAAATAACAGAATACAGGCAATTAAAAAATTACATATTTATTCTATATGAATGAACCCTAAAGACATCATGGTAAGTAAAAAAGGAAAAAAAAAACATTAAAGCCCACATACTGAATGAGTTCATATAAAATGCTCAAAAAATTCTAATTCTGTCTGTCTGTCTGTACGTGTATGTGCAGCCACACGTACCTGCATGTAAAGACCAGAGGAGAACATCACATATCTTCCTCCTCTCTTTACCATACTCCTTTAAGACAGGGTCATTCACTGACCAGCTTCTCACCACTTAGGCTATGCTGGCTGGCCAGTGAGCTCCTAGGATCCACCTGCTTCCACTGGAGTTACAGGGACATGCATTCAACCCGATTTTTTTTAAGGTTCTGGGAATTAGAAATTAGGTTCCTGTGCATGCATATCAAAAGCTCTTACCCACTGAGCAATTTCTCTAACCCCAGAAATAAGAGGGAGAAAAATAAGAAACAAAAAGAAGCTAGTTGTTGGAATCAGAGAAAAAGAGCCTTGGAAAGCTAGGAAGGGACTGCCAGTAAAATATATACAGTTTCTTCATGGTATGTAGTAATGTCTGGAATTATATTCAGGTGATGGCTACATAACCTTAAACATTATTAATGCACAAAACCTTAAACATTATCAATGTAAAATATGTATAGTTAATATAGTTGCAAAAGCATAATAAATTATATACTAAATAGATAAGTTACAAGTATATGGAGGGGCTCTCAATAAAAGTATTTCTTAGAAGGGCAGTGGTGAAGCCGCCCTTAATCCCTGCACTTGGGAGGCAAAGACAGGAGGATCTCTATGAGTTCAAGGCCAGCCTGATCTACAGAGTGAGTTCCAGGACAGGCTCAAAAAGCTTCACAGAAAAATCCCGTCTCTAAAAGCAACATCAAAAAAAAAATTAAAACAAAAAAACTATTTCTTAAAGGTTAAAATACACCAAGCATGGTGGTACACAGCGGTAATCTAGAAACTGAGAGGTTTGAGGCAGGAAGATACCGAATACAAAGACACTATCTCAAAAACAAGAGGGGCAAGGAAGGAAGAGAATGGGGGAGAAAGAGTGACAAGGAGGAGGAGAAGAGTACTTTTAAAAAAAAAGAAGACTAAGTAAAAGTCATTTTTTTGCAGAGAATGAAGGAAGCCTTTAAAGTGTGAAGTCCTGAGTGAATGTCTGTTGTTGACATGACCAGCCCTGTCAAAGACTTTAGCCTCAATCCATGGGAAAATGGCAAAGCCCATTGCTCCCTCACCTGGGATGGGGGGCAGCTGAGGCTCAGAAAGGTGGCAAAGCCTCCCTCTGCTCCATGTTCTGATTCTTCCTCCCCTTTTATTTAGAGCCTGCAGACTACTCCCCTGTAGTGAATGCCCCTCTAAGATTAGCTAAACCTGCCTCCTTATTCTACCATATATGGTAGCCCTACCTCTTTGTTCAACTGCATGCAATAATCCTCCCACCCACCCCTACCCCTGCCTCTCTGTTCCAGCTGCACTAAGCTTCTGGGATGCTGCAGTTTCTCCCCAGCTGTGTCTTCATTTCTTCATTCCCTCACCACTCCAGTCAGGACTGTCCCTGGCGCTGTACTAGAAATAGCAACAGTTGCTGTTTCTTTCTGTATGGTCAAATACTACTTTTTAATTTTTCTTTAGTGTTTTTCTGTTTATTCACATATTACTTTCTACTGAATACATTGATAATTCCAAAAAAATTATATGGTACAGGGGGAGGTCTAAATCCCTAAACACAGAGTGCATTAAATCACCACACCAAAGACTGCAAAGTCTGTAACCTAAACTCCAACCTTAAAGTAAAACTTTTTTAAGACAAAAGCTGAAACACTGTCCACCTTGTTTTTTTTTTTTTTTTTTTTTTGAGACAAGGTCTCTCACTGGCACCGAGGGCTCACCAATCAAACAGGGATGGATAGACATTGAATTATTGAATTTCAGGGCTCCTCCTGTCTCCTCTTGCCCAGAACTATGATTACAGGCTGTTGCTACCACACCTGGCTTTCTACAAGGGTTTTGGGAATCAAACTCTGGTCCTCATGCTTGTGCGGCAAGCACTTTACCAACTAAGCTGTTTCCCCAGCAACACCTACCATGTTCGCTGTTGTTTTCTGTGTTTCTAAAATTGCTGACCAGTTTGAGAACTTTGTTATTGCATAGTGAAGTCTTATCCTACACAAAATGTTTCAAAGTTAACCTATAACTAAAATACTCATGTTGTTTAAATGAGCCTTCAAAACTCTAAGTGCTTCCACAAAATAAGGCATTTTTTTTTTCTGTTTAAACACCAGGACTATTTCAATGGGCCAGGATGCTTGTGGTACAAAATACATGTGAAAACCTTGATAAGCTGAACAGAGACATGGATAAGGCCTCATCTCCAGCCTGAATTTTTGACTACATTCTTGTTACATTCTAGTCACTAAAAGAGCACATGATATAACTGTACCACCTGTCAACTGATCCAAGGTAGAAAACTTGTACTCCTGAGTTTCACAAATTGGGCCTCCTCCCCTATCATCGTGATATGGGCTGATAGAAAGAGAGATTTTGGAGGGATTTTTGAATATTTGTGTTTAGACAATGTGTACTCTGGGGAACTGGACTCAGATATAAGCGCAAATTTATACTTTATAAATTCCTCACATATATAGTCTAAAGGTAATAGTACACAATATTTTTAATGTGTCTGTATTTTTACTGCATTCTATCACACTAAGTCAGGTATGGAATTTTCCTTCAATAGTCAAAGCACTGAAATTCAGTATTTCAGATTCAGATTAGTGTTATTTAACCTGTGAAGAAAATAAATTTATACTTACTTTATGGCTTGTGCTCCTGGCCTTTGCACAATCAAAGTACTAAGTCCTTCTACTATAATGTTTACCAGCTCCGGTTTTTGGTGATTTTCTCTTAGAATAACAGACATACTTTTCAAGTGAACAAAAAACTTCAAGGCTTCAAACTAGAGAATATCCAGAATAAAATAGAAGTAAGGATGGGGTATCTATAAACAAAACAATCTTATGTAATTCCTTTACTTACAAATCCAGAGATACTTTCAAAACAAGCCTTTATTTACCAAAGAATCACTGCAATAACTCAAAAATTAAAAGAATACTTTTATTCATATTTCTGGGATTAAGATAAATGCTCTATTTATAGACCCCCAAAAAGGTCACAGAAAAAAATAGCAATACAAACTTTCTGAAAGAATTACAGCAGGCACAGCTAACATTAAAAAAAGATATAAAGCAAGAAAATATCTTACTGTTTTTGGCAAGGTTGGATCAACTGCTGTTTCACTATAACCAATTGCTTCATAAAGCAAAACTTTTTCTTCAGGTGTCAACATTTCTTCAAGAACTATAAATCATAAATAAATGTTTTATGGTCTTGCTACTAACAATATAAAACAAATATAATTTACCTGGCTTTATAGAAAAACAAAAAGAAATAGCTGCTTTGTTTTATTTAGTGTGCGTATGTGCATGTTATGTGGAGATATGTGTATAAAGTATTATGTGGAGTAAGAGGACAATTTTGAGAAGCTGATTCTCTGCTATTACATGGGACCCAACAATCAAATTCAGATCATCAAACAGGAAAACAAAAACCACTCAGACATCTTGCCAGTTCACAAATGTTATTATTATTGTAATGTCTTTTATAAGTATTAAGTATTAGATATGTGTTGGCAATTTTGAAATGATCCTTAAATAAGTTACTAACCAAAACTTTGACGATATAATTTTTTTAGTCTTTGTATTAAGCAAGAATTTACTGGCACTATGTTAATCAGTACAAATAGATGTACTATCCTAATTTTCTCTCAATTTACAGATAGATAAAACAGATTTAACACACCCAACTTAGCCACACTACCAAAAAGTGATAAATCCAAAATATATCATATGTCCAGTCCCTAGCCCTCCAAGACTTATGATCTTTATTATCTGAGTGAAAACCAAGTGTGTTGACTGGGCACAGCAGCATGTTATCTGTAATCCCCAGCTATGCACGGTCAGAGTCAGAAAGACAGGAGATTAAACTAAGCTGTGGCAACACAGAGAGAGCTCACAGTGAGAGAGAGAAAGAGAGAGAGAGAGAGAGAGAGAGAGAGAGAGAGAGAGAGAGAGAGAGAGAGAGAGAGAAGAAAAGCCCGTTTGCTTACAACAGTTAAGGGCTGAGGCAACAACCCAAAGGTACAGTGCATGCCTGTATATAAGCAAAGTCCTGAGCTTATGCCATGGCACATACACACATACATGTTCCAAAAAGAGAAGGGGAAAAAAATTTCTAATAAGCAACTTCAAGAAAAACTTCCAGTGGCATAAAGCATTCTGCGATTTATATTTACCTAATACTACGCCACCTGTGCTACACTGAGTGCTCCCATGTAAAGCTCCTCTGGACCAACAGGAGAGTTGCTTGAAAATAATAGTAATTTTATAATTTTGATAATAAATTAAACAATTTATTGTTATGAATACACTTACAATACCTGTTTAATTAGAAAAAAATTAAAAACTTAATGACTGCATTTGCTGATTAACTATACTAATGTAAAATGAAATGAACATACTTCCAGGTTTAACTTCTAGTTGTTGTTTAGCATTTGATTCTGACCACGTCCACAGCCAGCTAAACCATCCTGCATTATCCTCTGGATCTTTTACTCCTTCTTTGTAAATCTTGTATCCAGCTTTCTTTACCTAAAATAAGTTTTCCAATAGACGACAAATTATTGTTTTAGTAATTGAAAAAAACGGAAACAGGGTATTTCTAAAATAAATCTCTTTTGAATTTGAATAAATGTAAACAAAATCACATACTAACAACATAACATGGTAACTGTAACATTTACCAAACAAGACTTTGGAATAACATATGAATCTCCTTGTGGCCTAGCAAGATACAAAGATACATAAATTGAGCCAGGCAGTAGGTGGCGCACGCCTTTAATCCCAGCACTCGGGAGGCAGAGGCAGGCGGATCTCTGTGAGTTCGAGGCCAGCCTGGTCTACAAGAGCTAGCTCCATGACAGGAACCAAAAAGCTACAAAGAAACCCTGTCTCGAAAATCCAAAAAAGAAAAAAAAAGATACATAAATTGCATCTACATATGAACTCTGAAATTTTCATAGGCTCAATTTCTTACAAATAATTTCATCTTAACACAATAAACAAGTATTACAAAAACTTATATCAAATCTTCTAAACACACAAAAAACACATTTGAATTCTTAATAAAACAGTATTTTGCACAAACTGATATTACCTCTCATATCGACACTATTTTTATTAATCTAATGGTAATCTGAAATTACCTCAACTTCTGCCTGTTGTCTAGCTATGGTTATATTAAAAACATCCAAGGTTTTCTCCAACTCCTGAAAATATAAGTAAAACAAGTGTTACATAGTAAACTTCAGAATATAAGCTACTACACTAAGAAAATGCAGTGTGAAACAAAAAAAAATAGAACTTCATCAATATGTCCTCTCTTACATTCTGGGATGCAGTGTTTTCTTACATAAACAAACACACATACAGGAGCTTGGAAATTAGAGCAGAACGGACTTGTAAACAGAGAAATTATCCCCATTATGAATATAGTTATAATCTCTATAAGTAAAGATACATTCAAAAACATACATACATGTACTGTTTAAAATGTCTTTCATTGGGGGTTTTAATTACAAATAAAAATAAACTCATCAAGACCATTTTAACTAATACTGTAATAAAGGCTTCATCTTATAGAAATAGTTTATATCTACGAAGATATTTCAAGAAGGCTTACAAGTACTTGAAATCTGTTAAAAACTACTCTTAACTTCTCTCCTTTTCAAACTGTTACAGTTATGGATACAAACTGAGAAGAGCTACAATCCTAACACATCCGTGCCTTCCCATAATTACTTTCAAGTTTTAGGTTCAAATTTTTTCCACCAAAAGAAGCAACTACGACTTATTATTCTTCTAGAAAACAGCATTACTTGGAATTGTGCTATTCAGTATACTTAGAGAATTCTGGTAAAGGCCATAACTAAGTAATGAAATTTGAAACCACCTGAAAGGTCTCTAGACCCAAAAATTCCCCATTACTTCTTGTCTTCAGTTAGTCATCTACCTTAAAGCTGAAAGGAAAATGTAAAGTTTCAATCTTTTCAGAATTTTCCATTGAAAATTCTAGACTGTAAATGGCTACACTACTTTCAAGAAGTTAGTTACAGGAGGGGAGGAGAGAAAAATGTATAGCTCAATAAAATTCAATTAAAAAAAAAAAAAAGCTAGTTACTCCTGGTCTGTCCAAAGTATATTTTACCTGTTTTTTAAAAAGTTCCTTTTAGATTATGCCATAAGACTAAGAGCAATACAAAAGTAATATTGATGTGGGATGTCCTTCAGTATACGTGTTGCTTTTTTGGGCTAATGAATAACACTGTTTCGGCCAATAGCTTAGTAGAGTAAAGCCAGGTGGGAAATCTGAACAGATATACAGAGAGAGAGTAGACGAAGTCATAGAGACACCATGTAGCAGCCTATGGAAAGATGCCGGAATGCCGGAACCTTATCAGTTGGCCATAGCCTTGTGGTGATATATAGATTAATAGAAATGGGTTAATTTAAGATGTAAGAATTAATTAATAAGCCTGAATTAATAGGCCAAACAGTGTTGTAATTGATATGGTTTCTGTGTGATTACTCAGGTCTAGGTGGCCGGGAAACATACGAGCAGTCTCTGCTTACATATTATAATTCAAGGCATATAATTAAACATGCTGCTGTTAAAGACTATAGGTACCACAAAATTAAGATACAAATTATTTGTACAGGCAGGAAATCAGGAAAGTTCAAGTAAGGATGGCAGACTAAGGTAGAAGTACAGCCAGAGACCAGGACAGGTGGCTGAGCAGGGCTACACAGGCACATAGATTAAAAAGGAGCTTACACATACAGAAGAAACTCCTCTAACACACAGTGAGATAATAACAACAGAAATATCATCTACCCGATCATCAACAGAGGAGTTCAGAAGCGATATGGCAATCACTTCTGAGACTTACAAAAGAAATAACATGAAGCTTCACATTATGATGTATGTAAACCCAAATCCTTTTGAACTGAAAATAATATAAATTTCAAAAGCACAGTGAATAATGTCACCAGGTATTTTATTACACAGCTAAAAAGTAAAATCCCTAAAACACCCAAATAAGAGAGAAAGAATATGGCCAGTAAAAAGCAGACTAAGTAATTAAAATGTAGCAATCACTAAAAACTGGGAAGGGCCATAGAGCTGGCTCAGCAGGTGAGGGTGCCTGCCACCAAGCCTGACTACCTAACCTACATAGTGGGAAGGAGAAACAGACTCCGAGTAGTCCTTTCACCCCCCCCCCTTCACACACCACAGTGAGCATGCACACACAAACACAAATAAATGTTAAAAACAAAAAAACCCTAAGGAGAAATTATGCACAGTATTCAATGATCGTTTTAAAATGCTAACCTCCAAAGACATGAGAATTTCAGGAGATGGCTTCTTACTTGTTAACTTTTTCTTATAAGATTCTCTATATTGTTTCACTTTTTGTCTATGATCTCTAATATGCTTCCAAGACCACATCCGTAAACGAGGACAAACATTTACTTCAAGAATACCGTGTATAGCATAAGCCCACCTATTCAAAAAAAAAAAAAGACCCCATACTTATACCCAGATCAACAATACCAAAAACAACAATTTATTTTCTCTAACATGAGTAACTACAACAAGACTATTAAAACAGCATTCTATCAGAACACTATTTATAGCAGCATTCCACCAATTACTATATCTTGCAACAAAAAAATAAATAAAACACTCAATTTTGTTAAAAAATATAGTTTTGCACAACTTAATGCATAATTGGAAAACTAGTCAATAATTATAGAAATAGTTACTTTAAAATGTCCTACAAGTCATAGAAACTAAACTACAACCTCAAAAAGAACAGCAAAATTTTTAAATTTAAAAATGGGGTTACATGGATAAACCTCCCAGAACCATCTCAGTTACTAATATTCAAGCTGAGTTAATAAAGCTCTAATGAGTCAAATGGAAATCGGGGGGGGGGGGGGGGGGGGGGCTGGTGGTGAGGGGGTGGAGCACTGCCAGAAAAACAAAGGAAAGTTTTAATTATTTCAAATACACTGATTCTTCTAGAGTACATGAAAACTACAATATTTTAAGATTTTTAGTTGCAAATTATTTTAAAGAATTCCTTGAGTCAATTCATTAACACATAAAGGGAGCAACAATATATTCCTAGACCCAAATCAGTTTGCATCAAATAACTTTTAAAAAACATAGTTAGTTTTGTGATACATTCTTAAATATTAGAAATAATAAAATTAGTTAACTTTTTTTTTAAACTTTCAAAACAACTGAGGTATTCACCATTCTTTGGCATGGTAGTGAAGAGGCACGCTGGGCTTGAACTTTCTGTAGGGCAGGTTTTGTGTCATCATGTCAATGGACTCGAGGAGCTCCATGAGACTGAAATACTAGAGAGACAGAGTTACAGCTTTCAGATGTTTCAGGGCTCCTAGTCACTACTGAAGGCAAAGCTTACATTATCAAGTTTTAAACGGAATATTAATGCAACTACGAATTCAGGAAACACTTAAGTCTTGACTTTGCTTTTATCAAACAATAACTAACAATCTAAATGTCATCAAAGAAAATCACCTGTGGTTTATTAAACTCAATCACTATGGTATGTAGCTCAACGTCCAGGTTTATTTTGGGGTCAGAAAAGTCAAAATCTGATCGCCGGTTCATCTGAAGCTTAGCATTAGCAGATATAGGTCGAAAAACTGAAAAATAATACAAATTGAAAAACAATTAGAGTTCCAGTTCAACCATCCTAGCACTAAGGAGATCAGCTGGAAATACTCCTTTACACCTCTCTAGCAGTCTCTCCACAGTCCTACATAGGACACTGCTGAGAAGGAACAATTTTAATTCTAGATTTACTTTAATCTTAAAGAATATTAGAAATGTTAAGATTATATTTATAATTGATTCCATTTTATGATCTTTCTCTGTAAACTAGTCCTCCTTTCAATTTGCATAGATAGATGGCAGAATATGAATTTGCCCAGGATCATCTTCTTGGATCAAATGATATCAGCAAAAGTAATAAGTATGCAGAGGAGAACAGTGACAGTATAATCTATACTAGGATTAACTACGAATTATAATCTAAATTGTATATAAGTATAATATAATATGTTTGTATTAACCACCTGTAGAACATATTTTAGACATTAAACATAAATATTGTTGGAAAATAAATCAATATTTGAACTTTTGGACCTAGAAAAAAAATCACTGATCTGCCACCTCCCCACTTTTGACTTGTGTCCTTACACTGCTAAAATTAAGGTTTATTCATTTCTTCCTTGTTTTTAATAGATATAAATATAAAAGTTACACATATTAATAGAAATCCACACACTGTTCTCATTCATGTATACATTGTAATTATACACTGGTATAATAGTTTAAAATTCAATATATTTCTCCTTGCTTTTAAAGAATTATTTGGGGGGGGGGAATGCTCATTGAGGATGAGAGAGAACATCACATCCTCTAGAGACCGAATTAGAGGAATTTGTAAAGTGCCCCACATGAGTGCTAGAATCCAAGCTCTAGTTGTCATGACTAAACAGCAAGCATTCTCAACCAGGCTAAGTCTGGCCTCACTTTTTAGCTTTTGAAACACACATGCTGTTAACTACAATCAGTCTACTGTGGGGCAGCACTCCAGATCCTCTTGCTCCAGCTAAATGTAACTTCATACCCAATGATGATTCTTTCCTCATTTTTTCTCTAATTCTACTTTCTTATCTGTTATTTTAACTATTCCCTCAACAAGTTTGCCCTTTTAATACACCAGTACTTGCTCAGCAAAACCCAACTGCACACTTGGACCTAATAGCAAAATGTGGCTAGAAAGGAAAAGGTGACAATCATAGTCATTATTTTCACTTTAATACTGTAAATATTAAGTGAATTCTTAATGTTATGGAGAGGGAAATCACACAACACTCCCATGTTTACCCTGCTAAATATCCATCAACAATTTATTTTTAAATTGTTTTTAAGGTTGACTTTTTTGTTTCTATTGGCACTGACCAAATTCATACTACAGCCTGTTCCTGGTGGCCAGTTATCTAAGAATGAATTTTTTACTTTTAAAGGATTGATTTAAAAAAAAAAAAAGTATGTGTCAGATTATCTACAGCCTGCAAAGGCAAAATATCTGACTATATGGCCCTGTTGCGTGTCTAACCTACTCTAGGCCCAAAGGTTTTCAAACCTGAGAACTCATCAGAATCACCTATAGTGCTTATTATTACACTCTCTAGTGCCAGGAGAGTCAGATGCAAAAGGCCTTGGAGAGACTTAGAAATGTGCACTTGAAACAACCTTCCAAGTGATGATAAGGCTGCTAGTTTGAACCATACTTCAAAATCAATGCTGGCTTAAGTCCACTCTCTCTTCTACACCACTATTTCATAGTTTCTCTCTTCAAAAGCTTACAGTACCTAAGATGTTAAAAATGCTTGCATACATACCCTGAAGAGAAATTGCATTAACTCCTATTGCCTTCCCTACTACTACAGTTAATATCAAGACTCTTCTCTTACAACAAAAGTGTCTTAAAGATGAACTGATTATGTCCTGTTCTTAAGAAAACTCTAGAGCATACAACAGATGCCAACCCTTTCCCCCACATCAATCCAGAAATCCAAATCTCTTGCATCATTAATTTTTCATGTTCTACTGGATCATGCCCACCTTAGCAAATAAAAAAGTATATTTCTCCCATTAAGTAGATGAGAAGAGAAGAAATAGACTTGTAAGGAAGAATAACTCAAACCAGTTCTCCTTGCCTTCCTACAAATATGCAGCTATCAACTTATGAACATCAAATTCACTTTCCAAAGCTTGCTTTAAAAAGAAAAACAAAACAAGCATAGTTTTAAGCCACTACCATTTTAGTATTTTTTCCCCTTTAGCATTTTGGCTAATGCTATGTTAAGAGAATCAATAGGAGGGAATTACACTGTCAGGTCCCGCAGTGTACTCATTTAACAGGCTCAGACAGAGGCAAAGTTCATTAACACCTAGCCCTGATCTAAGATGGCTTCTCTGGCATCCAGTTACTACTGCACAGAGGACTTCCTCAACATCAACCAGCCTTTTGTACTGCACAACAGCTAAGGACAGTCAGCAAACGACCCAGCACAGACAGGGAGATACAGTTCCACGAATCTCATCAGTCACAGAGTTGGATTTCCAACAAGCTTTGCTAATACAATAGTAGAAACATTCTGAACCTTAACCATGTTCATCTCACTTCACCAAGGTCTGGGTTTTAGACACACAAGGGAGAGGGTCTTTTTTTAGAACCTTATCCTTAGCTCAAACATAGGGTTCATCCTTTTATCTTACTAGTCTACTTTTCACCAGTCAATCCTATTAGTCCAATCTCCTTTTACAGTTACTAATTATTTTCTTTCTTCAATGGACTCTAAAACACAGAAAATGTAAGTCAAATCTAAATATATCATAAACTTGATACAGAGTTATCAGACCTAATATTTCCTCTGAGAAGGAATTAAGAATAAAATCAACTTCAAAACAATGAAAGTAAGATTTTGGCACAAAGGACTGGGCATGTAGCTCAGTAACAGAACGACTGCCTGGGATCAATCCCCATCACAGAAAACAAACAAAAAAGAGAAACAAGGATAATAATAAAAACTGCCAAAATTGCCAAAAGAGCCATTTAAAGAAATTATAAAAAGGTTAAATAGCACACATAACATATAGAAATATATAAGGAAACTTTCAGTGATGCCAAGAAAACTTTGAGGAAGAATATTCTATGCCTTATAATGTCAGGAAGCCTAATTCAAGAACTAAATTAAGCATCAACAATTGATGTTTATTGAGTATTCTCAAGGCTAAAATATGTTTTTAAAATTGTTTCTTTCTATTTTAGTAATTATCTTGTCATTATAAAGTTAATATATAGGTCAGACATATAGGTGAATGCATTTAATCCCAGCATTTGGGAGGCAGAGTGAGGAGAATGTATCAACTGAACTACAATTTGATATCAGCCTAAACTACACAGTAAGTTCCAGGAGAGCCAGGGCTACATAGTAGGAGATAACATAGTGGGGATTGAGGCCTGGGGGTAATATATGCTCACTTAAAATAACTCAATAGTAAAAGATAAAATTTTTAAGTTCCTGCCTTTAATCTCAGCATTTGGGAAAGGCAGAAACATTGTCTTAAATTTAAGGCAAGCCTGGGCTACTAAAGCAACATCTGTCTCAACAACAACAACAACAAATATTTGAACACTTTATAAACATAAAGATCATACTACTGTGGTTATACCAGCTAGCGATATTAAACTGTACTTGTGATTCTGAAACATCTTAATAAACATCACTATAGTGGTCTACAGAGTGAGTTCAGGACAGGCCCCAAAGTTACAGAGAAACTCTGTCTGTCTTGAAAAACCAAATTGATAATGACGGGTTTTTTTTTTTTTTTTTTTTTTTTGGTTTTTCGAGATAGGGTTTTGATGGAGGAAGGNAAGGTCAGAGGACAACTTCTCAGCAGTCATTTCTTGCTCTATTTTTCTTTTGAAGCAGGTTTCAGAGTTTCTGCTCGGAACTCAGCGTATGAGCTTCCTAGAGATTCCTCTTTCTTTTTCTCGTTTTCATCCTTGTTTCTCCAAGTCTCTTACTTGTGTTTCCTAAGTTCCACGTCCATGTCTGAGGTTTTTGATACCAACCTTAGCTGTGAGTCCCCCATTCTAACACTTAGCTCTGTATCCCAGACATCAATGTTTTTTTCTTACCTTCCTAGCACGTATGCTATACAATATCCCATTCTAATTATCTACTGCCTTTGCCTGACTTGTTGATCTCAAACACCCCTGAAAACTATTGTTTAAAGTCATACATCTGCCAGCTCCAGTTTTAGGCTCTCGAAGGAGAAATGATTGTGTGAGTTTGGAGTATTTCCTGTTTTTTTTTTCTCATCTCCAGAGGAGAAATGACATAAATATAGGCTTGTAAAACAAATGGCAGAGAATGCTGGCTCTCTTGTGAGTTCACCAGAAAGTCTAGTCACAGAAACCAAGTTATTTTTTTACCTTTAAATATGAGACTGCTTAAGATTCCTGTTTCAATGAACTTTCCTTTCTATGATTGTCAGTCAACAAAATACACATTTACCCTCAATGTCTTTTGTCAGGCACAAAATTTAAGGTAGAAATATGTCACTAAAGCCATTAACATTAGCACAGAAGATGTTCCAGGATGTCAGATAATTCATTTCTACCACAAAAGCCATTTAAAGGAGAAACATTAAAAACCCTTAGTAATTACAGAATTATCTTTCGTTATGCAAGCTAGCCTTCCAGGTGGGTTTTAGATCTTTATGCTCTGTCAGGGAACATACTTTGTCAGAGTAGCATACTTCTGACCCCCTAGGAAATCCACCCAGTGTCTCTAAGTTCTGATCTGTTATTTCTGAGATCAAGATGACAAGTCTGCAATACAAAGACTTTAATAAGCACTATTACATTGCTGTAAATGATGACATGAATTGAAGCAGCAGAGGACAGTGTTTGGGAAAAGAAACTGCAGAATCAAAATGTGGATAGATTCGCATGCTGACTGCGAGTATTAATTACTTTTCTCATAACTGTAGCTCAACACCTGATAACATAGTGATACACATGTCAAAATCAAAAAGAGGGGAGGGGGACTAAACACACAGCATTTGCCTATTGCACACAAGGCCCTAGGTGCAATTCCTAGTACAGCATAAAACAAAAGTCAGTAAATGTGTGTCATTCATTTTTACACGACAGGCAATTTAACCAGCTAAGTGATGGAGCCTGCACAGTGCCATTCATTTTTATAATGAGAAAAATGCATATTGTAATGAAAAATTCCCATGTGGTCTGATTATGTCTCATTCATATTCTTATTAAAGATGGGAACTCTGTGAAACCTGGGGAAAGGCCAATCAGAAAAGATGAACAAAACCCCTTATTGCCATCACACAATGGTTTTGACCATTGTGCACACATGCACACTCATGCACACGTGCACACACACCTTTAAAAACAAATGTGTCTTTAAAGTAAAATGGAGTACATAAAATGTATAAATTCAAGGATAAAGTAGTTTAGAGAAAAAGTTATAATAGCAAAAGCCTATTTTATGCACAAATGTTTCCTCCCAGGAATAGACACACCAGTCTACAAGTCCCTTATTTTAAAAGGTTATGAAGTTAATTTAGATTATATCAATATATAACAACAATAATTGTTTTAATGTAAGATTAATTTGGAATAAAACATACATCTAATTATGTTAAACTACATACCTAATAGTAGTAGGTATATTCTTATATATTATATAAAATATATTACTTTGCATAGTAATAGCCTTTGAATGGGCAAAAATATACCGTTTCTTAGAAACAAAGACCAACACTTTCCACCAATGCAGTGATGTCTCAAATCTACTGTGAGAACACCCAGCTAACCAGGAAAGTCTTATGATAAGGAAAAATAAAGGTGCCTATGGTTGTTTGAATGTAATCACCCCCGTAAGATCACAAGGAGTGACACCACTAGGAAGTGCGACCTTGTTGAAAGTAGTAAGTGTGTCACTATGGGGTGAGCTTTGAGGTATCCTATGCTCAAGCTATTCCTAGCTCAGAATACTTCCTGTTGCCTGCAGGTGAAGATGTAGGGCTTTCAGCTCTGATGGAGGAAGGTCATTGGTAATAAACAAACTGCCTTGGCCCATTTTGATAGGCCATCCTTTAGGTGGGTGGAGTAGGCAGAACAGAATGCTGGGAGGAAGAGGAAGTGAGCTCAGACTCGATAGCTTTTGCTCTGGGGCAGACGCCTCAGACAGAGGCCATGCTCCCCTCTCCAGGGCAGATGCCATTGATGAAGCTCCGACCCAGGATGGAAGTAGGCTAGAATCTTCCCGGTAAGCGCACCCTGGGGTGCTACACACATTATTAGAAATGGGATAGTCCAGGTGCGAGAGTTAGCCGAGAAGAGGCTAGATATAATGAGTCAAGCAGTGTTTAAAAAAATACAGTTTGTGTGTTGTTATTTCGGGTAAAGCTAGCCAGTGGCAGGAGCTGGGTGGCGGAATGCAGCCCCGCAGCTCCTACTACAGAGTTTCTTTGTGTAACAGCCCTAGCAGTCCTGGAACTCACTTTATAGAACAGGCTGGACTCAAAATCACAGAGATCCGCCTGCCTCTATCTCCTGAGTGCTGGGATTAAAAACGTGTACCACCACCACCTGACAAAATCCTTAAACTTTAATACAATTCATCATCATTCTTTTTTGTTAGACATTTTTCCTATTGTTTTGAAATGTAATCAGAAAGTCCAAAAATAAAAATTATGTTAAAAGGGTAAAGTATATTTTGATATTTACATATATATACACATACACACATAACTAAGAGAAAATTTAATATAAAATAATCCAGTATATCAACAATGCTAAAATAAAAGTTTATGCTAATTTTTCTAATTATATTTTTATTTTATCTAATAACTTACCAAAGTCATAACCATCTGGAACAATGTTTTCATTGACAATACCATTTTTCAAGAGTACCTATTAAAAAATAAATTATTTTTATTTATATTTATGCAAACATATCTTCACCCTACAAATTTATATTATCTACAAGAATATTTAAGAGCAATTACAAATAAATAATTCATACTCCACAGGATAAAATTTTAAAATGGCTAAGTAATCCATCATTAACTGTTATGAAAGAAGGTTCCAGTTAATTCTGTTTCTAAAAATCCTGCTGGATTTTGTTTAGAAGCAATACTGACTCTAAGGATGGATGATTGACTGGGAGTTAAACACTATACAAAATATGGTACAACCAATATACATACAAATATTTACTTACCAATGATTCATCATAATCATTCAGATAATACATCTGAGACTTCACATTCCAGTAAGCAAAGAGATTATCTAATCGAATTAGCTGAAAATAAATCAAGTTTATTAATGTCTATTAACTTTTTAAAGAATTTTTAATGTTTACTATGCTCAGAACTCTCAAGTAATTGAGTCTTACTCTAAATAAAGTAAACAGATATAATTCACATAAATTTTTGCACATGTAAACAAAAATCATCAACATCATCATTAGTCTTTCCAAAATTCTTTTTCACCAAATCAATGGGTTAAAATTTATTTTACCTTACGAACTAGTTTTTCAGTTTCATCATGTAAACATGGAATCCAATTTTGATCAGTTGTCTGAAGAGGAAAAAAAATATAAATAAGTAAAAAAAATACCATTATATATACAATAAGCAAGTCATTATCTCTCATACCCTGAGACTAATTTCTCATAAAAATGCCTTTGAAAACATATCATTTAGTCAAAAATATTATTATCAGACCACTAACCCTAATGCTTTGCTTTCAAGGAACTTCTTTGGTCAAAAACAAGCAGAAATAAGCAATTTTAAACAGGTAATTTAAAAAAATCAAACACAGAGGTGTGCCAGATAAAACAACTAACCTAAAATCATATGCTTGTTGAAAGGACTTCAGAAAAAATAGTCTTATGATCATGATAGTTCATACACCATGAATAAGAACTACTCACTGTAAGATTATAATTCTAGACGGGAATATATAGTTTGGTTTGTTCACTTGTTTGTTTGGTTTGTTGTTGTTGCTTTTGTTTTTTTACAAAGGCCAAAGATATGGCCAGAGAATAAAACACAGGAAGGAAAGGGGAAAACCAAATACATTACTTAGGGTCCAATTTCAAAGGTTTTATAGACAATATAAAGACAAGATCACAGATTTTAAACGAAGGGTAATCAAAGTCACTGAGGACAAGGCCAGTATATAATAAGAACTCTTATCAAGGAACACTACAGGAGGCCCCAGGTTCAAATCAAAACACTTCAAAATTTTAAAAATAAAAAATGGGAAATACAGTAAGCAAATCTTTAGTTGCATATTTCTATCCAAACTGGGTCTGGATATGCAGCCCAGATGGACTTGGCCTCATGATACTACCTCAGCTTTCAGATGCTGGGATAACAGCTCTGTGTTCCCACTCCTCACCAGATCATGATTTTGGAAAGATGGCTCACACTGCTGTGTGAAGAACTGACGGCAAGTGTGGCTCCCAAACTTCAGCACAAATTATGATCACCAAGAATGACTTTGAAAGCATAGATTTCACACTGGAGATGTGGTTCAGTGGCAGATTGCTTACCTAACACACCAAAACCCAGCACTGCAAAACCTTATAATAATAAATATGGAAAACGCATATCAGGATGCCAACCTAAGAGTTTTTAACTCTTTGACTCTGGTATGGCAGACAAGTTTCCAGGAACCTCTAAAGGTAACAATTAAACCTACAGTTTGTGGGGTTTCAGAGGTGTATAGAAACAAGTATGGCACTTGCAGAGGACCAGGTTTCACTTCCCAGCACTCACATGGTGACTCACAATCACCTGTCACTCCAGTCCCAGGGGATCCAACACTCCTTTCTGACTTCTGTGGGCTGCTGTCATGTGCATATGGTGCACACAAATACACTCAGGCACACACAAATACACATAACATACTTTAAATAAAATCCCTGCTACTGTGGCAATGATTTTCACATTAGCAAATATAAATAGTAATTCTCTACATTTTTAGTATGCCAGCAGCACTGACAACAGACATCATCCACTTGTACTGAGTATCTCTGACTTCTCCCACTCCCTCCCACTGCCTCTTCTTTTTCACTTGCAGACCATGTTTTATAAAGAAACTATACACAAAAATCAAATGGAAGATGTAATGCTAAACTGGAGTTAAGTTGAATTGTACTGTATGTAGCTATAAAGATAAAAGTGAAAACCAATGTAAAATGAAGAGTAATTTACAGAAGAACTATATAAAATATCTGAATCAACTTAGAAAACCAAATTTATGAAATATGCCCTTACTTATTCAATTCCAATCCAGTCTGAGGACTTCCTAGACCACTTCTACACAGGTAACCAAACACATACCTCGTACAGGTCTGATGCTGACCTAATCACAATCATAATCATAAACCTGACTATACTACACTATTTAAAAAGTTACATTTCCTTTTTGAACAAAGTACCTGCATGCTGAGATTTTGAAGGGAAATACCAAACGAGAGTGGTTTGTCTTGATTTGTGATCTAAAGAAAAACAAAGTAAATTACTTACTGGTTTAATCAGCTGAATAAAATTCACTTCATAGAAAAAGTCAGTATCAAATATTCAAAAACATTCTTTTCAGAATAATTCTTGTTATATTTTTTCTAAAAACAAATTGCTAAATATTAATGTTAGTGTTTTATAAATTACTATATTTGTAGAAATATTTTTAAATTTATAGAAACATATTAAAATTGATACAGTAATCTGTTTAAAATGGGAGTGCATTGAGTTGTGTGTCACTGAGTAAAGAAGTCAGGTGACAAAGGCAAAGTGCAGCCCTGCTTTGCTTCAGTCTGAAACTCTGCATAATCCTTTACTCCAGGGAGACATCTGACTATGGCTCAGTCTTAATGACAAATAAGGCAAAATGTAAGGCCCCAGTCTCAGCACCAGATCACAGACAAGCAAACCCAGCAGTTCACCAGCATCACCTGCACTAGCACAGTCCAGAAGGCCCTGCCCCTTCCTAAAATGGACGGAAACTTAACTGAGATAGCCAACACGTTCAGCACCAACTTTTGCCAGTAAGAAAAAATATTCTACTTTTACATAAACTCTCTAGCAGTGTGTTTAAAAATAACCTCTATGCACTTTAGAATAAAAAAATAACAGGAAACACTTTAGGCTCAAAGACCTACCTACTTGGAGCATGTTTTAATAGACTTGGTCTTCCCATGTACATACTATGTTTGTTTTGTTTCAATTTCAGACTCTTCTGTCACCTTTTAAGCAGCATCTGAAGCTCTCTCACATCCACAGATGTTTAGTTCTCTCAAAGGTCTTGTATTAGATGGGTATAATTTTATTTTAAATGGGAAAAGGGATGAGTACACTCAAAGATTTATGTATATTGTTATTGTAAAAATCCAACTTCTTGTTAAGTTTTAATTGCTGAAAAGTATGTCTGAAGCTAAGGAAGCTATTTAGAGAAGCTGTTTCTTCCAAGAGCCAAGACCAAGCCAGGCTAATGACATAATCCTCTAGGCACACGTACTGCACTTGTGCCATTTCTACCACACAAGATTACATAGACAAACTTGTCAGACATACACTTTTAAAAAATGATACAGTAACATTTAAAGCAAAAGGGGTGGTTATCTATAATTCTGCACTTGACATAATCTAGAATCACCTGAGCAGAGGTCTCAATGAGGACCTATCAAGATCAGGCTGATTTATGGGCATGTCTAGGAGGACAAGGTATGTGGGGGGGGGGGGCGGGGGGGGGACAGACTTGATGATGTTAACTGATATGCAGAGGCCCAGCCCTCGGTGGGTGGCATCATTCCCTGGGTTTGGGTCCTGTGCAGTGTAAGAATGGCAGAAGCAAGATCAGAACAGGAATGCACATTCATTCTGTCTTTGCTTTGACTGTGAATGTAACTCTCTGCTTCATGTTTCTGCCCTGACTTTCTGCAATGCCAAACCACGACCTCGATTATAGCCAATAAACCATTTCTCCCTTAAAGATATTTTTGTTGGGGCATTTTATCACAGCAACAGAAAATCCAAAAACTAGAATAGCAACTAATTATACATTTAAAGAAACAATAAACTACTGAAGAGCAAAAAATAAGTTAACTCTACTTATTCCTAAACCAGTACTCTTTCCAGTAGATAAAAGAAAAAAAAAATCTGTGAAATTCATTTACTCCCAAGACATTACCTTCATAACCCAAAGTTTTAATACTTAAGCAAAGTATAATCAAGCACTCATTAAAAATGTAACAATAAAAAGAAAAGATTGTATGGTCTTCAGCTTTCAGTCCTTCCATCTCCTAGTATTTATTAGGCTGGGCACTACAGAGCAAAAGTCAGTCACAGTAACTAATACATACATGAGGAAAAATACTCACATCATCTTCATAACGAACATGGATATTGGAAATTTTCACTTGAAGATTTTTTATGATTTGGGTAATTAATTTTTCTGAAAAAGTGTCCTGTTTCTCCTCCGGAGGATTTTCTAAAATTGCAAATGTTCCTTTTTTAAATTGAATGAGTCACATACCCTATAAATATTCACATTTATAGTATAAACATATTAAGGTCACATATTGCCTTGATAAAGAAAATGTATAACATTTTCAATAAATCATTTGAGATCTCCAAAATCTCTCATACCAAAGGATTTTCAAAAGCAACTAAATGCACAATGTTTAAAGACTAGTTTCCTATCTTATAAGACTAGCTCCAACTATAGTAAGTTCATTGGTATTAAATTTTATAACCTGATTGTAAGGGTCAGAGGACAAGGACATCTGCCATGAAACAGTGTCTTATTTTGGTTTTTCAAGACAGGGTTTCTCTGTAGCTTTGGAATCTGTCCTGGAACTACCTCTTGTAGACCAGGCTGGCCTCAAACTTTCAGAGATTCCCCCGTCTCTGCCTCCTGAGTGCTGGGATTAAAGACGTGCATCACCATGGCCTGGCTTGAGACAGTGTCTTTTATAAAGGTCAAAATACTGCAGTCATAAAATCCTAACAGTATGGTCGCCTAAACAAAACCTGTATAACGACACCACCAGTTGCCATGTGTCAACAAATGCACAGGGGAAAACTAAGATGGCCCTACCCCCAGGTGAAGACTTACAGACAATTCATGACTGGTAAAAAAAAAGGGAGACTCAGTATCTTTCAGGGACAAGCCTCATGAAAGGTTATCTGTTGTAGGAGTTCAACCCATGTAGTCAATGACATTTGGGGTTGGTTGCCATATGGGTGTGGTTCTCTCTGAAAATGTGAGCAGATAAAATTGAGGAGGATGTCACATGCATGTACATTCTCTCTCACTTGGGTGGTCAGAGCCACAAGGCTTGTAGTTGGTCCTCGTCACCTTGGGATGAATGAAGGGACAGCAGCAGCTGGATCAGCAGTGGTGACTATTTTGTTCTATATTCGTGAGTTTAATTTTTCATTGCACCCCTTAATAAATTGTTAAATAGACTTATGTAAGTTTTCACTTCACCCAGGACCCAATGTTGGGCATGAACCCATGACCCTGAGATTAAGAGTCTCATGTTCTACCGATTGAACTAGTCAAGCACTCAAAGATTGATTTTGGACTACAAACTGTTCAGGACAATTCCAAGCTGACGTAGAGCACCTTCTCACACCACTATAATAACTTCAGATAAGAATTTCAGTTAAGCCTTACCCATTACTCTGAGACTAGCTACAAATGTTACAGCTCATCTTCATGAGACTAAAGCATTATTGTAGCTTTTTACGGGATCCCATAGAGATACTGTCCTCCCCCAGACAGCTGAAAGTAATTCTAAGAAAACCACATCTCCCAACAGTTGGGATGGATGGTTTTTGGTTTTCTCAAGGTTATGGATAACTGTCATCTGTGAGGGCTGATTATATATTGTTATATGGTTATGGACATAGCAATAAAAATTAGACCCAGGATTTCAATGTAATAGAAAAAAAGAGGATAGAATAGGATAAGACAATAAGGAAAACTATTGTATCTACTTATAAAATAAATTAACAGCTATCAATTTTAGATAATTTGCATTGGTATAAATTCTTGCATATTGATACAAATGTAAAATTATTTTCCTCTTCATGTTCAAAATAATTTGCATATTGATAAAAATTCAAATTTTATTTGTCATATTAAATATATATGTTCCTTCTGTTTAAAATATTTTATATATTGATACAAATGTAAAATTATTATTATATGTATGTTTCTACTTCTGCTTAGGATATTTTGTCTACTAATGCAAATTAAGAATATTTTTGTCATATTGCACTATACATTTCTACCTATGATTAAGATATTTTTGATATTGTCACAATTTTGAGGTCACTGTCCTTATACTGTACATCTGTTTACAGATTGTTTATTTTTATAATATAAATCTTTAGTCTTTAAGCTATATATGTTATTAAGAATTACAGGTTAATAGTCACCGATATTTGTCATACTTTTAGCTATGTTAGTTGGGTTTTCTAGATGCACAAAGATGTAGTCCACATAGACAGGCAATCTTCAAAAACTTCAAAGACCTACAGAATATAGCATTTAAATGTTTTAATAACTAGACTGTTGTGAGTTCTCACTTCAGTTATCCAAACTCAAGAGGATAGTCCTGAACACATGTACATCAGAGTAACACTAAGTAGATTTAGCAGGTTGAAGTTGTGTGTGTGTGTGTACGCACTATTAATAATAGTAATAATAATGATAATGAGACCAGGTGGTGGTGGCAGGTGCCTTTAATCCCAATACTCATAAGGCAGAGTCAAGTGGATCTCTGAGTTCAAGGCCAGCCTGGTCTACAGAGTGAGTTCCAGGACAGTTACATAGAGAAACCCTGTCTCAAAAATCAAAAAAAGAAGTGCTCATGAATTTGAGACTTAGTAGAAGAAACATTAGAAATGCTGAAAGAGGGTATGGGAGGTGTAGAAATGATGTTTAATGTCTTTGTTTTATAGACTTATTTATCTAAAATTTTGTGCATAAACTGTATATTATTTCCACCCATTCTATCAAAGCTTAAAAACACTCCCACAGCTCTCTATTTCTGGCAGATCTTGCCTTTAAATTTGGACATAAAGCTATAGAAAGATAACTCCTCTGCCATCATCACTTGATTCCAACTACTTTTAGGGTAACCAATGACACAGATGTCAAAAATAAAATCATAATCCTCACCATAACTGATACTCCATCAGGGTATAGTATATTATTTGCTTCTTAATATAGTCATATAATCTCTTTCCCATGACTTCAATTTTCATCCTATTATCTGCCATTCCTTTTTAAATAGTCTTTTGTGTGTCTTCTTTCTCTATTCAATCACTAGGTGACAGGTTTCCATTAAACTCAACCCTAGAATTGTTTCTCTTCTCATTCTATGCTGTTATTGCAGAGAATTTCATTCATATCCTAAAATATTTAACTGCTACCCTAATGTTAGGAACTTTCAAAACAATAGAAGAAGTAAAATGCAGAGTGGGGAGATTCTGACACACTTAGTAAACAGCCAAGTAGCCAATAAGAGAAAGAATGCAATAGGATTCAGAGCTCATTATGAAGGATGGGAAGTAGGCAGCACTCCAATACAAGATTTCAATCTATCTTGTTGAAGTTCTTAAACTTCATCCTGGTAATAAGGTGTCATCAGTGAATTTCATACATTTGTATTTTGGACCTAAGTAAAAATAAAAAGTTCTCATTAAACATAGTTTATTTTGCATGCATTTCCCTTTTTCAGTAAGACCTCATTACAGCAAAAATAAAGGACATAAAAAAGAGAAAAATGAAACAAACAAAAACTAGGTAAATTCCCAAGGCCAGAAGAAGGTAAAAAGACTTGGGGAAAGACAACAAAAAGCAGATGGCTTCAGCCAAGCTGAAGAAACTTAAATCCTAAACAACCCAGGATGTTGCTGTCATTGAATCAGAAGAGTTTAAAACCAAGATTCTAAAAGATTCAGGGACCTGAAATCACACAGAACAGAAACAGTAATCAAGGAGCATACTTAATGAAAGAGGGGGATGTTAAGAGCTCGTTAAGATCACTGTGCTTTTCCATAAGCCCCAGATTCAATGCCCAAACCCACATGAGAGCTCACAACTATCAGTAACTGCAGGTGCAGAGGATCCAATACCCTCTTCTGACATATGCAGGCACCATGCAAGCAAATGGTGTACAAACATAATACCCCTACACATAAATGTAGCTCAGATAATAAAAACCCAGAGACAGATATTAGGATTCAAGCAGAAAGATCAGAGAAGCAAAGCAACCAACCACTAGAGAGCTCTTACCTCTACAAAAGCTTCAGACTGAAGAGTAAGTTCCTATCTCAACTCGCCTTATATTCCTTTCTAGTGGTGATATTAAAGGTGTGTATCACCACCGCCTGGCCTCTATGGCTAACTGGTGTGGCAGCCAGGATTAAAGGTGTGTGCCACCACTGCCTACCCTGTATGGCTGACTACAGTGGCTAGCTTTACACTCTCATCTTCAGGCAAACTTTAATTGTTAGATCCCAAACAAAATATCACATTTCCCCTTTTTTGTCTAATACAAAAAAAAAAAAAACAAGATTATAACTAATATAAGAAAAAGTGTGTAAGGTTCAGAGATATCAAAAGATAGTTTGGGATGGTAATGCAAGTTATGATAGAAAATATACTTACCAAAATAATATAGATAATGGAGTATTTTCTCTGGATTTGTCAAATGCAAATGGAATAGACATTGTTAATATACTTACTGCCTATATATATTGTATATAGTTATTGTACTTATTATATATAGTTTTTCCTATATTAGTTGTAATCTTTTTTATTTTAAACAAAAATGGGAAATATAGTGATGTTTTATTTGTATATTAATAAATAAAGCTTGGCTGAAGATCAGAGTGCAACGCAGCCACACTAGTCAGTCATACAGGCCAGGCAGTGGTGGCGCACACCTTTAATCCCAGCACTAGAGAGTAATATAAGGCGGGATAAGACAGGAACTCGCTCTGTCAGTATGAAAATTTCGTAGAGGTGAGAACTCTCTAGTGGCTTGGCTGCTTTGCTTTTCTGATCTTTCAGCTTGAACCCTAGTATCTGTCTCTGGGTTTTGATTACTTGAGCTACACATAAAATTTAAAAACTTTTTAAGGAATTGGTTTAAAATCTGTACAACAAGCAATCATTATGTGTAGGACTCCACCCTTTCCCAGCCCAATAGCTAAGAAACTATCTTTTGTTGTTCAGCCTACTGAACGTGTAAGAGTTTATTACAGATAAAACAGACCTAACAGGCTCCAAAATCTGATACCAGCATATGGGGAACAGGATGAGCCTACACAAAAACAGAGATAAATAAATGGCTTCATAATAAAGTCACATCTGTATTCACTCACTAAGTAAGTAATAAATTTATTTGCCAGGAAAGGCGGCACATACCTTTAATCCCAGCACTCAAGAGGCAAATCAAGCAAATCTATATGAGTTACAGACTAGCCAATATATAGTGAGTCCCTATCTGTCTCTGTCTCTCTCTCTCACACACACACACAAACACACTCTTACACACTATACTATGCGGGTGGATATAACATAAATTTAACTTAATGCAATTATGAACATCTTATTCAGCAATATGGTATTTCTCTAGGGAATGCATAAAGGAATTAGTATAAACATTGCTTTTATAAAGTACAAGTCCTATACTACTATTTTACTTTTAAATCTATGTATATGTACTATCTTATTTAGAAATAATTTTTAAAAGAAAAGGCCTGGCAGACTTAGGAAAGGGAGGATTAAAAGAAAGGGATAAATGACTATATAGACTATGAAGGCAATGTGTCAAAGAAAGTAGAATTAATTACATGTGATATTCCCACAGATTGTGTTAAGTTTCTAATGTTTGCCACAAGGCAAAACATGTATTAATAGTTTATTTTTCATTTTAAACAAAAACCAAAAGCTCAAAGTCAGACGGGAAGGCAGACACATATAGTCCCAACACTAAGGAGGCAAAGGCAAGAAGACCATGAATTCAAGGCCAACCTGGGCTACAAGGTACATTATAGGCCAGATTGGGCCACACAGCAAGATGTTTTTTTCTCACTAAAAAATAAAAAAAAAATCTAGTCTTTTCTCACACACATATATACACACACACACACACACACACACACACACACACAATCAGTGTATGGTAGGAATCCAAGTAATCATTCATAAGATTTTAAGATATTTAGCTATTCAATTATTCACTTAGTCAATAAGTGAATTATTGAATTCACTTATTCAAAGTGGAATAAAAAGATTTAATAAGAGAAAACTTTAAAGAATTGGATATCATACACTTACAAGCTAAAATGAAAGACCTACATAGAGAAGAAGTGAGAATAAAGATACAGAGAGTCCCTAGTTAGAGTCACAAGAGGACATCTGGAAAGGAACTAGGTTTCTCTGGGATAACTCTTCCACTGACGATCAAGTACCTTAATAATGAGCCACGTGACCTACGTTGAACTGAGGCCAAAGGGGGGTACAGATTAAAGCAAATATTAAAACATTAAAGGATTAGTATTTAAGAGTAAACAATATAAGGGGAATACAAAGACAAAGGCTAGAAAGGTAAGATGTACTTGATAAATTCGCTAATATTAAAAACTGACTTTATCTCACAAGAAACCATTATTTGCCTTAAATTTCTGCACGTAAAATTTCTACACACATTAAAAAAAAATACAAACCATGTAACTTTCCAGGTAATAAAATGGTTTCCTGCTTGTAACATAATCTCAGAGCCAGGCAGTGGTGGCGCACGCCTTTAATCCCAGCACTCATGAAGCAGAGGCAGGAAGATCTCTATGAGTTCCAGGCCAGCCAGAGCTACTACACAGAGAAACCCTGTCTTAAAAAAATCAACCCTCCCCACACAAAAAAAAAAAAAACCAAAAAACCATAATCTCAGTACATCCATTGAAAATCCACATTCTATTACAATATTTCTACCCTTTATTACCACTGTTTACTGACAGTACCTTGATCAACTACTTTCTGCTTTGCTTCTTCTATTCTTTTTAGTTCCTGCTGCTTTGCTTCCATGAGTTGCTTTTCTTCTTTGATAGGATCATATTTTATTCCTGCATAAAATGTGAAAAAAATTTCAGTTATCATAAATTTAAATATACTTATACCAAAAATCATCCTTAAAAATAATCAATAATTCAAACAAAATTTACTGAGACTTAAAAAAGCAATTCAATTTGAACCTACAAATCCCAAATTAAAATCCTAAATTAACTTCAACAAAAGTATGTGGAATAAAAATATATATGTAAATTTTTCTATTTAAAATATAAATTTTAAATGACTTACTAGAAGAAGGCACTATAAGTAAATAGATTTCTTCCAAAACAGCTTCAACTGGTTGAGTATAAAGATTTTTCCATGGAATTTTAAGTGTAAGACTACCTATATTAAAATAATAAGAAAAAGAATGTTGTTCATTAAACATATGTCTACCGATGTACTTTCTTATAAAGCTTTAGAGGAAATCTTTGAAGATCAGTAAAACAAGCGACCTGTGTCAGGTAACCAAACATTTCTATAAAATTGACTGCACTTCTATATAACTCATTTTAAAATGGGTACTTTTTCATTCAGCAAATACATTAAGAAATATACTAAGTGGTAAAAACACAATAAAAGAACCTTGCAAATATAATATTAAAGAATGACAGGAACTATGTGAAAAGTACACAAATAACATCTCAGCTGATTCTGTTTGTCTTGAAAATTAACTTATTGCCATTTTTTAAAAAAAGAAAAACAAAGAAGGTAAACTTTAAAGAAAATAGGTCTATCTACTCTTCTTATATGTGTGTACAAATATAAGATACTTGTTTTTATATAGTTTTATACGATGGTGCTAGTATCAAAACTGTGATGTGTTACATTGCCAATGTAACAGAATTGAGAACCACTATGAAACTGCTAGGAGTGCCCATGAGGACATTTCTTGAGAGGTTTAACAGAAGATGGAAGACCTATTTGGAAGGTGAGCAATACAATCCCACAATGAATAATGAAGAGACAGAGCTAGCACCAGCATTCCTCTCTCCTTTGTGACTAGACAAAATGTAGCAAACCACCTCATTTTCCTGCTGCCATCCCTTCCCTGATGAACTGCACCCTCAGCCAAACCAAATAAACCCTTCTGATCCTTCGGGGTTCTTGCTTCATAAAAGAATCTGCCAGATATTCTGCAGAATCAGAAGAAACTGTCAATATAGGTGGAACTGTCTTTGAACTTTCCTGCTTCATGGAAAAGTCTGCCAGATACTATGTGTCAGTAGGCTGAAGATGGATGCCCCAATGGTACAGAAGAACTTTGGGTGACTGTCCAGGTAAGGAGATGTCTGTCAATTCTAGACTTTTGGAAGTTGCCAAACTGCACTTCCTGTTTATTTAGGTAATATTGTATCTTCTGGAGTTTTTGATGGAGTTGAAGAATAGATATAGTTTTCCCTAGTTATGATAAAGATAGATATAAATATGGTAACTGTAATTCTTGCTTGATACATGTTTTGTTATATGTAATTTTACTATGTTAAACTTAAAACCTTCCTTTTATTTAAACAGGAAGAGGAAATGGTGTGGAAACGTCTATGTTTTGCTTTTATTGGTTAATGAATAAAGCTGTGTCGGCCAATGTCAGGAGTTCCAAGCAGATAGAGGAGGAAAGAGCAGAGAGTCAGTGAGAAAGCGAGAAGCCATATAGCCACCAGAGGAGAAAGACACGAGTTGCCAGCTGGAACTTTGCCAGTAGGCCATAAGCCTCATGGTAAAATATAAAGTAATAGTGATGCGGGACAATTGTCTATATTCTGTCAATTATGTTTTAAATAAACACTGATTGGCCAGTAGCTAGGCAAGAAGTATAGGCGGGACAACCAGACAGGAAGTAGAGGCTGGTCAATGAGAACAGGAGAATTCTGGGAAGAAGGAAGCCCATTCCTCCGCAGTCCTGTCCATCCACCAAAGGAAGATGAAACATCCTAACTGAAAAAGGTACTGAGCCATGTGGCTAACACAGATAAGAATAATGAGCTAATATAAATTATAAGAGTTAGTAAGAAGCCTGAGCTAATGGACCAATCAGTTTATAATTAATGTAGACCTCTGTGTGATTTCTTTGGAACTTAACAACTGTGGGAACTGGGCAGGACAGAAACCTTAGACAACATAATAGAAATGTGTTCACTTAAGATGTAAGAACTAGCTAGAAATACACTTAAGCTATTGGCCAAACAGTATGGCAAATAATATAATTTCTGTGTGTTTATTGCAGAACCAGGCAGGATGGAAACCTTCACCTACACTCTTCCACCTTCCCTTCCTTTCTTTCTTTGTCCTTCCCTCCCTCCCTCCTCCCTTCCTTGTTGCTTGTATCAGGCACTTTGTCATAGCAATGAGAAAAGAAACTAGTGAGACTCTCGACCCTCTTGGTATATTTTTATATTTTTCTTGAATTGAGGGCATATCGACAAACACTGAAATTCAACCATAATCTGTGTAAAACTTAAGTGATTTCTGGCCAATGTCTAAAAGTAACATACAAGAAATGTATTGTAAGTTTCTTTTACAATATAATAATAGGATTATTCCATCCAACTTTGTATTCGTCACATAAGAAGTAAATGAAGTCAAATCAACTTAGATTATGAAAAAACCTTATACCATGATTACAAGTCTTTTAAAAAATTACCAATCCAAACTATGAGAAATATGCAATAATTAAAATGTCAGAAGGAAAATACCGGGTGGTATTTTCCCCTTCTTATTATGCTAAACTGTCTTTAGAGGGACAAGACAGAATTTAGATTCTAAAAATGTCAAATAAAAATTTCTTGTGGCATATGGCCTAATAAAAACTCTAAGAACAATATACAAAATTGTGAAGACCATCATCACAATATTTTTATATAAGCTCTCAGATATTTTCACAGCTTCAGTAACACAAAATAAATTGTATTATAGGAAGAGACAGACAAACAGAAAGGAAGAAATGATTCAATTTAAGACACTATGATATCAACCTTTCTGACATTTAAATTAATGCACAACAGAATAAACTAAGAATTCTAGAGACAATTTTATTAAACATGTTACATTCTTACATTTAGTTTGTTTCTATTCTACCAACAAATGAACTACTTTAAGTTCATACTTTAAACTCATACTTTAATGAATTACAAACATGTATTTAAAAAGACAAATTAACAAAAAGCACTTTATTTTCTAGAATAAAAAACCTGGAACAATTTCTATTCTATTCTATTCTATTCTATTCTATTCTATTCTATTCTATTCTAATCAAGGTTCCATTTTGGTCGCTAGATACAGTGTACGGGCGACCCAAGCCCTTTATGTCATGCATCTCATACTTATCACACGATGGCAAACATAACTAGACAGAAACTAACACAGTTCCCATAGTTCCTTCAGGCCTGTCAGATGTTACTTGGACTCTCACCTCAACTTTAAGACCTACTAAAATGAGCAACTACTGTTCAAGTAGTACATTAACCCACAATATTTTTAAGTTATGCAATTAAATTGTACAGAAACAAAAACACACAAATCTTATATTTTAAATTAATGCTCATAAACATTAGGAGGTTCACATTACAGCAACAACAGTTTAATTATGTAAGTTGCTTGCCCAACAAGGAGAACACCCCAGTGATAAATATGGCTTACCTATATGACCAACCTTAACTTTGAATGGTACATCCAATTCACTCTATAAAGCAAATTCGTAAAAAAAAAATTAATGCATATAAAATTCAACAATATAATTATATTGTTCCTAAAATCATTTATAGGTATTTTAATTACTTTGCATGTTGATTATCTTCAGTATTCACTTAAATTTCATTATTTAATTACAGAAAGACTTTCTTTTTAAAGTAAATAGTTAAGCATAAACTAATACTGAACAGAAGAGCTTTTATAAAAATTAAGACTTTAGTTCACAAAATTGGCATTTTACAAAATAATAATTTCAAATTTACAAAAAATAATTTCGAAACTGTTTTTCTTTGCCAATAGTAAGAACAAGAAGCTGGGTCTTTGTACTATACAGCAATATGTAAAACTCAACATGAATCAAAACTAAACAGAAAATCTAAACCTTTATAGTTTAGAGCAGGGATTCTCAACCTGTGTTGGGCTGCAACCACTTTTGGGACTGAACACCTTTTCACAGATGCCACCTAAAGTCACTGGAAATATCACAGATTCACATTATGATTCATAAAGTTAAAGTTATGAAATAGCCACAAAATTAATTTTATGGTTGGGGGTCACAACATGAGAAGTTGCATTAAAGGGTCACCGTACCAGCAAAGTTGAGAACCACTGATTTAGAGAAAAACAAAAGAAATAATCTTCATGACAGATGTCATGGATATGAAAACAAAAGCACAGGTAATGGAAAACTGGATGAACTGGTCCTTATCAAATTAAAAATATTTATACATCAAAGAACACTATCAACAGATAAGCCAAAAATCAAGTAGCTTACCAGGGATCAGTATACAGAATAAATAAAAATCTCAAAAATTTCAATCACACCAACAAAACCTAATTTTTATTTTTATTTATTCATTTATTTATTTAATTTTGCTTTTTTGAGACACGGTTTCTCTGTAGCTTTGGATCCTGTCCTAGAACTAGCTCTTGTAAACCAGGCTGACCTCGAACTCACAGAGATCTACCTGCCTCTGCCTCGCTAGTGCTGGAATTAAAGGAGTGTGTCACAACCGCCCAGCTAACTTTTAAAATGTAAAGATCGTGGCGCACGCCTTTAATCCCAGCACTGGGGAGGCAGAGGCAGGCGGATCTCTGTGAGTTCGAGGCCAGCCTGGTCTACAAGAGCTAGTTCCAGGACTGGAACCAAAAAAGCTACGGAGAAACCCTGTCTCGAAAATAAAAAAAATAAAATAAAATAAAATGTAAAGATCCTCGGGTTTCTGCCTCCTGAGTGCTGTGACTGAAGGCATGAGCCAACAAGCTCAAACTTCTGGTTTTTTGTTTTTTTGTTTTGTTGTGTTTTGTTTTTAAGACAAGTTCACAATATAGCTCTAGCTGGACTGGAAAACTCTATGTAACCTGAACAGGCTTCAGTCCCCAGTGCTGTGATTTTAGGTGTAAACCATCCTGTTCAGTGAAAGAGGAAAACAAACAAACAAACAAATAAAAAATAGAATATCCCTTCACTATTAAAACAGAAGCGCAAAATAATCTTTTCTCCAATTGTTTTTTAAATAGGACTTCTGGAGTCAACTCCTTGCAATCAAAGTAATATCTACTACTTAGGGCTGGAGAGATGGCTCAGAGGTTAAGAGCACTGGCTACTCTTCCAGAGGTCCTGAGTTCAATTCCCAGCAACCACATGGTGGTTCATAACCATCTATAATGGGATATGGTCTCCTCTTCTGGCAGAATACTGTATATTTAATAAAAATAAATTAAAAATCTAAAAGAAAAGAAAGTTTGTTTCTTACAGAAATGGGTGCTAGTTGAACAATTTTAGTTCTTAGCCCTCCATGAAAAATATACAAAATCATTGCTATCACTAATAGATTGTACCTTCTCTAGATTATTAGATTTGTCACTTTTTCCCCCTTCTACTTTGTAGCCACATAAAAATATTTGATGCAAATCTATCTTTGCCTAGAGAGTTAAGAATACTGAGCTGCACCTGGAGTTCCTAGTAGCCTCCCTATATTGTTATTTTATCAGCTTCTCTACATGGAGGTAGTATATTTTGAGCAGTGATGAATATATTCTGCATCACAAAAAAGGGGGAACTGGCCAAATAATACAGAATATTCAAATGAGACCACACTCTTGATGACGCTGGCAAATGCCTTCAATGCCTATTTGTACGATGATAAAACAGCTACTATTCAACTTTACAAGCACAGAGTGTTAAGAAAGAGTAAAATTTTTTATTGTACTGTAGAGTCATTTTTAAGCCTTTATAGAGTTAAAATTGTGGTAAGCCCTTTAGGAGAAATATTTTTCCACAAATGATTTTATAGTAAAAACTATGGACAACCTTTGGATTGTGATGTGTGAGTGGATGATATAGTTGCGTTACTAGGAAATCATAAAAAATGTTCTCTGAGGAGAAAATAGTGTGATTCCACTAGAGACAGAGATCAATGTGAATTTCTATTTGACTCATTCTCACTCATTTAGGGATTTACTGTATAAATCCACATGACTTTTAAGTTTGAAAATTTATGTTGTGATGTCATTATTAATGTGAAATCTTAGGGATGAACAAGAAAAGAAAGGTTGTGGCTTAAAAGGGATGTGTTTTTAGATCAATGACAGAGGTTAGTTATGCTGGTTAACTTTTTATCAGTTTGATACAAGCTAGAGTCACTTGAGAGACGGTGACCCAAGCAGAATAAATGCCTCCATAGATGGGGCTATAGGAAAACCTGCAGAGCAATTTTTAAATTAGTGATTAATGTAGGAGGACTACAGCCCATTGTGGTTGGGGCCATTCCTTAGTTGGTGGTCCTGAGTCCTATAAAAAAGTAGGCTGGCCAGACGATAGTGGCACACGCCTTTAGTCCCAGCAATCAGGAGGCAGAGACAGATGGATCTTGAGGCCAGCCTGGTCTACAGAGAGAGCTCCAGAAAGGCTCCAAAGCTATAGAGAAACTGACTCGAATAACAATAATAATGATAATGATAATAATGATGATAATAATAATAAAATAAGTAGGTAGAGCAAGCCATGGGAGCAATCCAGTAAGCAGCACTCCTCCATGGCATCTGCATCAGCTCCTGCCTCCAGGTTCCTGCTCTGATTGAGTTCCTTTTCTGACCTCCTACAATGATGAACAGAGACATGGAAGTGTAAGTCAAATAAACCCCTTCCTCCCCAAAGTTGCTTTGGTGTTTCAACATAGCAATAGTAACCCTAACTAAAACACTCACAGATATAGGAAACAGGGAAAACACTTCACCACATAAAAGGCAAAGAGATAATTATAATCATGATGATTTGCATATTTATTTTTAATACATGATCAATATTGAGTTCTTTGCATACAACAGAACACTCACTATTAGTACTTGAATATTTGTGAGTATTCATTACTTGTTACATGAAAGATCAATGAAGCTAAAGTTTGGTACACAGTTATTGTAAATGATTTCATATTAGTTAGCAAAATGCACTGAAATGTCATGCTTTGTTCAAATGTACTAGAATTGGAAAATAAATATAACAATAGCTGTCAAAATTATCTATTATACTTTATATTTCTTACTTGCTTTGAGCATAAAATTTCTTTTTTAAAAAATCTGTTCTGAATAAGGCTAAATCAATACTGCAACTGAAAATACATTTTTAAATCTTTGTCATGAATTTGGTTAAGTGTTTGCAAGTGGTATCACTGTTGGTTATACAGAATTTTGTGGGTGTTTTTTAATAAATTTTATACTTTTATTTTGAAAAATAAAGGCAATCTGGCTCATGTCTTTAATCCCAGCACATTGAATAAACATATGAAAACAGTAACAACTAATAAGAAAATGTTCAATATCACTAGCTATTCAGGAAATAATAGTTACTTGAGAACTGCTAATCAAGAAAGACATTTACTGCTTCATAGGTGGCAGCTAATATGTAAAACAGAGAGTAGTAATTTTTACAAGATTTGGGAAATGTCACAAAATTAGAGCTTGTTGAAAGGGATATAGAGTGATTTTACAACTGTAGGAAAAACAAAACAAAAAAACAAATAAAAAAAAAAACCTGGCTCATTCTGAAAAAGCCTAAATGAATTAGAAAAACCAGAAAATCATTCTTAGATACATATTTGAAAGAGCCCAAAGGTGGAAACAACCTAAGTGTTCATCAAAAGCTGCAGGGAAGAAAGACTGAATGGAGAACCAAATGTGGTATATAGAGAGACTATTCAATCATGAAAAGAAATGACACCATGGTACATGCTATGACACAGATGACCCAAGAAAACATTACACCAAGTGAAACAAAATAAGAGCAATGTGCAAATATGACATGGTACCATTTGGATGAAGCAAATTTATGGGGATGGAAAACAAGGTTTAGAAAATTATTTAGTGAGTACAGTGTCAGGGTACAATGAAGAAAACTCCCAAGGCCAGTGGAAAGGGAGGAAAAAAGTTATTGTCGGATGTGGCTAGAGTTTCTCTTAGCAATGTGAAATCGTTGTGGAAATAGATGCTGTAAGAGTTGTAAAAGACTGTGAATATAATTCATGCCATGGAATTTAACATACTAAAATGATGCTAAATAAACTAGAAGACAAGTTAAATACTACAAAGTAATACCCTATAGAAATAAATAAAATACAAATATTTTAAGTAAATAAAAACTACACTGGCAGTTTCTATCGTTAAGAATTTAGATCTATTTTGCAAAGTTCGTATTGTATGAAAATAACCATCAAAATTTCTCATAGGTAAAGTAATTTAAGGTGGCATGTTAAATTAGGAATTAATGTATTAATTAAATACATTAGTATAAAATATCATAAGCAAGACCTACCAATGCATTTTCTTTAATTTCAAGGCTCTTGAGGACCACAGCTCCTTTAAAAAAAAAAAGAAAACAATATATTCAACTGTATTTCATTTTTAAGTTAAATATGCCTCATCTTAAAATGACATCATAGAAAAATAATTGTCATAACTGAAAATAGAAATTATTTTTACTAGCCCATGTTAATTCTTCTGTACAGTCTAAGAAGGTCTAACGGGAGAATCTCTTGCTCACCACCAGCCTAGATGAAAAACACTCCAGACTCAATGAAACTCAAGAAAAAAAAAATGTCAGAAAGTAAAAGAAGGATGCCTGATACCCTCCTCTGTCCTGTGAGCTCACACACACACAGAGGCACATGCACTGTACATACACAACATGTACTCAAACAAAGTTATGACATATGTATAACATAATAGTAAAATGAAAACACAGACTTACTCCCTATCACTTTAATTAAACACAAACAGGTTAGCAGGAAGCAAACATCTATAAATCTAGGACTTTGGAGGCCAGAGGCTGAGGTACTAATACACAGCAAGAACAAGACCAGTGTGAGATACATAGTGAGACCCAAACTCAAAATAGTAAAGGCTGGGATAGAGCTTAGTTCTAAAGCACTTGCTCAACATGCACAACTCCCTGGGTTCCAGCACTCTGTAACAGACATAAACTGGCAGAATGGATCTAGTCAATGGATAAACAGTATCCAATAATATGCTGTGTTAAAGGCACACATTAAGCTAAAAAGCAAAAGCACAGGAAAATAAATTCTAAGCAGATAATCAAAACACAAAGACAAGTGGGAATATGATTCATTAATTCTACTTCTAGGTTCGTAACCAAGGTATTTGAAAGCAGGGATGAGAAGAAAAATAGTCACATTCACAGTAGCATTATTCCAAAGGACAGAGTAACTCATTTACTCATCAACAGATGGAGGAAAAAAAACTTCTCTCTGTCTCTGTCTGTCTCTCTCTGTCTCTGTCTCTCTCTCTCTCTCTCTCTCTCACACACACACACACACACACACACAGAGAGAGAGAGGGGGGAGGAGGAGGATTATTCATTTTTAAAAAATGATTTAAATTCATGCTACAAAACAGATAAACTGTAAGGACACATTGAAAGAAGCTAGTAAAATACAGGGCAAATACAATCACTACCAGGGTCTGAAGATAGTAAGAGTATGAGTTATTACTGCTTAATAGATAGTGTTTGACTTGCTCTACAAGTAGATAGCTTTGAATGCTCTAATACACTGTGAATTCAGTGACATTGAGGTATACACATGTAACATAGTTAAGGACATAAATATTGAAACTAGCATGGTGGCACAAACCTTTGATCCCAGGATTTGGGAGGCAGAGCCAAGGGAATTTCTGTGTCTTCAAGCCACCCTGCCTAACATATATAGTGTGTTTATATATAGTGTATCTATATATGGTAAACATATATAGTGTGTTTATATATAGTGTATCTATATATGGTAAACATATATATTGCATCTCCATAATTTTTCAAATGGGGTCTGGCTCTGAAAAAAAAAACTGTAAACTCTCATATGAATAAAAATTAACAAGAAATGCTGCCAGTGCCGGGCGATGGTTGCGCACGCCTTTAATCCCAGCACTCGGGAGGCAGAGGCAGGCGGATCTCTGTGAGTTCGAGACCAGCCTGGTCTACAGAGCTAGTGCCAGGACAGGCTCCAAAGCCACAGAGAAACCCTGTGNAAAAAAAAAAAAAAAAAAAAAAAAAAAAGAAATGCTGCCAGTAGACTCATTTAAAGAGAGTGCTAAAAATGGATTTAAGAGAAAAGGAAAATTAAAGAAGTAATGAGGGTAAAATCCAATCTTTTATTTTCATTATTTTTAAATAAGCTAATGGAAACTTGTTTGTTCTGAACATTAACAGCAACAATGCACTAGCTCACTCCTCAAGTGAAAATGAAAACACAACATTTCTAGAAGGTACTGGTATTGCTGTTACCCATGAAGCAGTGGAACGTCATCTGAATGGACTTAGATTAGATTTAAGTGAATACCACAAACTCTAAGACAACATTTAAAGTATAATTAATATGAAAGAAAAAACAAAACTTATATGAAATGTTCAATGAAAACCAGAGAATGCAAAAAACTTTTTTTAAAAGAAACAGGTCCAACAAATTGAAAATAGTTAGAATATGATAATACCAAAAAGTTCAAAAAGTTTTTCTTGCATTCAACATATAACCCTCTACAACTAAATGTATCGTTGTGTTTTCTATGCAACAGTTAAGCAGTTCTTAAGTGAACATCAAATGGGTATCCTAGGATTCAATCCCAGGCCAATATTTTATATCTAGAGATAGAGATGATTCCACAAATTAAAGAGTCTAATCACATAAAAATGCTCATCATGTCTACACTTACAGGTCCAGGTGGTTTGAATAAGAATGGACCCCACAGGTTCATATATTTGAATGCTTGGTCACTAAGGAGTGGCGCTGCTGTTCCTGCTGCCTGGCGATCCAAATGTAGAACTCTCAGCTCCCTTTCCAGCACCATGTCTGCCTGCGTGCTGTCATGGTTCCTGCCATGACAATGGACTGACTAAACCTCTGAAACTGGAAAAGCAGCCCCAATTAAATTTTTCCTTTATAAGAGTTGCTGTGGCCATGGTGTCTATTCATAGATAGCAACAGAAGTTGACTAAAACAGAAGTTGACACCTGGGACTGGAGTATGGTGTGATAGGCCTGACCATGCTTTAGTTTGCAGAAATATGGAACACAATGGGACTTTGAGCTAGAAAAACAACTGGACATTTAAGTGGGGCTTAATGGGCCATCCTAAGCACCATGGGCCTACAGCCTAGGGTCATCATAGTAGGAACAGGGACAACAGCGAAACTGAGAGCAATGTAGATTATGATGGCCTAGCATCTAGCAAGCAGAACTTAGCAGCTTCAGCCATGTGGTTCTGGCTTTAGAGTCAAGAATGCAAGAAAGAGGTTGTAGAATCTCCCTCTATGACTAAGGAAAGATGCATGTGTCAGGTATGTCCCTGTACGGAGGCCCAGAGAGGTCACTGTGTGAAGCTGTGAAGGTAAAGTCTGCACTGCCTTGAAGACCCCAAAATGTTGGAAATGTCAAGCTCAAGGAATACCTGTTGAGGAAAGCTGCTAAGAGTCAGTGGAATCAGCCCCAAAGAGAAAAGTGTGTTGCAGTCAACAAAGCTGAAGAAGAGTTGGGGATCTGAAGAGCACTTTGACATCAAACCTGGAAATGCAGAATTGAGTTTGCTCAGCTGGTCATAGTGCCCAGCTACTACATCCTCTCTGGATATGCCATAAGTATATCAAATTCACCTCTTTACTAATGAAGAAGCTCATCAAGTTGCCCTAAGAGTTCTTACAGTTAGAATTCCAAGACTATAACCTTTCCTAGAGACTGATGAGTGGGGGCTGGAGGTTCCAATTTTCTAATAATCTAACCACTTGGTCTTTCTGGTGATTGGTCCATCCTGGGACCTATCTAGTGATCCTTCCCTGTGACCTCAATAGTATAAATTCAAACTACCAAAGGGACTCATCATGAGTAACAAAAATTAATTCTGTCATATAAAATTTCATTAATATAGGAGCTCTGCAATAGAAAACAGAGACAAACATCAAATACATATTACACAATATAGGTATAAACCCATTAATCCAACTACATCAACAGTAACATTAGACGTAACTTGTTGGAAAGTTGAACAAGAAAAAAAATGTCAAAATGAATTAAAAAAAAAAAAAAAACAAGAAAGTAACTTCAATTATACAGACCCAAACAGATTAAAAGCAAAGGGTTAGTGAGAGATATACAATGACAACATATCCAGTAGCTCTACCAGTTTCAGTGGCATTATAAATGTCAAAGGGACCAGTTCTCCAAGAAGGTACAATGTTCTGCTCCAGAAAGAACATCGTTTTATAAACATTACTACCACGCACCAAGGAGCAGAGTACTATAATAACCTACAGGGTACCTTAGCTTAGAGACACGGCAACAAATCAGCAAACAATACTCTGACAGCTAGGATAACGATGGCAAGGCAGCTAATGCAGCCTAGCACAAGAGGTGGAAGGCCACCAGACCGTCCCCTGGTACTTCAGCTACTACTCCCTTGTGACCCCCACCTGCACAAAGTCTTGAAATAAAATCCTAGAATATGTAGAGAGAAGCACAACTAAGGGTAGGAATCCACTGATGACGCTTTCATGAGGGTTTCACCCATACCAAATTAGGATTTTTTTATATAATATAGCTACTTTTGAGTCACCGTGCTCCTGTAAGTAACCTCAAACTGGCTCACAAAGATAATCTAGCTTCTAGAAAAGGAAAAAAAAGAACAGGAAAGAAATGAAGGGAAGGGAAGGGAAGGGGAGGGGAGGGGAGGAGAGGGAAGGGAAGGGGAGCGGAGGGAAGGGAGGGAGGAAGAGAGGGAGGGAGACAGAGAGGGGAGAGAGGGAGAAAGAAAGGGGAGGGAGGGAGGGAGGGAGGGAGGGAGGGAGGG